>NC_058132.1:254232188-254414432 GCF_016433145.1 Gracilinanus agilis
TTAATTTGTTAATATATGCACTCAAGGATATAAATTTCCCCCTGAGTACTGCCTTGGCTGCATCCCACATAGTTTGGTAGGATGTCTCATCATTGTCATTCTCTTCAATGAAATTGTTGATTGTTTCTATGATTTCTTCTTTGACAATTTGGTTTTGAAGAATCATATTGTTTAATTTCCAATTGGTTTTTGACTTGCCTGTCCAGGTGCCCTTACTGATTATTATTTTTATCGCATTATGATCTGAGAAGGTTACATTTATTATATCTGCTCTTTTGCATTTGTTTGCCATGATTCTATGCCCTATTACATGGTCAATCTTTGTAAATGTACCATGTGCACCTGAAAAGAAGGTGTATTCCTTTTTGTCCCTATTTATTTTTCTCCACATATCAATTAGATCTAATTTTTCTAGGACTTCATTCATCTCTCTTACCTCTTTCTTATTTATTTTTTGGTTTGATTTATCTAGATCTGAAAGAGGAATATTTAGATCTCCCACTATTATGGTTTTACTATCTATTTCCTTCTTGAGCTCTGCCAGTTTCTCCTTTAAGAATTTGGATGCTATACCACTTGGTGCATATATATTGAGCAGTGTTATTTCCTCATTGTTTATACTGCCTTTAATCAGGATGTAATGACCTTTCCTGTCTTTTTTAATCATATCTATTTTTACTTTGGCTTTGTCAGAGATCATGATAGCCACTCCTGCCTTCTTTTTCTCATTTGATGCCCAAAAGATTTTGCTCATACCCTTAACCTTGAACTTGTGTGTGTCTACCCGCCTCGTATGTGTTTCTTGTAGACAACCTATGGTAGGATTTTGGTTTCTGAACCACTCTGCTATTTGCTTCCGTTTTATGAGTGAGTTCATCCCGTTCACATTCAGAGTTACAATTGTTAGTTGTGTATTCACTGACATTTTTTGTATCCTCCCCTAGACCCACTCCTTCTTATTGCACTATTTTCTTTTACACCAGTGGTTTGCTTTCAGCCAGTATCCCTTATCCCCTCCCTTGATTGACTTCCCTTTCTGTCCCCTCCCTTGTTGTTCCCTTATTTTTGTGTTTTTAAAGACCGAATGAATTCCCTCCCCCTTCTTCTTCCCTCCCTTTTTGGCCTCCCCACTCCCCTGCTCCCTTTGGTTTATCCCTTCTGACTTTCTCAGTAGGGTTAGATGGAGTTTTTTATCCAGATGGATAATAAAGCTACTCTTCCTTCTCCGGGTTGATTATACTGAGAGTAAGGTTTGATTATTACCTCTTAATGCTCTCTTCCTCTCCTTCTTATGGTAGTATTTATCCCCTCCCCTTCCCATGCACTCTTTGTGTGTAATAGAATATCTTATTTTTCTTATTTACTCGGATTTTTCTTGGTGTCCCCTACTATTCCTCCCCTCTTTCCCACCCCCCATGTCATCTTAGACCATTTAGTATCCTGTCCTCTCCCTATGAATTATTCTTCTGGTTGCTATAATAGTGAATATTATAATAGTGTATAGAGTTCACTACAGAGAATTATACATAGCATTTCTCCACCTCGTAATACAGATAATTAGATCTTATTTATGCCCTTAAAGAGTCAAGCTTAAAAGACTATGAGTTTTCTTTCTTTTCCCTCTGTTTCTTATTTACCTTTTCATCATCTTTCTCTTGATATCTGTGGTTGAGTGTCAAACTTTCCATTTAGTCCCGGTCTCTTTTGTGCAAAAACTTGGAATTCTTCAATTTTGTTGAATGCCCATACTTTCCCCTGAAAGTATATGGTTAGTTTCGCTGGGTAGTTGATTCGTGGCTGAAGGCCCAGTTCTCTTGCCTTTCTGAATATTGCATTCCAAGCCTTGCGTTCTTTTAGTGTTGAGGCTGCCAGATCCTGTGTGATCCTTATTGGTGCTCCTTGATATTTGAATTGTCTCTTTCTGGCTTCTTGTAAGATTTTTTCTTTGACTCGAAAGCTCTTCAATTTCGCTATTATATTTCTGGGTGTTGACTTTTCTGGGTCCAGTGTAGAGGGTGTTCTATGGATCCTTTCAATGTCTATATTGCCCTCTTGTTGTAGAACTTCAGGGCAATTTTGCTGAATAATTTCTTTGAGTATGGAGTCCATGTTTTTATTAATTTCTGCCTTTTCTGGAATACCAATGATTCTCAAGTTATCTCTTCTAGACCGGTTTTCTTGGTCTGTCACTCTCTCCTTGAGATATTTCATGTTTCCTTCTATTTTATCAGTCTTTTGACTTTGTTTTATTTGTTCTTGTTGTCTTGAGAGATCATTGGTTTCTAAATGTTCGATTCTAGCCTTTAAGGACTGGTTTTCCTTTTCAATCTGGTCATTTTTGGTCTTCAGTTGTCTTGTCTCACTTTCCAATTGCGAAATTCTGCCTTTTAAACTGTTATTTTCTTGCCAGATTTCTTCCATCTTCCTTAGCATTTCATTTTTAAACTCTTCCATAACTTGTGACCAGCTTTCATTTTTTGGGGGAGGTTTGGATTTTTGTTTTCCCTCCTCTGTTGTCTGGATTTTCTCTGTGTAGAAGTTGTCCAGTGTTCCAGAGTTTCTCTTGATGGTCTTTTTCTTCTGGACTTCCTTATTGCTGGCCATTGTTAGCCCCGCCCCTTTTCCGCTGTGTCTTTGCACTCTTTGCCTGCGCTGCTGCTCTTAGGGCCCTGCCTTCACCCCCACAGAAGGTAGTGAAAGTCCGTGGGCTGGAGATCTTTATTCGCCCCTGAGGCGATGCCTTCAGTGCTTGGGAAAGGCCGTGTTTAGGGGCCTTTGTCCCTGCCGGAGGCGGTGCCTTCACCCACGTGGGCTCAGGGAGAGTCCCAGCCACCTGGGGTCCCTCGTCTTGCAGCGCACAGGTACGGGCTCCGGGGCTGCCAGTGATTATCTGGTTGCCCCAGTCCTGTTTACCCGCTTGTGCGGTGTGGGGGGTGGGGGAGGGGCTTCTTCCTCTCGTGTTTTAGTGTGAACTGTTTCACCCCTTTAAAGTGTGGAAATGCCCCGATTCTGCGTACCTTCAATGCTGCGCCCTGTTGTGGGGTTCCTTCGTTCCTCTGGACTCGTTTTTATTTCCCCTTGAGGGGTCCTGTGTGGTTCGGTCAGGAGAGATCGAGCAGCTGCTCCTTACTCAGCCGCCATCTTAACCGGAAGTCCTATCCTCTCCATTTTTTGAAGTCTTTCCTATCTCTGAAAGCCTAACTCAAACACCACTTGAACCAAATGTGCCTATCTCATAGAGTGGTTGTAAGAATCAAACGATATAATGTTGGTGAGATGCTTGGCAAGGTACTTTGCACATGGTAGGTGTTTAATAAATGCTTATTTCATATTCTCCCTGCAATTCACCAAACTCCTTGTCAGGAATCACCTTCCTTTATATGGCACTTTGGTTGAACATCTATAACGAATTAATCATGTGCTTATATATTAACAGGAACAAAGATGACTTTTGAGAACTCCTTTAATCATAATATTCTATGTTCCTAAAATTGGAAAACAGAATCTCAGCATTGGAAACACTCTTAGGCCATCAAGTCTAACTCATAACAATATAGCCTCTTTACAATATAACTCACAAGTGTTTGTATAGCCTTAGCTTAAAGATTTCTCTATTGTTGGGCAACTCACTACCTTCTAAAGCAACAAGTTCCACTTTTGTATCACACTTTAAAATGTTAGGAAGCTTTCCCTTAGTTTGAGATTAAATCTGCCTCTTTGCCACTTCTCCCCATGGCTCCTTGTTCTGCCTCCTAAAACTAAATGGATAATTTCCATTCCTTCAGTTAGATAGACAGAGAGATGGAGAGATACAGATAGAAACACAGAAAGATGGAGAGATATAGATAGAGAGATAAAAAGAGAGATGGAGAGATATAGATAGATAGAGAGATGGAGAGATGAAAGGATAAAGATAGATAGAGAGACAAATAGAGAGATGGAGAGATGGAAGGATATAGATAGATCAAACAGACAGAAAGACAGCTATAGATATAGAAAGATCCATAGCTGGTAGCCATGCTCCAAGATGAGTTAGATTCCTTCCCCTCTTGAATGTTGGATTTCCTGCCTCCATGTGTGGAGAAGGAGCTGTGTCTATAACAACAGAAAAGTTATAGATGGAAGAGGGGACATTGTGTAGATCTTGAAGCAGCTACAGAGAAAACAGAAGTACTAAGGGGCAGTTAGATTCAGAGAAAACCTCTCTTCTGAGAGTGATTGCATCCATGAGAACTGTAGAAGTAAGCTGCTTATGAGAGAGGAGGCAACTGAACTGGTCACAGGATGAGCACACCAAGGGAAACACACAACCAAAGCCTAGAGGAGAAGCCATAATTAAGAAGCAATGAGAGGGCAGCTAAGTAGCTCTGTGGATAGAGAGCCAGACCTGGACATGAGAGGTCCTGGGTTCAAATCTGCCCTCACATACTTCCTATATGTGTGATCTGGGTGAGTCATTTAACCCTAATTACCTATCCCTTACCGCTTTTATGTCTTGGAACCTATACTTAATATCTACTCTAAGATAGAATGAAAAGGCTTTTTTTTTTTTTTAAAAAAAAGAAGCAACAAGGCACATGATGTAGAGGAGCAAATACACACACATGCACACATACACACATACTAGGGAGGCACTTTTTCTTTGTTGTAATTGTGAGATCAATGAATTATATAGGTCTAGGAGAAAGGAAAGTTGGCATCTAGTGAGCCCAGACTACACAAAATGGTACATTAAGTTATGAAGATAAAAGAGGTTTCTGTGGGCAAGCCCAGACTTTTTTTTTAAATTTCTCTTTGGGCTAAGATAAAAATACTTTATTTTTGTCAGAGAAACAAAGCTTTTTCTATGTTCTCATTAGTCTGAGTGCTTGCAGGAAAACTTTGAAGTCCTTTTGGAGGAAAGAAAAATAAGTGAGATATACAAATTCCCAGTTTTCTCCACCTGGGGAAATGAGCCAGAGATATTTTTTGAGAGGCACTTTGAGAATTATATCTGGTCTTTGTTTTGCTTGACCATCTATATTCATTATGAAGATTTTGTTTTTCTTTTTTTCCTCAGGGTACGGTGAGCAGTAGGAATGGGAGAAAATAATTGTCAGTGGAAAAAGGTAAAATTTAATTAAAAAGAGAAAATTATTCTTGAGGTTTGGAGGGATGAGCTATACACCTAGATTACACATAGTTAATACTTCATAAATATTGCAGAACTGAATTGAATTAATAGAGGCAGTGCAGGGGCTATACCCCCCTTCTACAGATGAGTATTAAGTCACCAAAAGATGGAGTGATTTGTTCATTGCCACACAGCTAGAATGTTACAGAGCTTTACAGAAGAGAAGGTTATGCAGCAGAGAGAGGAAAATGATGCCAGAAGACAAAAGGGAATGGAAAGACTGACTCAACTCTATAAAGATTTATAGGGAAATGAGAAAGGCAATTTCCCCCTTTGTTTACCTTACAGAATTCCTGATGCTGATGACTTGTCAGTATCTACAGCTGTTCATATCAACTTCTGCTTATTTTAACTTTCTCTTCTGTGGTTCCCTATCTTGATTTAAGCAATCTTACTTCTCGTTTCACATGCATTGCCTTTGTTTTTATGTATTTAATAAAAGAAAATGAAAAACTGCTCTTACTATCTCATTGCTGCCTTTCCTGAAGAAATTGGGAGAACTGGAGAGCTCTTCTTTCTAGAGTGCACCTCTAGTCCTTCTTGCTTTACTTTTTTTTTTATTATTTTACTTTTTCTACCACTGACTTTTAATTTATGCAGAATGTAGCACCTTAGTACAAGTTTCCTTTGAGAAGCATTTAATCCCATTGGCAAGAATTTAAACAGTTTCAGTTGGACTGCTACCAGCTAATCTGATCAAATAGACTTGCTCTTGATTTGAGTTGGGGCAGTAACTAAACTGTTCTCTAGATGATATCCACTGTCAAATTTGTTGTTGAATTGTTTTTCACTCATGTACAACTCATAGCACAGATGCTTGAGTGGTTTGCCTTTTACTTCTCCAGCCCATTTTGCAGATGAGAAAACTGAGGCAAACAGGGTTAAATAACTTGCCCAGAGTCACACAGCTATAGAAAGTTTCTGAAGACAGATTTGAACTCAAGATGAGTCTTCCTGATTTCAGGTCTAGGACTCTATCCACTGTGCCATCTAGTTGAACTTAATCCCAATGTGGAATATTGAATAACAAATAATTATCTTAGGGACAGGTAGGTGGCTCAGTGAATTGAGAACCAGACCTAGAGATAGGAGGTCTTGGGTTGAAATCTGGTCTCAGAAACTTCGTAGTTGTGTGACCGTGGGCAAGTCATTTAACTCCATTTGTCTAGTGCTTACTGCTCTTCTGTCTTTGAACTAATATACAATATTGATTCTAAGATGGAAGTCAAGTGTTTAAAAGAATAAAAAGAAATGATTATCATGTATGAGAATATAGAAGAGAGTGTTTCTTGCTAACTAGCTCTTAAAAAATAAACTCCCTAGTGCCTGGCATATGTGAGGTACTTAATAAATGTTTATTGATTAAAAAAATAAAGAAAAAGAATCCCAAATATTTTGTTCTTTCCTCGTTCCCTTTCAGCTATTCTAATATATTCCTTGAATATATTTCTTGAATTTTGTTCTCACACATAGAGCAAGAACTTAATAAATGTTGAATAGAATTGAATGCATAATGGGATCTCATTATTCTGTGATATTTTCTCTCAGATGACAGCATCGAAATTTGTCTCCATTTTGTTTACTTTTTTTTGCTTCTCTGGAGAAAAGTACTTGAATGGCTCTCATTGATACGTGTTTTGTTTCTACACCATCCATGCCTGTTCATCTTGTGGGAATTTGGCCTTTCTCCAAGCACTATAGGATTGAATAGGATTGACTTCCAGGTTCCTTTTTTTTTTTTGCAAAGTTACTTCCTGCTGTTGTTACTTTATTTTTAGTTGTTTTTCAGTCATGTCCTACTCTTTATGGCACCTTTCTGGGTTTTCTTGGCAAAGGTACTAAAGTGGTTTGCCATTTCCTTCTCCAGCTCATTTTACAGAATGAGAAACTGAGGCCAATGGGGTTAAGTGACTTGCCCAGGGTCACACAGCTAAGTAAGTGTCTGAGGTTAGATTTCAGTTCAGGAAGATGAATCTTTTTGATTCCAAGTCCAGAGCTCTATCCACTGAGCCACCTAACTGCTCCATTGTTACTTTATACTGGCTGCTTAAAAACTTAACTATATTGGCTAGAAAAGAGGTGAGGGCGTTTTCAGGGAGGCCAGAACAAGATAAAAATTTAACACACACATCTGGTATGGCCCAAAAGAATGAATAAGAGAACAGGCTTGCCCACTTGCATCCTCTTGGGATGCCCACCCTCTCCACCATTCACGTATTCAAGCAGCAAACGAATTTCTTTTTTCCACTTATAATAGGTATTCAAATGTTTGGCCATAAATGAGGTAATATCTTATATCCTTTGACATCAGTATAAATCTTCCTTTCCACAAAAACATGTTTTCTGCCTTTTTTTTAATCATCAACTGAACTTTATGAAAAGGGTCTGAAGGATGCAGTGTATCTTCCAGAGAGTATTGCCTAGAACAAGATCCTATTAGCTGATAAACTTTAGACTACATAAGTTCTTCACATAATGAATTTATTATTCTTGTTCAGTTTTTTCTCTTGGGTCCAAGTCTTCACGATTCCTTTTAGGGTTTTCATGGCAAATGAGCCTGAGGTGGTTCATTTTACAGATAGGGAAACTGAGGCAAACAGGCACGAGTGACTTGCCCAAGTTCATGCAACCAGATTAGGACCAGCACTCCACCCACTGTACTGCTTAGCTGCCCCATTTCATGAATTAGAGTTTTCCAAAAGTGGAAGGAGCTGGGTGGCAGCTTCTCCCACATTATGGAGTCCTGAAGTGGCTCTAGGACCATGTGCTGGATATTCCATAGTGGGAGTTCTTGTCAAGAAATTGGGCTACATATTAGACTAAATGGCTTTAAAATCCTTTCTAATTCTAACATTATGTGATTCTGAGAGATTACTTCTTATTTGCAGTCATCCACAAATCCCCTTGTTCCTCTGACTCCAGTGAACATCACTGATGTACTATATCTTCTTTCTGTCTCCTTCATGACTTCCAGAGATTTCTTCTATATAAGTACAGAGTGAAAACTATCCAGTGAAGTTTATGTGATGTTAGACTGTGCCCTGGCTCCTTCTGCTGGACTACTTGCTAAAGGATGTGAAAAACCAGTACCTTTTGATAGATTTCCTAGCCCCTATGGGGGCTGGGTGGTGTGGTGGTGGTGGTGGGGCTGTGTCCAAAAGGAATGGCTACTGAACCAAGAAGAGATTCCTAATTAATAAGCTTCAAAAGAAGAGGATAAGGGCAGTTTGGTGGCACAGTGTGGCAAGTACCAGACCTGAAATCAGGAAAACTCATCTTCTTGAGTTCAAAATTGGCCTTAGTTACTTCCTAGATGTGTGACCTTGGCAAGCCACTTAATACTGTTTGCCTAAGGGGAGTGGGGGGGAAAGAAGATGCTCTCTCTTTTTTTATCCTTTGAGTGTGCTGCTTGGGACTATGCACTGTCCCTTAGACATCCATTGAAGAGGGCTGGAGTCTTCTCTCTCCTCTTCTTACATGGAAGCAGCTATGGGAATATGAACTATATGAACTATATATGAACATGAGCTAGGCTTGGTGAGCTTGAGGATAGACTTCAAGTCCCTGGCTCTTTCTTCTGCCTTGTGTTTCCTTGATCATAAACCACCAAATAGCAATCTTCAAAAATGGACATTTCTAGTATTAGTGGCATCCTCACAAATTTGAGAAGTTGAAGGAAAGAAACAAGAATTTATTAAGTGCCTACTATGTGCCAAGCACCATGTTAAGCACTTTACAATTATTATCTCATTTGATCTTCATAACAACCCTAGGATATAGGTGCTATTTAGTATTCCCATTTACAGAAGAGAACACTGAGGCAAATAGAGATCAAGTGACTTGTCCAAGGTTACACAGCCACTAGATGTCTGAAACCAGATTTTTCTCACTCCAAATCCAGCTCTCTGTCCACTGTGCCACCTCATTGCAGTAACAAGTATTTATATAGCACTCTAAGGTTTCCAAAACAATCTTACATTCTCTCTCTTTTCTTTTTTTATTGAATTGACAAATTTTAATTAATTATTTATTTTAGAATATTTTCCCATGGTTCCATGATTCATGTTCTTTCCCTCCCCTTCTCCCAACCCCCTCCTGTAGCCAATGAGCATTTCCACTGGGCTTTACATGTGTCACTGATCAAGACTTATTTCCATATTATTGATATTTGCACTAGGGTGATCTCTTAGAGTCTACATCCCCAATCATGTCCCCATCAACCCATGTGATCACATGCTATCTCTTTTTAATACAAAAATTCTGTGAGATAGGCACTATTATTAACCTCATTTTACAAACTAAGAAACTGAGGCTAAGAGAGGTTGTGACTTGCCCCGTGTCTCATAACTGGTAGTTGAACTGAGCTAGGATTTCTACTCAGGTCTTCTTGACTCCAAGACCAACCTTTATCCACTGCATTGCCTGGCCGCCTGTAGATAAAGGCTTGGTTCTCTCCCAAAAGCCCACTAAGGAGCGGGATCTTCCCAGTTCAGCGGCAAATCCTTTTTGCCCTAGTGTGCCAGCCCTGTCCTGGGCCCAAGCTTGTGCATATCTTTTATCAAGAGGTCAGAGAACATCTGGTATGACTCAACAGAACAAGAAGGGCATGATTCATCCATTTGCATCCTCCACGGGATGCACTCCTCCTCACCCCATTCATGTATGCTCAAGAAAAACACAAATTTAATGCTTTCCTTAAATTACAGAATGTCTAGAAATGGGAGATTTTTTCCTGTCAGATAGTATTTTAGTCTCTTTCAAGAAAGCAGGAAAAATTGAACTGAGGGAGATGACATCAAAAAAGACAGTCACAAAGGAAAATTTCTCCTTTAAGAAAAAAATCTCAGCTAAGATTAATTCACCTTTACTAGAGCAAACATTCCAGAAAGAGAGAGTTCATGTTCTTCCACAATATCAGCAGCCTGATTTTGCACTGAAAAAAGCTAGGAATACAAATGGGCCACAGAGTCTGGGATACTATTCTCTTGTCTTATTTTGCCGGGTAGAAGACAATGAAAATAAAAATAGTAATGATGAAGATAATGATAATTAATATTTATATAGCACTTTAAAACTTGGAGATTTCTTTATATATTCACACATGCTACTGTTTCTATTAAATTGGAGGGTGAATGTGTTCTCCTTACCACATAAATGTGGTTTCTCATTATGGAAGGACACCAGCCTATCTTTTCTCAGCAGAGAGGCATACCCATAGTTTGTTCACATTTATAATTGTGAGGAACAGAACCTTTGGTCTGTGGAGGCCTATCTAAAAGGAGTGGTCCTGGAAGTCAAGAAGTCTGGATTCTAATCCTGGTTGTCTCTCCATTTCTTTATGACTTGACTTAACTTCTGTGGGTGTCTCATTCCTTATCTCTAAAGTAAAAATGTTTAAGCTAGAAGAGCCTTACTATCCCTACCAGACTGAACTCTTTTACCCACTTTTCCTTAATTATAATTTATATTAATATTTTAATAATTTTTACTTCCAGTATTCTCATATATTTGTTTTAGTATGATTTCATGACTATTTATTATTTAATTGATCATCCATCCATTCATCTATCCATTTATTCATTCATTAATCAGATGTTCATTGAGTACCCACTATGGGCAAGGACACTGTGATAAGTATTCTGGGAGATACAAAAATGAGCGAAAGTCAGTTTATGCCATCAAGTATCTTACAGCCTAGTGGGAAGAGAAGACATACATATATTTATATTAAAATGAATGATCCAATTTTTTATAAGTGGTGCAATGTGGTATGTTGTTCAGTGGAAAGATCTTTTTCATTTAGGATGATCAAGGTAGATAGAAATCATAGAATTCTAGAATTTTAGAGATAGAAGGGGTATTTGATGTCAACTAATCTAAACCCCTCATTTTATAGAAGAGTCCCAGAGAAATTAAGTGACTTGCTTATTAGTCACGTAGTAAGCTAGTGTCTTCTTGTTGGAGGAATTAACCATTGAACTAGGTCCTCAAGCCAATATTTGTATTTAAAGGAACTACTGAAGAAAATGGTGGTTATTTGAAAAATATATTCAAGCAGGGGCCAGCTAGGTAGCTCAGTGGGTTAAAGGTCAGGTCCTTAGTTCAAATCTGGCTTCGGACACTTCCTAACAGTGACCCTGGGTAAGTCAAAACCTCCAATCAGCTTTTCTGCCTTTGAACACACACAGTATTGATTCTGAGACAGTAGGTAAGGGTTTAAAATATATCTATATTCAATCAGAATCTCTGAATAAAAATTCACCAAAATACAAGATTATTTGTTTTGACTGCTCTAATACCCTTTATAGATAGGTGAGGAAACTGATCTCAATGGGGCTAAGGAATTTTTCTGATGTCACGCAGAGTAAGAGAGCTGGACTGAGATCCCAGGCCTCTTGATATCTTGGTAAGTATTCTTTCCAGACTAGTGCATGCACTTGATCACACATCACATAAGAGGTGGCCATATTTTGACTACATTTATTTTTAGAATTCAGGCTTTCTCATAAAACTGTGGATGCGAAAGAAAACTAATGCTATGTGGATATACCAAAGGCTGTGCTCCAACATTAAGAGCTGTTTCCTTTCCACTACAAATGTCCTTGAACAGGAAAAAAAGCACCTGAATTCATGAGAACTTCAGCAAGATGAAGAAGCTTCTAAGTTAAGGTTATTTTAAAAATTCCCTCTTTCACTAGTTTGAAATATGTGAGAATGATAGACATTAATCTCCTTAGGGCCAAGGTTTGTTTGACAAGTAAAGAACACAGTTTTAAAAACTCCAATAAAGGATTAAAATATCATTTTAGTATGTATCTTCTCTACTAGCCAATTTAAAGTTATTTGTGCAATCCTATGATTTTTTAAAAAAATCTTTTCTCTAAACTCTTCTAAATGCTCATGAAAATATCAGAAAGCAAATAGAGACACAAAAGACCTCTTCCATATGCCCTAGGGTTCTATGGACTGTTCAAATGATTCAAAGACTGAAATGATAAGACTTTAGAAAGAAACTGACTCTTCCCAGTCCTGTATCATTTTGATCAGTGAAAACAATTCTCACCCTAACCAAGTTTTCGCATGTGAAAGACGTGTGACTTGGCTTCTTCCACCTCTGGAAAACAACTGCTCATAAAGATAGAGCAGGTATAATAAAATGGGTAGTAAAAAACTGAGGCAAGTTTATTGCTTTGATCTCATTTTCAAGGCCCCAATGTTCACTAGCAGACAGCTCATACATCCTCTATATTCTAGAAAGCATTTCTGCCCCCCCCCCGCCCCAATTCCCCTTAGCTTTCCCCCTTTCTCCTTATTCTTGGCCATCCTGCCAAGTCTGGCATTTGAAAGTCAATTTATATGTTTGTCCAGCAGAAAAGCACTCTTAGGAGTAATGGTCAGATCTTCAGCCAACATGACCCATATTACATCTTTATATTATTTCAGTGAGCCACTGAGCAGGGTGCTTTAACTCTATACCAAGGCTGATTTTTCCCCCTTTCATTTTCTCATCAATTATGAAATATCTAACTGCTGCCAAATGAACTCTGCCAGGATAAACAATTAAAGGTAAAACACACTTATGAATAAAGTATGTTCTGAAACCACAATCATAATATTACTTATTATGAGGACAATATTTTGGGTAGAAACAGAGCTATAGTGCTTCCTCTGCATACTGAGAGGGACCCCATCTCCATCATAATTGTATGTAGACACAAAAAAGCTATCTCAGATACACTATATTATATACTGTTTTATCAATTAAGTTACTAATTTATGGCAACTTGAAAGATAATTTTATGTTTTTTTCTTGTAAGAAAGGAGATTGAAGAAAATGTCAAAGAGTGTTTTGAAAAAATGAAGTAACAGGGGAGAAATAAAATCACATTCAGTTGTTAATAATTACCTGATCTCAAGATGAACTGGATAGCAGGAGCTAGCTATTCCTTGAGTAACTGCAAGCTTCTTCTGACCAGAAAAGGAAGGAAAGATTAGGCCACAGAAACCAAGTGTTGCTGTTCTTTGGGATGGAGTGGAAGAGGCTAAACAGCTTCAGAACAGGGTGCCTGAGCTGCTTCTGAAGCAGCAGGTCTACTCTTTTATTCATGAGTCATGTTGGTTGTGACACTCACTGATGACTCAAATATTTCTCTGATCAGTGAAGGAAGCCAAGTAGCTGTGGGCCACACGTCACATAAGAGGTGGCAATATTTTTATTACACTTATTTTTAGAATTCCTAAGAGATGACTTGAAAAAAAAGTTCTCAATCACATAAAAATTGGTGAATTGTTCCTATTCACGTTCTTTGATTTCTTTCTCAATTTACCCACCTTTAGGACATTTTATCACTTACTTTGCTGAGAAATTTTTGCAAAACTTAGCTAATATCATAGTTATCATGATGTTGGGAAGTTGGTCAATGATGATTCTTTTAGCAGGGTTTTTAAAAAAATGTCTTTCAGAAACATTTATTAAAGTAAGCATTTGAGACAATTGGTCAAGAATTCTGGTGGGCTTTAATAATTCATTATCTTCCTTAGAGTTCAGGACAGGATCAGAGGGAGTCACAAGACAGCCCTCTGGAGGAAACCCTGGAGCTTCCCCAAAGGTCTTCCTGATTGAGATATGATCCTTGGAAAACCCAAAAGACAATGGCATATCAGAAGGGAGAGGGACCCTCAGATTCGCTGCCATTTCACCCTCCTCCATGGGAGAAGCTTGAACAGACACTGACCTCTGAAGGAAGAGGAGTAAAATGAAGTTCCCTATACCCCACCCCACATTTGTGTTAGCTGCAAAACACCTACAAATTCTCCAGACAGTGCTTTCCTATAAATCCTTGCACTGTTCTAGTTTCTTTGCACACTCTACCAATTTCTAGAACTCTTAGTTCCTTTATAGAATGTATTTTTAAAAAATGACTCATCACTGGTTAGTGTGGAAATAATACATTCTTCTAATTCTTGATACACAAATTTATCTCATTCTGTCCTCTGCCTTGATCAATTTCCTGACATTATTAGGTAAAAATAACCAAGGTCCAACTTATACTTGGTTTCAGAGTCTTGTAGCCAGAGACTTTTGAGATGATCTACTCTAATCCCTTCATATTACAGATGCAGAAACTGATGTTCTCTGGGGTTAAGGACCTTGTCTGAAGTCACACAGAGAGTAAGAGAGCTGGACTGAGATTCCAGACCTCTTACCATCTTGGTAAGTGTTTTTTCCAGACTAGTACATGTACTGAATTTCATTTCAGGGATCACACAGAGACCCTTATTCCCCAAACAATCCTTACCCCTACTTGCTATCTGTTGCCTGCCTGAAATTCTTTGAAAAGTTAACAAAAATTCATTCCATTTAGTAGAAAAAATATGCAATGAATATGCAAATATCATGGTGGAAAGAAGTTCCTGATAATTCACACTAAATAATGATTGATCATAGATCCCTTTCTCCTGTAGGATTTGATGGGGGTCAGGGTGAAGAAATCCTTATTATAGTCAGTGCCTGAAATGGAATGTGTTTGTCTGTGTGTGTGTGGGGGGGGGGTGGCTGGGTAGGTGGAGGGAGATGGGAAGGCATAGAAGTGTTTTGAAAGGGGAAAAGGGAAAAAAAAAGACTGAGGGTGCCAAAGATATTTCACAATTTTGCTGTTTTCTAACCCTGTCTCTGAACCTAATTCTGTTTCTAACCTTAACTTTAATCTTCCCTATAAAAGCCTGATATAAATTATTCTCAATCAGATATTTTTTGTGTTGCTTCAAATATTGGATGTGTGACAAAATCAAATTCTTGCCATGCTTTTTTTGCAGGGTTGGGGGTATGTTTTATCTGGTATAATACTTCATACTCCATCATCTTTGCTTTCATTGCGAAGCCATTCCAATTATTTATCTAATTAATTGAATAGCTTCTAACCATGCTTAACCAGACTGGGACCAATATTGATCTTTGTAGTGTAAACTTCACAACTGTATAGACAAGACATTTTAATGTAAGTCTTCAAGATTTCTTAATATTGATTTTTGGCCAGCAAGGACAGGAACGGTAATAGCAGCAATAACAACAACAACAAAGATAACACCTGGACCAGTGATTTTTTTGGAATAGGGAACTCCCAAGGAAGGAACCTCCCTCTGCTAATAAAGGTCTGTTCCTTCTCTGAAACTTATAGTCACAGGGAGTTGCCTATGGCTCTGAGACCTGCCCAGTGACTTGCTGCGTGTCACATAATTAGAATGTAGGTGTCGAGGGTGAACTTGACCCTACATCCTCCTGGCTTTAAGGGTACCTCTCTAGTCACTACACTGAGTTTCTTCTCTAGCAAAAATACAGAGCCACTAAACATGTATCTTGGCAGATGCAGATAGAAATGGTTTTCAAAGTTGTTAACAGCAGGTTGCCAAGTGGTTGATTTTTCTAGATGCAGAGAAATACTAAGGACTCCAACAGAAGTAAGACACCAGCCCCACTCATAATTATTCAGGAAAACAAAACAAAACAAGGCACTTTTGTAATGACTAGAGATAGAATGATTTAGCCTTCTGAAAATATTAAGAATTCAGAAAATAGGATGATAATTACATAGTAATAGCATCTGGATAGTTCTCTAAAAGTTTTGATAACCCCCTCCCCCCAAAGAGATTTGTTCTCCTTTTTTCCTTCAGAACTCTTTGTTCTCCTTTCTTCCTTCACAGAGTACTCTTTTTTTTTTTTCCCCTCCAGAGAGAGTATCTTATTTCTACACTTTCCTCCCCTGCCCTGGAGGAGTTTTCCACATCTTTTCTGAAAATTGAGGTAGTATCAAAACCACAATGAGGGTGGGGCAATCTAGCCCTTGCTTCAGGGCACCAGATTTGGAGGGTGCTGATGACAAGGTCCTCCAGCAGCACAGAAACACCAGGGCTTAGTACCTGGAGGGCAAGAATAATTATATAAAATTGGAAGGTACCAGATAACAGTTTTATTTTCTCACCTGAATTTCACAAACACCACATGAGGTTATGTACTATAAGGTGTATTACACTCATTTTATAGAGAGAAAAGTGAACCTCACAGAAGCAAGTGCCATAGCCATGGCCCCATGATTAGTCACTTATCAGAGGTGGGTTTTGAATCCAGGTCTCCCAACACTAGGTCCATCACTTTATACAGTAGATGACACTGACTCTCTTTTCTTTTTCTTTAAAAAAAAAAAATTTCTTACCCTCCGTCATAGAATCAGTATTGTGTTTTGGCTCCAAGGCAGGAGAGTGGAAAAGACTAGGCAATGGGAGGTAAGTGACTTCGCCAGGGTCATACAGGATGATCATCATCTCATCAGGAGAGGCTTCAGAGATTTCCAAATAAAACAACTGTTATCTATCTCCTTAGAACCTCAAAAGTCACTCCAAGGAGTTACTGTCAAGAATTGGCTGTTGCTCCCTCTCCCTCAAACCACAATCTGGTTCCCGCCCCTCCTCGTCTTTTTTTTCCTTCCTCATCTTTCAAACAATAAAAACTGACTAATTTCTGAACGTAAGGAACTCCTTTCCTCTGGGGGAGGAGTTCCATATGCATACTTATTCTGCTGAGAAGAATACATTAAAAATGCACTTCAGTTCTCCCTTAGTTTCTTGTGTCCTTTCTATCACTCAATTCTACTTTGGTCCATGAGGTTAGACACCCAGGAAGGTAGATGGGTTGACACTCTCAATCTACTGAGCCACCTAGCTGCCCCTCACCCTGACTTTCTAATTGATGGTGTAACGTTACTCAGAGAAACTAGAGCTCGACTTGACTTACCTTTTAGCTTTAAAACTTGACCATTTTCACATGATCGAACCATTCCTTCTCTAATAGTGTTTTGTGATGAACTCTTGAGTTGGAACTGTAACTTCTTACCACTACAGGGGCCATATTTCCTTGTATCCTTCCCTTTTCTGCCTGTAGGTCTCTTGCTTCCTGTATAACAGTAGCTCATCTATCCTTTGGTCTTTTTATCATCTTGTTTTATTTTTCTTCTTTCTTCCTGTGAAGTATTAATCACCTGTATTCTAGCAACTGCTTTATGTGACTAGAGCTGATAGTCTTCCAGTGTAGTAGCTTTGTTGCTATTTGGACTCTACCTGGGCATTCTTTTTTTTAAAAAAAACATTTATTAATATTTATTTTTTAGAAAAGTTAACATGTTTACATAATTCATGCTCTTACTTTCCCCTTCACCCTCCGAGCTCCCCCCCCCACCCATGGCTGATTTGTATTTCCACTGGTTTTAACATGTGTCATTGATCAAGGCTTATTTCCAAATTGTTGATAGTTGCATTGGTGTGGTAGTTTTGAGTCTACATCCCCAATCATGTCCGCCTCAATCCATGTGTTCAAGCAGTTGTTTTTCTTCTGTTTCTACTCCTGTAGTTGTTCCTCTGAATGTGGGTAGCGTTCTTTTCCATAAGTCCCTCAGAATTGTCCTGGGTCATTGCATTGCTGCTAGTACAGAAGTCCATTACATTTGATTTTACAACAGTGTATTGGTCTCTGTGTACAATGTTCTTCTGGCTCTGCTCCTTTCGCTCTGCATCAATTCCTGGAGGTCTTTCCAGTTCACATGGAATTCCTCCAGTTTATTATTCCTTTGAGCCCAATAGTATTCCATCACCAGTATATACCACAATTTGTTCAGCCATTCCCCAATTGAAGGACATACCCTCATTTTCCAGTTTTTTGCCACCACAAAAAGCATGGCTATCAATATTTTTTACAAGTCTGTTTATCTACGATCTCTTTGGGGTACAAACCCAACAATGGTATGGCTGGATCAAAGGGCAGGCATTCTTTTATAGCCCTTTGAGCATAGTTCCAAATTGCCAGCCAGAATAGTTGGATCAGTTCACAACTCCACCAGCAATGCATTAATGTCCTACCTGGGCATTCTTAATGAAAGATGAAGACGGGCAAACATTTTGAGCCTGAATGAAATTTCAGGAGGCACTCAATAGGGACTAGTTTGTTGTCTTGACAAAGTCTTGTATATCGTTGACAGTTTCTTTGGAGAGGCTTTTTTCTCATGTAGGGTACACAATGAATCCCCTTAAATAAGCATAGTAAGATCTAATCCCCTCAGAAGGTGGGGTTATGGGTGGGGATGGGGAGACCAGTTCATGAAAAGGCAGTTAGTACCTAAGAAGAGATGAAAGATTTGGGCGTGACTAGATTTGATAAGAGTAGTTGTGTCATTTCCCTGCAGAACTATATGGGATGTGGTTAGCAAGTGAACATGACCTTGTGAGCAACAATAAAGGAAGGCAAAGAAGGACAAAGGAGTGGGGAATAGAGAGTGAGGGAAAGGAGAAGAGGAAATGAGTTCCTCACAAAAGTCTTTTTTAGTTTGACCATTAGGTGGTCACCAAAGATGTCCTAATGGCTAGGACTGCTGGTCTTTTCTGCAGTATTTGACATTGTAGACCACCTCTTCCTTCTTGGTATTCTAGTGTTTTTGTCTACATTCTTATGTTGCTACTGAAAGTGAATAAGAGGTGCAGCTAGATGGCTCAGTGGATTGAGAGTCAGGCCTAGAGATGGGAGGTCTTAGGTTCAAATCTGGCCTCAGACATTTCCTAGATGGGTGACCCTATGCAAGTCACTTAACCCTCATCCCTTAGTTAATTTACTGCTCTTTTGCCTTGGAATTAAGTATTAATTCTAAGATTCTAAGGTAAGGGTTTAAAAAAAGCAACCCAAGAGTAAATAAGGTGGGGCTGCTTCCCTTCACTCTGACAATTCCCATCCCTCATGCCATGATTCCTTTTTGAACCTTACCTTTCAAATACCCTGAGGTTCCTTTTAATCTGATTTTTGCCTGTACTAACATATTGGGCAAGTTGAACAGAGAAGTGGGGTATGCGGGAGGAGTGAGGAGAGAGAGACCCAGTGTGATTTGGCACAAGTCCCGTGACCACAAGCAATAGAGATTACCCCTTGGAGGTGGTATGGTTTTGCTACTGGATTGTGTCTTTGATCTTTCCCTTCTTTCATTGTATAGGGATACATATTTCCTCTTCATGAATTGAAGATGTTAAAAGAATGAGAAAAAGGAGTACTCCATCATTTTTTATAAGACCCATCTAATCCTTTTCCCAAGGTCATATATTTAGATGTCTATTAGAAAAACAGAAGTAAACACAAATTTTTTTTTCTATAATGTCCAACTCTTCATGACCTCATTTTGGGTTTTTCTTGGCAAAGACACTGTAGTGGTTTGCTATTTCTTTCTCCAGTTCATTTTACAGATGAGGAAACTGAGACAATAGGATTAAATGATTTGCCCAGGGTCACACAGCTAATAAATATCTGATGTCATATTTGAACCCAAGAAGATGACTCTTCCTGACTCCAGGCCCAGCACTCCTATCTGACATACCACCTACTTGCCCCTAAATGCAAAAATGACATTTTCTAAATTGGCAAAGGAGAAGAAAAACAATAAACACACACTCGGACTGTGCTAGATCATGGAGGGGAAAGGACAATAATGAATAAAAGACTTAATAGTTTTGAAAAGAGCTAGTAATTTTGTAGCTAAAACAAACCATGGAAGAGAATGTCTATTTCACTGGGCTTCAGAGCAATTTTATTTTAGTGAGTAAAACTGATAATGATTTTTTAAAATTGCTGTAATCTGTGAAAGACTATTAATGATTTCCTACTTTACTGGAGAGAATGTCCTTACTCTATTTAGATATAGAGAAGAGGAAGCAATGTGGCATCAAGAAGGCCAAGAAAATATTTTAACTCAGGTAGAGCTCAGACTTGAACCCAGGTCTTCTGATTTTAAAATTGTCTTTCCTTAGACTAATTGGAGTATTTTCAGTCTGTGCATGGGTCCATCCAAATTGCTAAAAAAAAAATCACATTTTGAGTAGAAAGACGTTTTGGAGGTAGGAGGAAGTATTGGTAGCAAAACCTGCAGGCCAAACCCTCCTCATTGTCAACTTTGGCCACAATTTCCCCACTATTGACAGCATGTTGTAAGTCATGTTCATATCATTGGGTGGCACAGTGGATAGAGTGCCAAAAAACCAAGTTCAGATCTGCACTCAGATACTTCTTAGTTGTGTGGCCTGGGTAAATCACTTAACCCTGTTTGCCTCAGTTACCTCATCTGTAAAATGAGCTGGAAAAGGGAATGGTAAACTACTTTAGTATCTTTGCCACATGGGGTCATGAAGAGTCAAACATGACTGAAAACAAATGAAAAATCCAAAGTTTAAATGCCACTGCTGTTCTTTGTGCCCCAATGTACTCCAGATCAATGCCAAAATATTCCATTTAACCCTTGGGTTGTATCTTTTGTGCATCAACAGTCACCTGTAAGGGAATCCATACGTGTTTCCAGAGGTCTCTCATATTCTCCCACCTTCTGCCAACTCAGAAGTCTCCTCTGCTTCTTTAAAAAAAATTATAGCCCTTATCTTCTATCTTTGAATCAGTACTAGTATTAGTTCCAAGGCAGAAGACTGGTAAGGGCTGGAAAACTGGAGTTTAGTAACTTGCCTAGGGTTACATAGCTAGGAAGTATCTATATTTGAACCAAGGACCTCCTGTCTCTAGGCGTGAGCCATGTGGCTTTTCCTCTTCTGCTCCTTTTAAAGGAGACAACTTTCCTGAACTGATGTGTCTGAAGCAGCAATCTAAGAACAACATATGAGGGAACAGCTGGACCTATTGTCCTTGATGCCAGTTCCCTGCCCTCTGTATGTTGAAAGGGTCATTGACGACCAATAAAGAGAACATAAGCTAATGACCTGGGGGACTGTGGTCTTAATGCTGATAATTGCTTTAAAAAAAGTGAAAAACAAACTCTAATGTCAGAGGCTCCCACAACATGAAGAGCCCTCTTTCACTTTGGAGGCTTTCTCAGTTCTCTGGTTCACGATCCAACACCCACCCAGAATGCCCTAGAAAATCAATACCTGGCACAAATTCCAGAAGCAAACACAAGCAACACACAAAATTAAAGATGGAAAATGTTGAGAGGAGAAAACAAAACAGAGCTAAAAAGATAACCTTTGGATAGGAAAGGGAAACCTTTCAATTTCAACAACCCATTTCTCATCTGTAGAATGGGGATAATAATAGCATTTACCTCTCAGGGTGGTTGTGAAGATGTAATGAGAAAATATTTGTAAAACCTTTTGCAAACCTTAAAGCATCATATAAATGCCAGCTATTAGTACAGATATCCCTTTCACATTGTGACTTTCCACATTGCAGTTTTGATATATCACAGATCGACATAAAAAATTAAATGGGAATTTGGGGGGCGGGGTTCTGAGGTTGCAGATGACACGTGAAGGCCAGCAGATGATCCAGAAAAAGTTTAGACACTCAGAAATGCATAAAATATGTGTATAGTTTTGTATAATATCAATATATTTTATCTTTTAATACCATAAATATACACAGTCTTTAAAAAATGTCACAAGTTAAAGTTTGCAAAAACAGCACAAAAACCAGAAGATGACACACAAAGGCTAAAAATGTAGAGATATCTTTAAAAGTTTAGTAACTTACAAATGCACATAAGGTACCCCATAAAGAAAAAGAAAACAGCAAGCCAAAACATTTTTACAGAGACTGTCCAGATTGTAGGAGGTGCCATATACCTATACTTCATGATGTGAAGAGGATATCTGTGCTTCCAGAGACATTTTAAACCCCCGGTTATTTATTGTCCAGAACAAATCCCCCTCCACATTTTTCACTTCTTCTAGCAAATTTAATTAGTAATTATTCTCCATGGTGGCATAGAAGCAATTCATTGCCTCCAATAAATGTTTGGAGATGCTCCTCTCCATCATCCTGGACTGGGTCTCAGTGCCAAGGTAGTGAGAAGCCTGGTATCTGGGCTAGGACTCCCTTGCTCATTTATTCACACAATCAAAAAGTCCCGATTCAGTGCTAAGCATTTGGGGTATAATATAAAAAATAAAACATTCCCTGCCTTCTAGGAATTTATATTCTATTGAGGGGGAAAACCTAAGATTGTTTAAAGCATAGAAAGAGTTAAAACAAGGTACATTTTTAGGGAAGGAGTGCTGAGTCACTAGCAACTGAGTGGATCAGGACAGGCCTCACTTATGAGGTGGTCCTTGAGCTAAGTTTTGAAGGAAGAGAGCTGTTACTCTCATTCACATAATAATCCTAGAAGGGTAGGTTGGATCCAGGTTGATGAGGAATTGTAAATATCAGATAGAGGAGTTTGTATTTGATATTGATTTGTTTGTTGTCCTTTGTATTTGAAGACCAAAATGGCATCATTGCATGATATCTTTTGATTTGCACATAGATTGGATTTAAGCAAGGAAGAGTTGCACAGTTGTCAGCCTTACTCTTTCTTCCAGAGTCATTGAAGTCCAGTGGGAAGACAAAAGTCAGAATGATTGGCAATGCTCTGGGATGCAGTGGATGGTCTTGACATCTTCAATGTCTTCAACTAAACTCTGGGTGCTCCATGGCACCTGCTTCAGCTGCCTTTGTGACCACTGGAACAAACGATTCTCATCGACCCCTTCTTCAGGGGGAAGTCTTTGCATGCCTGTGGTAGGCTCCTTCCTAACTCACATTATGGAAGTGTTAGGGAGATGCTGAAATTTGGTAAGGGTGGTCAGACATGAACTTTAGGAGAATCATTTTGGCAACTCATGGAGGATGGATTGGGAAAAAAAAAAAGACTGAGGCACGGACATCCAATTGCTAAGAGGTAGGTTTAATTTTGATGCCAAAAAAGTCTTAAAATTAGACCTATCTAGTTGGGAATTGGATATCTTAGGACAGAATCAGTTTTCCTGCTCCCCTTCTCCATTGGAGCAAAGACTGGATAATCATTTGTTGAGTGAGTGGGAGAAGAAATCACTTTTTGTGTCTTAGTTAGACTAGATGGTCATTGAGATCTCTAACTGAAATTATGTGATTTTGTGAATCTGGAAGAGTAGAATTTCAGGCAACAATCACAGTCTAATATAGGACATTTTGGCACAATTTCTCATTGTAACTGAAGTAGACATTTGAAGACAGATCTGAAGACCTAGTAGGTTAATATTTAGCCAAAAAAATCACCCAAGTCCTCAGATTTTTCTGTGACTTCCTCTAACAATTTAGATGTTTCCTTCAGTGTTGCAAGACTCTTTTCTATGCTTTCTGATAGGACAAACTAAAGTTTTCCTTTCTTTTTCCCCGAAAAAAATTAAGAAAGAATGTTTAAGATATTCATCTATTTGTAGTAGTCAAAGTAGAAAGAAAATCAGATTTGAAATCAGAACTTAAGTTTCTCTTTAACCTTATGAAAATCACTTCTCAGACTCTCAATTTCTTCATCTGTAAAATAGGGACAACAATACTTTCATTACCTATATAGTATGCTGTTTAGTTGATTAGTCATGTATGAACTCTTTGTGATCCCATCAGGAGTTTTCTTAGCAAAATAGTTTCAGATTATTATAATTCTTATACCCTGACAAAAATAGTATGGTAAAATTCTGAAATTAAAAAAAAATCAAAATATATTTCTGCCTGTAAGGAGCCCTATAATTTGCCCAAAAGGAAGAAGACTAAATGCCTTCTTTGCATTTATTCTTCCTCTTATGAACTTTTGATCCTCTTATGAACTTGTCCCATAAGTTCCTCCTTTACTGCCTAGATCTCAGAAGATTGAAAATGACATCTACTTATTTAAAAGCAGAAGGATACATGAAATTTAACATGTCATTGCATTTCACTGTACTATTATATAAAACTAAGCAGCATCCTCAGGACTTGCCACTGTAGGCAAGTTTTTTTTTTTTTGAGTTCTCAAATATGGAGCAATCCCAGGTATTTGGTCAAGACTAAGTAACTGCAAAATTTGTCCTTACTGTGATATGACAGCAAGGCCTTTTCATGTCACATCTTGTTATTTTTGCTTCTTGCTTGTGTTTTTTGAAACATGTGAAAGAAATTAATCTCTTTGAAATATTCCTAGATGAATAGAACCTTAGAGAAGTTAAATATTATAGGTATTTGGAAATCCCCCACACACCTGCATGAGGTTAGTAGTAGATCTAAACTTGAGCATTTACATAATCCAATCCCCAGGAGGGATTGTGGCACTAGAACAAAACTTCTATTGGATATAACCAAGCTGGAAAGACTTGTTTTGGTAGGAGTATGGTCCAGAAACAGTTTCTGCTGCCTAGGGACCAGTCTTGCAAAATACGGTCCTGGTAATGCATGTTAACTGAGAAACAGATGGGCTAGCATGATTAAATTAAATGCTGATAGGAACATGGAGAAACAGGTCTGATATTAAATTTTTTTTTGTTTGTGGTAGTAGTTACTAAGTACATAATAAACAAGTAAATAAAAGAAATGCTCCTAGCAAGTCCAGAAATAAATTAACTTAAGAAAGGATAATTCTTGTTGTTTGGTTATTTTCTAGTCATGTCTGACCCCATTTGGGGTTTTCTTGGTAAAGATACTGGAGTGGTTTGCTGTTTTCTTCTCAAGCTCATTTTATAGAGGAGGAAACTGAAGATAACAAGAGTAACAGCACATTTTATCTCAATCCAGGTAAATTTTTGGTTGCCACAAGTTTGTGAGAATTACAAAAATTAAGTAACAGAAGTAGAAAGAGAGAGTTAAGAAAATGATTAGACAAAGCTTTGTTCTTCTTCAATGCCTTGCCAGACAATAGGGAAGTAAAGGGGAAGCTCCATATGGAGAATGTTACATGCACTTTCAGATGAGGGTTAATGAATTATTAGTTTTACTTGACTGTTTTATTTTGTTAGAAGAGACATTTCACAAAGAGATAGTAATTTGTAAATGTTTACAATGTAAATACAAAACATATCAACAAAACTTTAAAGAAGAAAAGCCCCATAATGAAGAGAGAACCTGGGGCAAAGGGTGATTGTGACATGTAGTGGTGTGGGCTAGCCGTGAACTGAGAGACTTGGAGATAGTGGTAACTGCAGAAAAGAAATTTTTCGTTTGAGATCTCAGTTCCCCAGGGCAAAGCTCTGTTGACCTCATGCTAGTTATACATCTGGCAGAAAAGACTATTCTTCTTTTCATTTTACTCCAACTTTGATGATTTCATCTGTTTTCTCAAGTTTTTCACTAAATGGCAAAAACAAGGGGTGTTAGTTTCTTTAAACTTCCCTTCCCTATATTTCTACTTATAATAGATGTCAAAATCTTTTAAAAGTCAGCTAAATCAGTAGATTTGAGCTGTTATCTGAATAATCTACTTCGAAATTACCCATGACAAATTATATATAGCAAATACAACCATTTTACAATGAAACCAAGTTATAAATCATAAAGGCTTCCAGCACTTACTTCCTGTGTGACCTTAGGCAGGTCTTGGACTTAAGATTCCTAATCTGGACATTGAAGACCTTTAGGGTTCTTTCCAGGTCTAAATCTATAGTAACTTCAGGTCTGGATTAAGCACAAGTATCGCAACTAATTTTTCTTCATGACTTGAAAGTTTTCAGCATTTTGACATTTCTACTCCAATTTACTTTGTAGAACTGATCACTTCTTCATGAGTTCATCTTCAAATGCACTTTGAAAGATTTCTTTCCTTCCAAAGATATAAGACCAAGCTCATAAGAATCTCTAGGAATTGTGAGTTTGCACATGGAATTCAGAAGAATAGTGAGAATAAAGTCAAACTGAAGGGTGAATAGAAATGGAGAAGGAATTTTTTATTCAACAGGGACAGAAAATAGTAATGGAGCAACAAACTATTAGCAATAACCACGATATTTTCCTTCCTTTTCCCAACAATATCATTGATTGGTTGCTTTGTCAATTATCATTGGATCAGTCAATCTTTTTTCTGCCTATCAGTGATAGGAGGAAGAATGATGGTGGACACTGGACCCATATTCACATAAGAAGACCTAGGGCAGAAAGATGAGAATACAGTGTCAGATGAGTTTGAGAACTATGTAGCAAAAATGGATAGTACTCCTTCTTCTCCTTGCTGTTCTTATTTTTCTATGGATAACTGGACATGGTATGGAGCATTTCCAGCTGAGAGTTAAGTAATCCGAAGTGTGACAACATCCACAAATGCTACAGTGTTGTGTTATTGTGACACTCATAATTAACAAAACATTGGAGCAGATTTATGGAGAATAAAATCTAAGAGCAGGCAAGAGAGAAAACATCAGAATTTGGCAAAGGAAAATAGAAGTATGAATCCACTTGGGGCCGGGGTTTGTATTTCTATCACAAGTATTAAGATAGAAGAATAAATAGCTAGTGGCCAGGATCAAAATGCATCATATGGGAAGAAGGGAAGGCAATATTAGCCTGGAGATTTGTGAATCTTATCAAAGAGATTCTTCAAAAAGGAAGACTGCTATGTCATTACAATTACCTAAGCAAGCTCCCACGTCAGGTTTAACACAGGAGGAGGAAATTAGAGGAGAGGATCAGGAATTCAGAGGAAACAATATCTAGATCAAAGGCAGTTAAATCATTCATGACTTCATATGCCAATAGATAATTTGTGAACTATGGTTAATAAACAAAGTAAACTAAAAGTCTTAATGCAACAAGATAAATTCAAGTTTCTAAATAGTTCTGAAACTTGGCTAAAATATATCAATGGAAAGCAGGGGTATGCTGGTGAATGTTTAACAACTACATTTCTGAAAATGACACAATATATACTTTAACCTCTGATATGTATTATTAACATTTTCTCAATCACTTTCTTAAATCTAAACCATCAACAGAACAGTAAATCAAAACCCTATTTGTAACACTTGCCAGTTCTCATACTCCCAATTTAACATCATCTGCTTTCCTGGCAAGCTAGTTTGAATTGGCTAAAGAACATGTCTGATCTAAGGTATAGCTCATTCAAAAGATACAGATTAGCTAATTGGTATGGAGGAGTTGCTTTTATATCAAATATATCTGTGTAGAAATTCATGAATATGGATTATATTGTAGGAGTTCCTCTTCCTTTTCCAGTTAAGCCTCTGCATAGCTACCAATGTGAAATTCCCAAATCATAGCTCTAATCTTGTCACACTCTTACTGAGCAAACTTCAATTTTTTCCTCGTACTTCCAGGATCATACTCCTGTTGACATTTGACATTTAAAGCCCTTCCCAACCTGGCTCCAATCTCTCCAGATTATATATATAAATTATATATATATATATATATATAAATTATATATATATGTAAATTATATATAAATTATATATATATATATATATATCCTGTATATACTCTTTGGTCTAGCCAAAGATGAAGAGAAGAGGGATTTATTAAGTGCCTTTTATGTACCAGGCATTGTACTAAGCCCCTAACAAATATCCCCTCCTTTGATCCTTACAAGGAAGGAAGGAAGGAAGGAAGGAAAGAAAGAAAGGAAGAAAGAAAGAAAGAAAGAAAGAAAGAAAGAAAGAAAGAAAGAAAGAAAGAAAGAAAGAAAGAAAGAAAGAAAGAAAGAAAGAAAGAAAGAAAGAAAGAAAGAAAGAAAGAAAGAAAGAAAGAAAGAAAGAAAGAAAGAAAGAAAGAAAGAAAGAAAGAAAGAAAGAAAGAAAGAAAGAAAGAAAGAAAGAAAGAAAGAAAGAAAGAAAGAAAGAAAGAAAGAAAGAAAGAAAGAAAGAAAGAAAGAAAGAAAGAAAGAAAGAAAGAAAGAAAGAAAGAAAGAAAGAAAGAAAGAAAGAAAGAAAGAAAGAAAGAAAGAAAGAAAGAAAGAAAGAAAGAAAGAAAGAAAGAAAGAAAGAAAGAAAGAAAGAAAGAAAGAAAGAAAGAAAGAAAGAAAGAAAGAAAGAAAGAAAGAAAGAAAGAAAGAAAGAAAGAAAGAAAGAAAGAAAGAAAGAAAGAAAGAAAGAAAGAAAGAAAGAAAGAAAGAAAGAAAGAAAAGAAGGAAGGAAGGAAGGAAGGAAGGAAGGAAGGAAGGAAGGAAGGAAGGAAGGAATGGAGGAAGGGAGGAAGACAGAAAGAAAAACAGAAAGAAAGGCAGAGAAAAACAGAAAGAAAAACAGAAAGAAAGAAAAAAGAAGGAAGAAAGGAAGGAGAGAAAGAAAAAAGGAAGAATTGATTAAGATCTAAAAAAGGAAAAATGGATAAAAAGAAGGAAACTATTTATTAAGCAGTCACTATATTCCAGACACTATGTCTTAGGAGCAAATGAACATTCTATGATAAAATATATGATAGATAAAGAAGTCACATGGATTTGGAGGCGCATCTTGATGCTAATTGGGGTTTCAGTTTCTTCATCTGAAAAATAAATATAAGGAGGCTAAGAATTTTCACTGGATAAAGTATAGAACCAATACAATTAATCTGTACTGGTGACATATAAATATAATTTTAAAAGGAATGTTCTTTTAATCTTATGAGACAACGTATTTTTTCAAAACATTAATTTTATTTGTATTCTAAATTGTGGTCATCAACAAAAATTCAAACAGAAAAAATATAAAATAAGGATACATAAGCTATAAATCCCAATACTAATGTTTTGAATATTTATTAAGACATTAATGTGAACAAATACCCTGTTTGTTTTCCATATCCCTTTTCTGATATTTTGCTTCTCTGTATTTTTTCATTTAGTTGCTAAATGGTCTGTGAGGTCCCTTTCTCCTATAAATGTGTGATTATGATCCTCTGAATTTGCCAGGAAGCAGATTTACCTCAGATATAAAGAAACAATTCCTAGAAAAGAAACCTAGAAGAAACTTCCTAGAAATGAGAAATGTTCCAAAACAGAAGAAGCTATCTTAGGAAAGAGCTTAAAGAGTCATACAGAAGTGTTATTTGACCACAACTAAGCACATAGTAAATAACATTCCTGCTTAGACACAGGTTGGACCAGATGAGAGCTCTGAGGTCCCTTGGAACTCTTCAGTGTTTTTATAGAAGAGAGAAGATGAAAGATTTCAAGAAAGGAGTGGCAGATTAAAGAAGAAAAAAAAAGCAAGAGCTTTGGGAAAGGGATTTAAATAGAATGATTAAAAATTAAGAAACCTGGGGAGGCTATGAGATATGATTTCTCCTTGGCAAGATCAAAACAAGGATGAATTTTTATCTATATTGCATAATGAAATGACACTGCTGATTTATAGGTTCAAGGAAGAGTAGGAGGAGCTAAAAGATGACAGTGAGATTATGTGAATGAGAGTATTTAGATGACTGATAATGAAGTTAGGAAGTAGGCAGTGGTTAGGTCCTTTTAGGTTTGCTTGGAAATGACCTGTGAGAATTTAATATCAGTTTGCACCCTTTTTTCTTGGTACCCTAAGATCAGTTTGGAGGTGTTAAAAGGAAAGTTTCATATTGAATTTGAAAACCCATTCTCTAGTAAACTGAGTTTTGGTTCAGCCAGCACCCCTTGGTTGGATTAAGAACAAAGCCTGAGGCTTATCTACATACACTGGGAGGATACCAGAAGCCTCTTGGCTCCCTGGGGGTCCCGGAAAATGCTTGCTTCTTGTCCCATGTGACGAAGCTCAGTGGGTCTTTCTGACTAAGCAGCAGGAGTGAACAGAGATGTGAGGTGAACAGACCCACCATGTAGCTATGTGCCTTTTCTTTTTCCAACCTGCTTTTCATTATTTAATAAATAATTATAGATTAATATACAGTCTCTAGAGAATCTTAATCATACAGACCTTGACCCATCTGGAAGAGGAAAGTCAGGGTGAGAAGCAAACAGGAAGAGGCAAAGTCATCATTAGTAGTAACTTAAGGTGAATGGTTATTGGAAGAAGAAACAGTAAGAGTCATAATGAAAAGAAATACAATCAATCTGACTAATTGAGGAGAGAAGTTGATTTGTTCCATCATCTTTTCTTACTGTACCCTCTCTCATGTTGATCTAATCAGTTCCCATAGATTCAGTTGTCATTTGACCATCTAACTTGACCGTTTTGTTAGCTATTATTATTATTACTACCACTTTGTCTCTCTACTCTCTCCCTAATTCTCTGACAGAGAGAGGGAGAGAGAGAAAGAGGGGATGGTGTAGTTAGATGGTTCAGTGGGTTGAGAGCCAGGCCTAGGGACAGGAGGTCCTGGGTTCAAATCTGATCTCAGACACTTCCTAACTGTGTGACCCTGGGCAAGTCACTTAATCCCCATTGCCTAGCCCTTACATATACATAATATTGATTCTAAGGTGGAAGGTAAGGGTTGAGAGAGAGAAAGAGAGAGAAAGAGAGCCAGCCCTCTATTGTAACATAGTCCATTGGCTGTGTCTGAAAATGCGTCTCACAATATATCTCTAATCCATTACCTCTCTGTCAAGTGTGAGTCATCATTAGTCTTTTGGAGTCTTGAATAGTCATCACATTGATCAGAATTTTTATCTCTTCCACAGTCATTTTCCTTTAGGGTCTATAGTCATCATAGAAATCATTTTCTACCATCACTCTGCATAAATTCATAAAGTTCTCCCTATTTTCTCCCAATTCAACTCTCTAGTCATTTTTAATGAATTAACAATGTTCTATTACTTTCATATACCATAATTGGTTCAATCATTACCCAAATGATGGACTCTTCCTTAGCGTTCAGTTATTTGCTAAAATAAAAAATGCTTTGTAAAATATTTTGTATATATGAGTACTCCTTTCAGCCAGTCAGCTGATACATATTTAAGTGTCTACTGTGTGCCTAGCACTACATTAAGAACTAGAAATGCAATAAAAGGTAAAAGACAGACTCTGCTCTCAAGGAGCTCACAGTGAAATGAGAGTGATAATATGCAAACAGCTATGTACGAAGGAGCTATAATCAGGAAAAATTGGAATTAATCAACTGAGAGAAAGCACTAGAACTAAAGGGCATTAGGATAGGCTTTGTGCTGAAGGACATATTTTATCGACTTGAAAAAAGCCAACAAACCCAAGAGGGAGAAATGAAGAGAGAGAGAACCCAGAATTGGGGGACCATCGGGAAAATGTTCAGAATAAGAAGATAGAGTGTCTTTTATGAGGAATAGCAAGGATATCAGTGTCACCAGATTGGTGTGTGTGTGTGTATGTGTGTGTGATTTATAAGGAGATTGTAAAGGTCAGGGATAGGGCAGGTTATGGAGGACTATGAACAACAAACAGAGGATTTTACATTTGATCCTGGAGGACACAGGAAGCAATTGGTGTCTATTGACTGGTGTGTGAGATAGCATGGTCAGACCTATACTTTAGAAAGATCACTTCGACAACTGAAGAGATGTACTGAATTGAGGAGAAACTGGTGACAGAAAGACCAACCAGCATGTTATTACAATAGTCCAGATGTAAGGTGATAGAAATATTTGTACAAACAATATCAATTGATTTAGAATTTGAAGAGAAATAGATGAGGAAAAAATTCTTGTAGCAAATTTCTCAAATAAAGTTTTATCATAGAGAATTTATAGAGGATATCTATTAATATATGAGTACAAGAGCCATTCTTCAGTAAATAAATGATCAACTGTTATTGTTTTGAAGGAAAGAAATCCAACAACCATATTAAAGAAAATCTTCAAATAACTGGTTATAAGAGAAATGAAAACTCTGAGGTTCCATGACACACATTAAATTAGCAAAGGTGACAAAAAAGGAAAATGTCAGTTGTTGGAAGGCCTATCGGAGGTCTTTAGCACTATTGCACTATTGCACACTATTGCACCAGTGGTGTAGTTTTAAATTGTTCCAGACATTCTGGACAATTTGTTCTCAACAAAAGTCACTGACACGTGCATGCTTTTTGACACAGCAATACCACTTACTATTCAACTTATGAAACCATGCTGACTGAGTCTACTACAAATTTAGGTTACACAACTCAACTGGGCTTTTGTACAATTCTTTTCACATCCCTAAAACTCACTCTCCCACTTAGCACAGTGACTCTTACAAACCTTTTTCATCCCTCTTCAAACCTTCCATGGCTGTTCCTTTCTCCACCCTCAGAGGTGAGAATTTTGCTCTAGAATTTACCTAAAAAAAAAAAAAAGTTTAAGGAAACATCCATTTATCAAGAACTCCCTCTACTTGCCTCCTCTTCTCTCCTCTATTGCCTTTTTACCCATCTCATATAATGAAATGGCCTCACTTCTTGCTAAGACAAAACCCCTCTACCAGTACAATTAATCTCATTCTGACACCTATTGCCCAGCAGATTGTCCCTTCTTTCATCCCTGCTCTCTCACTGTCTTCTATCTCTCCTTTCTGCTGGCTGCCTCCCTATTACCTGCAAGCATGCCTGTGTCTCCCTCATCACAAAAAAATTTTCACTTGATCCATTCAACCTTGCTACCTATGAGTCCTCCCTTTTTTAGTTAAACTCCTTGAGAAGATAGTCTATAATAGGCACCTCCCTTTCCTTTTTCTTCACTTTCTGGGCTTTCTATTAAATCCCAAGGTCATTTTCAGGCAAACTGCTACCTAACCATATCTCCCCTATCTTGTACTCAGGAAGCTGATATTTTTATACCCAAGTGTAAGACTTTGCATTTGTTCCCACCGAAGTGGATCTTATTAAATTTAACCTAATGCCTATCAAGATATTTTTGGATCCTAATTTGGTCATACATAATAGTGTATTAGCTATTTCTCCAGGTTTTTTATCATTTGAAAACTTAATGAGCATGACATCTAATGCCTTTATCCCAAGTCCTTAATAAAATTTTTAAAGAGTACGAAGCTAAGAATAGGCACTTGAGGTGCTCCACTGATGCCCTCTTGCTATGATGACTTTGGAACATTAATGAATTAGACCATCCAACCAGTTCTGAGTTAACCTAATTGTGTTATCATCTGGCCCACATTTCTTCATCTTCTTCATTCAAAATTTCCAAAGCAGAACTCATTTTCTTACCCACCCAACCTACCCTCTTCTTAACTTCCCTGTGTCTGAAGAGAGTACTACCCAGGTTTACAACTTGAGAGCTACTCTCAACTGACTTCACCCCCTGTCCCCAATATCTAATCATTTAATAGGTCTTGTTGATTCTACCTCCACAGCATCTTCTGCATCTAAATATTAGCCACTGTTATTCTTATATATCACACTTTATTTACTCAGATGGTCATCACCTTAGTTCAGTCCCTCATTACCTCTTGCCTTGACAATTATAACATTCTCCTAAATGGTCTCTTCATTTCAAATCTCTCCCCTTCCATTCCATCCTGTGCATAGCTGCAAAGTAGTAGTTCTAAAAAACATGTCTGAGCATATCAGTTCCTTGCCGGAAGAGCTCCAGTGCCTCCCTGTTGCCTCTAAGATAATATACAGATTCCTCTATTTGACTTTTGAAGTCTTTCACAATTTGGGGCCAACCTACCCAGGCTTACTACAAATCCTATCCACACACTCTACATTCCAAGCAAATAGACCAGTCCATCATACACAATGTGGTGTGTACTGCTTCGGTGCCTTAATAAGAAAGACTCCATTCATGTAATATAATCATCATTAATCCCACCTCTGAGAAAGTCTGATTCTTTTCAAAATTCATTTAATGTGTCACCTCTTTCTTACATAAGATCTTTCCTGACTTTGTTAGATAATTACTGCCTCCCTCTCCTCTATACTAATCTCCTGCATTCACTTAGTATATCTTTTGCATTTATATATCTATGCACTAGAACAGTGGTTCCCAAACTTTTTTGGCCTATTGCCCCCTTTCCAGAAAAAATATTACTTAGTGCCCCCTGTCACATACTATCACCACCCCCTTACAGTTATTCACCACCCCCAAATGTACCTGTGGCTATCACTGCTCCCTGGATTGCTGCAGCACTCACCAGGGGGCGGTGGCGCCCACTTTGGGAATCATTGCACTAGAGTATAAGTTTTTTTGTTTTATCTTCATTTTAATAACAAATTTTCGTGTAAGTTTTACAAAGTTATATGATTCATGTTGTCTCCCTCTTTTCTTCTCCCCCTGCTCCTGGAATTGACAAGCAATTCAATCTGGATTGTACATATATTATCATTCAAAACATATCTCCATATTATTCATTTTTGTAAGCAAATAATCTTATAAAACCAAAATCCCAAACCATATACCCAAATAAACAAGTGATAAATCATATTTTTTCTGCATTTCTAAGATTTCTTTCTCTAGAGGTGGATAGCATTCTTTTTCATAAATCCCTCAGAATTGTCCTGGATCATTGTATTGCTGTTAGTAGCAAAATCTATTACATTTGATTGTCCCACAATATTTCAGTTACTGTGTAACCGTTTTCCTCATTCTGCTTATTTCACTCTGCATCAGTACACATAGGTCTTTCTAGCTCTTTTTGAAATCCTCCTGTTCATCATTCCTAATAGCATGAGAGTATTCTATCACTATCATATACCGCAATTTGTTCAGTCTTAGAATATAGGCATCTTGAGGCGTGGGACTCTTTAATTTTGGAACTTCAGTGCCTATGACAATGTATGCTACTAAGTAGGCATTTAATATGTATATATTGGTTGACAAAATTTGTTGTTGACAAAATTAGAATCATTCACCATTTTGCTATTATTTTCCTTCTTGCTTCCTAAATGTTTTTATTTGGCTTTTTGGCTGTAAAAAGTATCTGATTCCCATAAAAGCAAAAAAGCTTATCCTTGTTGTAGAGGTAGTTCACAGGTTTACTTTTCTCATGTGCTAGTGCTTCTGTTATAACAAATCAGTCAAGTGGACATCTTATTCATCTTCCCAGTTTTCTCAGATAATCAGTTTTATGCAGAACTTTGGCTATATGTCACACACTGGGGATCATCATTACCTAAGGTGTAATAGATATTAAAGGATTTATGACAGTGGAGTTAGGAAGTTCCTTGTAGATATGTGATAAATGACACAAAGGTTTTAATTTATGAATTAAAAGTGAAAAACTCAAGAAACTTGACTTAACCTAGACTTGAAGGTATACACGGAGACTGCAGCTTCATGAGACATTCAAAGATATTGGGTTGATGTCTCTAAATTGTTTTATTTTTATTTTGAGGTAAAATCAGTACTTTATATTAGGATATTTATACACTAAGAGTGAACTACCATGTTTCAAGTTAGGGAGTAGAGAGCAATGCCTACAATTTGGACAACACATACCTTATTATCCATTATTATTTGACACAGACACCAGTGACCTGCTCATGTATCCTAGAGTGAACCACTTCCTCCACCCTATAGAATGAAATTCTAAGGCTTATATGTCATTTCGTAGAAAAGGGAGGAACCCAGAATAAGCTGAGGCACGCAAACGGACCCTCCCATAGTGGCAGGAAGATCTGCCAATCCCAAATAGAACACATTGACACTTGGCAGTTCAAATGAATACCACAATCCCATAGTCATGGCATTTCCTTAATAAACATTGTGTTGTAGCAGTTTTTTCTCCTGTCTTTTTCTTTGTCCCTTATTTCACTTTTCCCTTTCATCTCTTCCCCTACCCTTTCTTAAGTTACAGATATTATTGACTTTTCTGGGTTTTGACTCAAGGAGATACCGTGCTTCTCCCAGGAGAAGCTGATCACCTGAAATCTCATCACCATGCTTATTGACTCAATTTTTGATACTAACATCTTCTCAGCTATCTCAGTTGCCCCTCTTTTTTCACTGGAGGGCTGAAAAGTGGAGTGGTAAACTCATTCCAAAGCCTTTCTTTATAAAGGGCTCTGAACTTGCAGAACTTTCCAAGTAATTCTCCATTTTCCATCTGCAGCACCCAGAACCCTCTGGTGCCCTACCTCCTACCTCCCTTTTCAACTTCCTTTTGAATATTATTTCGCCCATTAGATTGTAAACTTCTTGAAGGCAGGGACTGTCTTCCTTTTTCTTTTTTTGTCTCAATAGGACTTAACTCAGTGCCTGGCACTAGTAGGGGCTTAATGAATGTTTATTGAATTGAATTGAAATAGAATTGTTCTTTGGAGATTTTTTAGATGAATATTCAATTAAACCTTTTAGGAATTAACTACTATATGTAAAAGGAGGATTAAAATCATATTCTCTGAAGTCCATGTCTTTGAGAAGTAGCTTACTGTAGTTTTAAAAAAATGTTCACTAATTTTTTTCAATTAACAAATGCTTGTAATTAATATTTGCTTTCCATTACTTAGCTCCTCAGCTGATAAAAAGGAAAGAAAAAAAAAAAGAAATCCTTCAATATATAGTTGTATAGTCTAGCAAAAAAAAAAAAAAAAAAGCCCCACAGTACCCATTTATAAATATGTGTTTCTTCTTTTTAAGTTGATCACCTTGTTCTGGAGGTGGGTATTTCATCTTCATTTTTGTGAAAATGAAGTTCAGTATTGCATTGATCAGAATGTTAAAGTCTCAAATTTTTTTATAATGATGTTATGATTGTATAAACTATTCTTCTACCTCTGCTCACTTTGCTTTGAATCGGTTCATGAAGTCTTTCTCAGCTTTCTCCAAAACTATCTTTCATCATTTTGGGGGCATATTTCCTTATGTCCATCTGCCATAATTTATTTAGATGCTTCCCAAAAGGATGACTCCTTTTTTCCAGTTTGGATCTATCATGAGAAGAGTTGCTAAAATATTTTTTGTACATTGGGGCCTTGTCCTCTTTCTTTGGGGAACAGGCCTTGGCATTGTATCACTGGACCAAAGGGAGCATGCACTTTAGTGGCTTTTTTGGGCATTATTCTGAATTGCTTTCCAGAAATGGCTGGACCAATTGTTTATAGTAGTATATATAATTCTAGATTTGAGATGAGAAATCTGGATTAAAGTCTCAGGTTTGTTTCTTACTAACTGTGGTGCAATGGACACATCATGTGATTGCTCTGGATCTTAGTTTCTTCTTTTGTAAAGTGGGTCAAATAGTACTTGTTTTATCTATCTCATTAAAAAAACAATTTGTAAGTGGTAATCATCAACACAATTTGGTAATGGCTAAGAAATTGAGTAGGAGATCAATGGAATTGAGATCTATTAATCAACAGATGGACATTAATGTCCATAATAGCTTTAGTATTTGATAAACTCAGAGATCCAAGCTTTTGGGAAAAGAACTCACTATTTGACAAAAACTGCTGGGAAAACTTGAAAGTGGTATGGCAGAGAATAGATAGGGATCAACATCTCACATCATCACATTATACATCAGGATAAAGTCAAAATGAATACTTGATCTGGAAATAAAGGGTGACACCATAAACAAATTAGGGAAACATAAAAAAGTTCACCTGTCAGACTTATGGATAAGGAAAGAATTTATGATCACAAGACTAAGAGAACATTATGAAAAATGAAATAGATAATTTTTATTACATTAAATTTGTAGGGGCAATTAGATAACTCAGGAGGTCATGAATTCAAGTTTTGCCTCAGACATTTCCTAGCTGTGTGATCATGGCCAAGTCATTTAACCTCATTTACCTTGCCTTTCCCCTTCTGTCTTAGAGTTGTTATTAAGACTAAAAGTTAGGGTTAAAAAATTGAAAGCAGTTTGTCAACTATACAAGTGCCACATAAATGAGAGCTGCCATATAAACTGAAAGTATTTTTATTCTGATATTTAGGTAAGTACTGAACACTAATGAAAATAGAGAAAAATGGGAAATGGGCAGGTTATTTCACAGGAACATTGGATTTCACAGTTGGAAGGGACCTCAGTGGCCTAGACCAATCTCTGTGTCCTTGAGAGTGGACATTGCTTCATGTTTGTATTTGTATCCTCAGCATCTAGTACTGAGCTTGGTCATATAGCAGGTGCTTAATAAATGCTTATGGGGGCAGTTAAGTAGCATAGTAGATAGAAAACCAGTCTTGGAATTGGGAGGACCTGGGTTAAAACTGGCCTGGGATACTTCCTAGCTGTGTGATCCTGGGCAAGTCACTTAACCCCACTGCTAGCCTTTATAATTCTTTGGTCTTAGAACAGAAACTTAATATTGATTCTAATATAGTTAGTGGATCTACAAATGCTTATGGATTGAAACCTGAAATCTATTAAATACCTAATGAAGGACTAGGCAACTTTTGTTTAAAAAGGAAACACACTACCTTCTAAGGCAGTCCATTTCACTTTTGTGAGGGAGATTTTTTAACTTTAATCATTGTTAAATGAAAGTTTAATATTATTTAGTTTTGAGTCTAATGGAAAAACATAATAATAGCTCATTTTTATACAGTAGGTTAAGGTGTGTGGAACACTTTTTATTTTGTATTTTAAGCTTCTTTATTTCTATTTTACAGATGAGGAATCAGTCTCAGAGTATTTAAGTGGTGACCATGCCTATTTGAGGCAGGATGTGAATCCAGGTCTTCCTGACTTTAAGTACATCATTCTGTCTTCTACACCAAGCTGCCTCTCTCAATGTAACATGTTGAGATATACTGGTATACTTCAATTATTCAAGGAAAAATTTTCTTAGTTATATTTTTCTCTATCATTTCCCAAGTGTACATTGAAGAGCCTTATTGGAGAGGCTGATCTATAAAGCATAAATTATAATATTCCAGGTGACTGGATAAGTGTGTATCTCTCACTTGGCTACAGATTCTTGGTTCTTGCCTTGAATTATGCTATCTTTGGACAGTCTCATTACCTCGACTGCCCGATGAAGGCTACCTAGGTGAACTTATCCATAAACAATTAGTTGCCATTCTGTTTTGGTCCTCAGACTACAAGCATTTTTATTAAGCCCTTATTATGCTCTAGGCATAGTGCCAAGTATTGCTGATACAAATATGAGCAAAAAAAAAGACAATCCCTGCCCTTGGGGAGATTACATCTTAATGGGGGAAAACAACACACAAAAAGGAACTTAAAGTAGGAGTGGAATGAGGATGAAGGTACTTGTAGAGGTATGACATTAAAGTCTGGAATGAAGGTTGGCCAGCCTAGGTACCTCCCCAAAATGGAAGCTCCAGGAGGAATTCTCCAATGAGAGCAGAGACAAGCAAAAAGGTATGCAATTGTGGGAAAGGTTACTATTGACATGAACAACCCAAACCCCGTAATAGCCATAGACATGGGTTTCTATTTTCAAAATTATTTTAAATAGAAATGATGGCACAAATGTCTGGGTGGGTGTCTAAATACATTAGAAAAATTGCAACTTAAAAAATATAAATGAATCAATTCAATGACCAATCTTAATTCCAGAAAGATTGATATGACAAAACATATTTCTTTCCTCTTGGTAGGGAGGTGATAGACAATGGGGATGGAATGAAACATACACTTCTAAGTCAGTATGTTGGACTTAACTATAATTCTTTATTATTGAGGAGAGCTATGTGAAGGAGGTAATTATTGGGAAAAGACAGAAAAGTGGAAAAAATTAGTGTCATATTAAAAAACTCCAAAAAACCTCTACATTTTCCTTCTATAAAACTTGCTTAAGAAGAATATCAGAAAATTCTCATTTGGAAACTATATTATTTGGAAGTATCTACACAGCACAAACGTATGTAAGCATCACAGAAACAATTACTGATTTCATTGAAGAGATTGGCAATGAGGAGACAACACATCAAAATATATGAGATACAGCCAAAGTAGCACTCGGGGAAAATTTATATCTCTGAGTGCCTATATCAACAAAATAGGGAGGGAGGATATCAATGAATTGGGCTTGCAACTTAAAAAAATAGAAAAATTAAAAATCTCTGGATAAAAACTAAATTGGAAATCCTAAAAATTAAAGGAGAAATTAATAAAATTTAAAGTAAAAGAACTATTGAACCAATAAATAAGATTAGGAGCTGGTACTTTGAAAAAAAAACAAATAAAATAGATAAACTATTGGTAAATCTAATAAAGAAAGAAAAGAATCAAATTAACAGATTCAAAAATGAAAAGGGCAATCTCACCTCTAATGAAGAGAAAATTAAGACAATTATTAAGAGCTACTTTGCCCAATTATATGGCAATAAATATGACAATCTAGGTGAAATGGGCAAATATTTACAAAAACATAAAATGCCTAGATTAATAAAAGAGAAAATAGAATACTTAAACAATCCCATCTCAGAAAAAGAAATTGAACAAGCCATCAAGGAACTCCCTAAGAAAATATACCCAGAGCCAGATGGATTCACAAGTGAATTCTATCAAACATTTAAAGAACAATTAATCCCAATACTATACAAAATTATTTGACAAAACAAATGAAGCAAGCATATGCTGATATCAATCCCTACATAGGTTATGATTCTGAGACCCTAAAGATGGTTCACTTGAGTGTTCCAAACTTAATGTCCAACCACATTCTCATTACAGTCTTGCATTTAAGGACAAACAGGTCTATAGAGCTCCTATATCCCACTACTCAAGTCACTTTTCATATGCCATCCCATTTATATGGAAACAATAGAGCTTCTGATAGAATCTGAGAGGAAAGCCAGGCCTAGTTTGATAAGTGCCCTAGATTTGAGGAAAGCAGATCTCAAAGGTCAGAGGGAGAATAGAGAGGGTCATGTAGACTAAAAATCTGCAGGGATAGTCATCCCAAAAGGAATGGAGAACTTTCAAAAATTAAATCTTGAAGACTTAAAAGGAAATAATTTTAATTAGGAAGAAAATAGGTATTCTCTGAAGAAACCGATGTGTTTACATAGGGAATTCACTTATCAACTTGGATTAGAAGTAAGGGATGTAACACAGGATGAATATGAATGATCTTAGATATGTAAAACTAACTTAAAGAATACTTGAACCCAGACAATGTGTGATTGAACTTGAGAATTAAAAATAAAAAAGAGTAGGTTTTAAAAAATGTTCTAGTGGAAGAAAAAGGAAGGTCAAAGAAGGGATATGGCTACTACGTGGGGGTGGTTGATACTATCATAATCAATATCTAAGATAAGATAGAGCTACTCTATTCTTAATTCACTTCTATGTTCTCTGCTAAGGAGAATAACCTTTGTTCTGAAAATGACAGAACTAAAATGGCCAACAGGGAATTGGTACCCAAGTAAAGTGATAGTAAGAAAACGACTATTAGGGGCAGCTGAGTGGCTCAGCGAATAGAAAGTCATGCCTAGAGATGGGAGGATTCTGCATTCAGATGTGATCTCTGTAAAAGTGAAATTTGGGAAATGCCATCTAAAAGTATATATATTTCTATGGACATGGGAAATGTATCAAACTACATTTCCCGTGGTCAAACGGGTTTCCGTTTCCAGTTCTTTGGGCGTGGGGAGGCCTACATCTCTACGCAGAGAGGAGTTTAAAGCTCTTGGGTTAGGTGGGAGTGGTCTCTTGGCCAGCAGACTAGGGAGGAGACAGGAGACAGTAATGGCGAGGGCAGTGGTTTTGAATTCTTACAAGTGCGTGGTCTAATAACTTTATCTATCAGCATGGCTTTAATTAAAATACTAATATATATATTTATAGCAGCCTTTATTATTTTTCATCTTTATAATTTGGCAAACCAGGAGGTTGAAATTTGAACTCTCAATTTTCTAGATAGCCTAAGAAGCCATGCGGCTCTGGGACCCAGAGTCTCAGAAACAATCTTTTTCCTTGCCCAGTCCTCTCCCAGTTTTCCCCAGCCTAGAGGCTGTTTTACGGGGAAGAGAGACAATGGTTTTAATTGCCGCTGGGCTGCGAATTATTTTGCTCAATGCCCCGGGCCTGGTGGCCCTTGCTGGCACTGATGGACTGCCGGTGCCCAGCCAGTTTCGTCTTGCAGCCAATCTCCTGACTCCTGACTTGATCTCCATTCCTGCCGCGCCGAAAGCCTGCAAGCCTCCCAGTGCCTGTGATCTCCCATCCTGACTCGCTGGTGCTGCTGGAGTTCAGAACCCCGAGCCCCAACAACTCACCCAGTCCTGACTTGCCGAGATCTTGATCTCCAGAGACTGCTTCAGCTCTGCCGCTAACAATTTGGGTAGTATATTCCCCTTTCTCCCTATTTCTAGCCTTCCACGTGTTTCTCTAAAGACTAATTTAGCTACCCACACAAGCTCTACACGTGGGATTTTCTACAAAACTTTTTCTCTAGCCCCGAGCCCAACGACCTGACCCCACGTGGACCTAGCGTTTACCTTTAATGGGGCCGAATGGCCTATTCAGACTTGCTTGTGATTAAAAACTGAACTCAGGGGAAGAAATTTCACCCCATACCTGCTCAGAACTTTGAGCAAAGACTGATTATAAAAAAAAAACCTTTCAGAACTGAATGACTTTTAAAGAGACTGTATCTTACTGTATTTTGCTAATTAGTGTTTTGTAAATTAATCTTGCTTATTCCGTTGATTTTCCTGTTACACTGAATCATTTTAAGTTAATGAAGTTTGTGGCTGCTAGATTAATTCTGTTTATGATTTTATTGTAACTCCCAAATAATGAGAGAAATCTATTAGAACTGGTAAGAGGTTTTGACCAGCTTGTTGATCTGATACTACTGGATTTATAGAGCACATGTCTTTTAAAATTTATTCTGTCTTGGTAATTGCAAAGAACCTTGAAAGTTTCCATGCTTTGAATATTGCCTTGTAATTTTACAAGAGGTATCTTTTAACTCTTACTTTAAATCCTTAAGAATTGTTGTCTAAAAGGATAAAGCTTTTATATATTTTATTATAAGAGATATTATTGCCTTAAATGGGTAGAAGCATTTCCTACCCAGGATTCTTTAAAACAGGAAGCCAAGGAGCTCCTGTATATTCTTATCTGAGGATAATTATATCAGAAGGTTTCTTTTTTTAAAATATCATGTTTTGCTATAGAAGCAATAACAGAATTTGTTGAGAAACTCTTAGCCAAGATTTAAAAGTTGTAACAAGTAAATGATTTTAAATATTGTTTATTGTTTTAAAATGTGCTATTGGAAATAATGGCACTCTATTTGAACTGTCTATATAAGACATCATCCTATGCAACCCATTTTCATTCAGTCCGTGGTTCCTTTTTCTGAGTGTCCAACCCACTAGGAATCTTTGTGGAGTCAGTGAACGGCTTCATAGGATAATGTCTTATATAGACAGTTCTCATTTTATTTAAATGGACCTTTCTGCAGACCTCTGTATAATTAATGTGAATTTGCTGGCACATGTGTAAGTATAGAAGGGTGGAGACAGAAAAATAGAGCAGGAGGAGGAACACTTAGCCTGGGCCAACCATGTGGGGACTTGGCCACAACCCAGAGGAAGAACACATTGGGATAGAAATGTGAGAGTCAGGAATGGACATACATAGGAGAGGATGACTGACACGTTGGGCCAGACACATAGGCAGGTGGGCAGAACAGAGCAAAGGTCTTCTTTCTCAGCTCTGAGGTCTCAGACCAAACCCTAAATCTTGAAACCATAGTGCCAGTTTTTTCCTCATATCTGTTCTTCTGCTTTTACTTGGCAAGGTTTTTTTGGTGGTGGTGAGGGGGTGGCAGAAGGCCTTGGGGAAAGCAAGCCAATGGGCAGGAGTGGAGAGAAAGCACAGTTCTGTACAGTTTAGTTAAGACAGATTTTTTTTTCAGATGTGGATTTCTTTCAGATTCTTTATGTAAAGTTGAATTATGTAAAGTGAGAACTGTCTGTACTAGTGGAAAGGTCTCTCTCTAGGAGCCACCTAAGATGACTGTTTACTAGAAGATCCTAAACTTTCCCTTTTCTGCTAAAAAAAAAATTCTTATTGGTATATACAAGTTAGTGTATTATTGTTGTTTAACATGATCATAGTGTAACATCTCCTGGCTTACCATAATGACCCTAGGTAAATTACTTTATCTGTAAAAATAAGAGGTTTGAAAAGATGATTTTTAACATCACTTCCAGCTCTAACATCCTATGTTATTTTCCATTTTCCATTGACTACAGGCTAACAAAATTCCTGGACAATTAGAATCAGTTAAGTCAGCAGTCTAGTCCCATTTCCCCCTGAGCTGTCCAAGGACACCTTTTGCAAGGCAATGTTTCATTACCATCATTACTTTCATCAAATAGGTCTTCCTACCCAGCACACCTCTTTTGTCTCACATCATTTTGGTTTGGTTTTTAAGTTTTCGGAAGAACTAAAGAAGTTAAATTCTCTAAATGGCAGCTGACAATCAGAGACAACACTTCTACTGTAAATACTTTTGCAAGAAACCATATTGGGCCAGGGTAGTTACTAGTTACTGAGTTGGAATATAGAGTGCAGGGGTAGCATGAGTTAGCATGAGACCAAAAAGCCTGGTGAGATGAGCCAATAAATAGAGATTGATTTCTAGCTTCAAGGTCTCAATCTGGAGATACGGTGGGAGGGTAGGCATCCCAGGATTGTCTTTTAGCTAGGTTAACTTATATCTCATAGGATTAGTTGCCTAGGCTGCTCACTGCTCATCCAGTGCTATCAACTTCCAATCTTAAACATCATCATCAACAATTTACAAATTTGCCAAACATCAACAAGAAGATCATTTCTGTTAAATCAATTCAACTTGAGCTTGAACATCAATTAATCAGAGTCAGGCCTTAGGCCTGGCCCAGCCAATCTGCCTGGCAGGTTTCAGGAAAACAGCTTTTTCCTGAGACTTCAGAAGATTTAATATAACTTCAATAGTTTAACAATGTTTTAAGATTTATCCCTAATCCATCTTTCTTCAGTTTTTGAACCCATCCTTTCCCTAACTTTGTTTTATCATTATTAAGTAAGTTAAAAGAGAAAAGCCTGTGCTGACCTGATCTGTACTGAAGATTCTTAGGTGAAGTTGTCAGTTAAACTTCTCCTTTACACCACCAAATTTATTCAAGAACTTATTGATCTTCTGTTATTAGGATCAACAAACTATAGTCAGAAATCATTAATAGTTATAGTTTATTAATCTTAATTCCATCTAAAAGAATAAGTTCATATAGCACTGACAGTTGGGGAAGAATCTTCTACTTCCTCATTGGTCAGTTGTAAAGGAGGAATTAATTGAGTGAAGTGGCCTGTCAGCTGATCCAACACAAACCACATCCAGCTGCAGAGTCACTGAAGCTTATTTAAAGCAATCTCATTCACCATCTAGATAGGAGGTCTTGCAACCTCCTTTTTTTATTTACCAACCTTTACACTACCCATATGCTCAGTGGCAGCTCGACAAGTGCATCCTCAGTTGGAATAATGGAAGCATGACCAGGGAACTTTATGTTAAGAATTGAGTTCCTAGTGAGGGACCTCTGATTAAGCATTGTCCTGAAGAAGGAACCCGAGGAAGGAAATGAAGACTAATGGCTTTAAAACTGGAAGGAGAAAGAGGAACAGAAATGGGAACCAGAAAGATCTGAGTTCAAATCCAGCCTCCAAGTACCTTCTGGTTGGATGAACCTGAGCAAATCAACTTCACCAGGCCTTGGTTTCCTCACCTGTAAAGTGAGAGGACTAGACTCATTGAACTAGAAAATTGATTCCCTTCTACCTAAATCTATGATCCTAAGAAAGAACAAAAAGGGAGGAAATAAAAGGTGGGAAATGAGATGCCTAGAAAAGTTATAAAATGTGCTACTAAGGAACAAATGATCCAGGTTTATTTGGCCTCTTTATAAGTGAATGTTTTGAACCTATAGAAAGAATAAGCTTTTTACCATTAAAAATGTATATATTAATGAGGCTTTTAACTGACTTGTGTTTATTAATGTTTAAACTTTAAAAAAAATCACTAATGCAAATTTACACAGCACAGGCATTGGAGGACAAGTAAGCCCGAGTTGATTGACCTCTTAAACCCAGGAGCAAAGGTTCCCTGTGTACTTGAGGTATCTCTAAATTAAGGGCTGATTCAAGAGTTCTTAAAGTTATCTAATTAATTATTAGCACTTAAGCTGAGTCAGGAATATAGGGAACTTAATAAATGAATATTTTCCTGCATTTATCTTTTAATTTTTCCAAGAATTTTTGGGAACAAATCAAATTTTAAAATTTAAGTGTGTAGACAGAGACTCTTGGACTCTCTTGCCTGTTGAAAGGCATCATTCATAGTTGCCGTGTCTATCTGTAAAGTGTGAATGCTATTTTAGAAGACAGATCGACAATCTCAAATACCATTACTGATAGCTTTCAAAGAGCTTCCCAGCCCTGCTGTGTGTATGTGGTGTTATTGCTTTGAGTAGGTTCAACCCTTCTTCGTGGGTCACTGACCTGAGCTTTAGGACGGCCTCCGGGGCATTAACCTACAAACAAACAGATAATATTAACTAAAAAGCCTGAATTCTGATCAGACTTTTAAAGTGATGAAAACTGGGGTTGGGAAAGGATGAAATACCTCTTGACTCCCTATACTGAAGTCAACCATTTTTATTGGCTCATCCAATTCTACACTGACAGGTAAGTGGTGCCTGTGAAGGGTTGGATTGCTCTATTTTAGTACTCACCCTTTAAAGTTATTCTGGCACTTGTGGATTGTTAATTTATTCTTGTTTTTAATTTTCCCCCCTTGGATTAGTATTGTTCTCTAGAATAATCCTTAATGAGAAATCAAGGGACCATTTATAATTTTCAAGGGTCCTTAAGGTGAGCCTTATCATATCTTTCTGAGAGTAGGACAATATTATTCTCTAGCAAACAGTATTGATAATATAACATCCCGAATATAATAATGTCATCAAGAACAATGCCATGCCGCCAGGTGAATTCTGATGATTTTTATTTTTTTTTAATTGTGGCAAGTGAGAACAGGTGGGTTAGTTGGAGAACTGTTTAAGATATTCAATTTGGATAAAGTGGAGAAAACGAAAAGTTCTGTTTTATTGATTGTGAGAAAAAATACTCTGACTGGGAACATAAGGAGAATTATCATTCTCTTTGCTGCTCAGAGGAGTCTTCCTTCTCTGGAAAGTTTCATAGGCCCAAAGAGGGAACAGATTATTAGAGTTAGGATTTGTTCTGTGTCAACTTTAAGGAAAGTTGTTCCCTTAGAGAGGAAAGAATAATGTTTGCATTTTCTCTGAGGTCTGAATTCTAAATTCTGGATGAATAAAAGCTCTAATTCTCTATATCAGTTGGCACAGGATTTAAAGATGTGGCTAGAGCTAGATAATAATTGTGTTTTAAATCAAGGAGAAATAATTTTTCTTCCCCACCCCTACTTCCCAGGAAAGCTACCTTTGTGGCTACATCCACAATGTAGTCACAAAGATCTGAACCACAAACACAAGAATTTCATCTAATTCTATCATCTGTATGGTTCCTGTCACATTATTGGGATGCAATACTAACTCATAATTTTATCTTTTCTTTCTTGATATGTTCAAAACCTGTATCAGGGCAGGTTATTTTACATTATTATTATATTATAATAAATTATATTGTTATATTTTAGCAAATATATTATGTTATAATATAATAAAATTATAGGTAATATAATATAGAATTATAAGTAATATATATAGAATTATAAGTAATAATATAGAATTATATTATATTATATTTTTACATTTGCTTTTCAACAACTCTGTAATGTAGACACTATTAGCCCCATTTTATAGTTGAGGAAACAGAGGCAGAAAGAGGTTAAGTGACTTGTCCAGGATCACATAGCTATCAACTATCTGAGACTGGGTTTAAACTCAGGTCTTCCTAACTTGAGGTCCAGCCTTCTTTAAACTTTGCCACCTAGCTGTTTCTGGTTAACATTTTCTAGGAGAAAATTTGAGGGGTTTGTAATAGGATAAAACTTCTTTTCATTGTGGAGTAGGAAAAAAAATCCCTGAATAAGGACTCAGTGGGCTTGTTTCAAATCCTGGCCCTGTCACTACCTTTGTGACCTTGAGTAAATTTACTTCAGCCCTTTAGGCCTCCGTTTCCTCATCTGTAAAATAAGGAGGATGTACCATTTGACCTCTAAATTTCCTTTAAGCCCTAAACCTCTTTGGTCCTATTACCCACACTGACTCAGGACAGTGATGGGTCCTGGGAAAAAGAAATCATTCCAAAGTTTGACTAAAACAAAAGTATTTTAAATTCGAAGTAAATTGAAAGGGGCTGGGAAAGTGCCTGGAGCTCTTCTTCAGAGTTCAGAGTTGCCATTTAGGGGGTGGCCACCAGTGATTGAAGTCACTGAAATGGTGGTCTCTTTCCTTCTGAACAGTGCCAGGGGGGAAAACTATCATTTCATACTGAAACCCTCTCCTAATCTAAGAATTGAGGCAGCAGGGAGTAGTGGAAAGAACATAACATGGAGATACAAATCCCACATGGGTGTCATTGCCTTATTGGCTAATTTCTGGTTAATATAATTGCAGTTAGATTGCTTTAGATCTCTGGCCTCAGAGACTCTTTTTCCTGAGATCAGATCTGGCCTCAGCCATTTCCTAGCTGAGTGACCCTAGCCAAGTCACTTAATCCTGTTGGCATGTGTTTCTTCCTCTGTCAGATGAACTGGGGAAATAAATGGCAAACTGTGCCAGTATCCCTACCAAGAAAACCCCAAATGGGATGACACAGAGTTAGAAAATGACTGAACAACCACAACTTATCCGTATATATTTATATTTAAGTGATGTAAACCCAGGATTTGTAATCTTGGAAGCTAGAAAGACTGGAAAAGACCTCTTAGAGAAAGTGGAATTTGAGTGAGTCTCCAAGGAATCTGGGAAAGAGACCCAGGAGAAGAGGGACACCATTCCAGGCCAGTACAAATGCATTGTGATGGGAGATAGAGGGTCATGTGTAAGAGTCAGCAAACAAGCCTGCGTAGTTTGATCATGGAGCTCTTGTTGGATAGTAAGTGTAAGAAGATTGGAAAGCTAGGAAGGGGGCATGTTCTGAAGAGGTTTAAATAACAAATAGAAATCTTTATATTTGACCCACTGGAGCTTAAGGAGTAGGAGGACTGGGAATGGCATAATTAGATCTGTGCTTTAAGAAGATCACCTTGGCAGCAAAGTGGAAGATGGATTGGAGTAGGGAGAGATTTCAGTAAGGGAAATTAATTAGATAATTATTGCTATAGTCCAGACAAGAAGTGATGTAGGCCTGAACTAGATTGTGGATGTGAGGCTGGGACTCTTTAATGACAGAAAGATTTTTATGAAAAATGCTATGAAAGGAGACATCACAAGATCTGGTAAAAAAATTGACTACATAGGGTCAATGAGAGTAAGGAGTAGAGGATGACACTGAGATGGTGAGTCTGGTTGACTGAGGGGTGGTACTGCCCTCTATGATGTTAGGTAAAATCCAAGTGCTGAAGCCTAATGTTATTACCATAACCAGCTAAGGAACCAAATTATACTCAGTCCATATTTCAGAAAGTTCAAGACAAACTGATTAGATTATTGACAACAATGTGAAAAACTGAATAAGATATATATATATATATATGCAAATATATATATTAGGAGGCAGGTGACATTCAGATGGTGTTCATGGCAGGGAGGAAATCATTTTTGATCTAGATTTAAAATAATATAGTATTTTACAGGGATATAATAGTCTAAAATCACAGAAAGTGTTAATTGAGGTATAAGTTATGCTGCAAATTAAGCTTCATACTGTGTTGCTAGTGTGCCAGGGACTGATCAAGTCAACCACATCAAGTAACCAAACATTTATTAAAAGTTTATTATGAACTAGCCACAGTGAGCTGGGAATATGATTAAAAGCAAAAAGGAAAACAGTCCTTGCCCTCAAGGAACTTATATTCTAATGACATAAGACAGAGTTAAAAAAGTCATGGGGAGAAGAATGGATACCTAGCCTGATTCCTTCCTCAAAACGTGGATTCCAGATGGAACTACAGTAAGCAGCACCCAGAATCTTTTCCAATGAGCACAGTTTCAAGGAGGATATTGAAACTATGAGCGATTCATCACACAAATGAACTGGAATATCATGTTTCTCTTTTATCTTTCCTGCCATTAGCCTATTTAATATTTACTTATTTGGTGAGATATCACAAGTCACCAGAACTTTGCTTGCTCTCTCCAGGAGTGTTGGTGCAATAGTATTTCCTTCATCTTGGCACTGTAAGCTTATGGTATGAACTCTTGGATATGTCCATGCAAATGGTCATTATGCTCAGTGTTCAAATGTCAACTCTGTTACAGAGTGATTTAGGTAAATGATTCAATCTCTCTGGACTCAACCTCAAAACACTCTGGCTCTTCAACTGTAAAATTAGAGGGTTGGACTCTATATTTAAGATTCCTTTTACCTCTAAATCTATGTATATATGCCTATTTCAAAGGTCAACATTTTAACGTAAATCGAAATTTCTGTTGTGGAATGGAAAGCGAATGGGTAGTTCCATTTTGGGCTCTGTAAATAATAGGACAGGTTAAGGAAGCTACATGGAAAACTATGCTCATGAATTGAATTAAGCAGCAGATGACTTCATTGCAATTAGAAGGGGGAATGCAGCTGCGTTCAATATTTCCCCAAAGCTGGTGCCATTTTTATTAATCTCTTCCCTATTATGCCAGACAAGAATAGTGAAGGAAAACATGATACTTGTGATCTACTCTTTAAAAAAACACCCTTAGAATCAATACTAAGTATTGGTTCCAAGGCAGAAGAGTGGTAAGGACTAGGCAATGGGCATTGATTCATTTGCATGGAGTCACATAGCTGGGCGATGTCTGAGGTCAGATTTAAATCTAGGTCCTCCCACCTCCAGGCCTGGCTCTCCAACCACTGAGGCACCTAGGTGCCCTTGGTGATTTACTTTTAAGTGAAGATCCTTCACCTTGGAGTGCCTTTATGAGTTTTGTACATAATTAGAGTGTATTTCATAGATGTTCCATTTACACTAAACCTGGACTTCTCCAACCCCCAGACTTTCTGATGATTCCTTTTGTTCTTATGCATTTGTGTGTATTTTGTTTCTCCCTGGATTCATTTGCTATTTGAATGATGTTAAACAAACTCGTGTGTGTGTGTGTGTGTGTGTGTGTGTGTGTGTGTCTATGTGTGCAAGTGCATGTGTAGCCCCATGAAGGCAATGTCCTCTGGTTGAGATTTCTATTCATCTATTAAGAAGGCTTGAGTTTGCTATAAGTTCAAGTCACAATGAAGTACATGGTTAATAATACATTCTTCAGACTCCCCTTGCCTGATCTGTCGATAATCCATGACTGCAGAATGAGCATGTTCTTTCCACAGAACCTAATGTACTCTGGGACCTTGGATAGATAGTTTAATTTTTTAAACAACACAGTTTCCCCCTCTATTAAAAGGGAATATTTATTTTGATAGCCTGCTCATAGTCAATAATGAATGTCCATGATGTTTTGAGCATTGTACTAAATGCTCTGGACAAAGAGAGGTAGATAGAGATCAAAAGGAAAAAAAAAGATGTTATTTCTGTCCTAGAAGAGTTTAACCGAGGATGTACCATAAATACACAAGGAAAACATTTTAAAAGAACATTTACAAAGCAAACAAAGCAAACAAACAAACACAGAATTAGTATACTATTAGTATATTAGTGGTGAGAGGTATCAAGGCCTCAGGCAATGGTAGCACCATTGGATATATGCCTGGCTTTGTGGTTTCCTGCCTACTTTCTCTTGGCGCAGAATCTTGAGGAAAATTTTTGTTCCTGCACCAACTGTGGCATGCTGCTTGATTGACTCTAAGTACTGTGGACATAAGTCATTCAATAAAATAGCTCTTTTTACCAGGAAAGTGGCCAAGCGCTGCTCATAACTAGTTATCCTTTCCTCATATCTGATTCCTGAAGCTATCAGAAGTTATCCAGTGGGCCAGTACTGACTCAGAGGATCCAACAAATATCATGGAGGCAGCTTTTTGTGACCTCCTCTCTCCACCACAGAATAAGTTCCATTATCTCCTGCCAAGGATAATGGGCTTTAGACTCTGCTTTAATGATAGGTCTTTCTTTTCTGTGTTCTCTCAAGAAGAATGTTGCCTCATTGGTCTACATTTGTTGTCAGAAGAGTGGGGGTTGAAGGGATAGTCAGTCTTTATCTTGGTAAAGTTTTGTTAAGGGGAAGTTTATGAAGAGATTTATCAAACTTTTATCTGAGACAATGAATGGAGACTTTGACTTCATTAGGTGAGAGGGAAGATAGAATTAAAAGATCAGATGAACATAGCAAGGCAATAAAAATGGAAAAGCTAGTTAATAAGTATTTCCTGAGGGCCACACACTCAGTATTAAGCTCTAATAGGCTTTAAAGGGGCAGCCAGGTGGCACAATGGCTCGAGTATCAGGTCTGTAGTCAGGAAGCTCTGAGTTCAAATGTGGCCCCAGATATTTACTAGCTATGTAATTCTGGGCAAGTTACACAATTCTACCTCAGTTTCCTCTTCTGTAAAATGAGCTGGATAAGGAAATAGCAAACTACTCCAATATCTTTGCCAAGAAAACCCCAAATGGAGCCATAAAGTGCTGGACACAACTGGAACAACAACAGACTTTAAAGAATGGTATTATCCAAGAAATGTCCAAGTTTCTTTATATCTTTCTTAGCCCTTCAATGCAAATTACTTTGCATATTATTCCTCTTACCTAGATACATATGCTGTATGGAATAATTTTGTGTGATAATGTGTAGATGCAAGTCAAAGTTTACTAGAGCCTCTGAAAAATTTGAGTTGAGAATTGCCCAAAGGGTAGCTCATTGTAGGTATCAGCATTATAAACAAGGAATTATGAAGAGGAAGTCAAGTAAAGGACATCTATTGTGGGCATCAGCATTATAAATAAGGAATTATGAAGAGAAAGTAGAAGTGTATGATTGCAAAAGAAGGTGGGCCATCATGTGACTAGAGTAAGGGGTAACTAAAGGACAATCTCTTGCTCCTTTTCTATTCTTGTGATATCCAAAGAACTCAGGAGATCTCCCAGCACTGAGGGTAGGTTCAGGGACTATTATATATTTAATGACCACCTCTTCAAAAGCTATACATAAGAGAGACTTTTAAGTTTAAGTGAAATTATCGATACTTTCTTCATCCTTTTCTTAAGTCTAGACAATCAACAAAACCATAAATCAAATTCTTGTTTGTTTGCTTTCACCAATTCCTGAAGTGTGCATGCTCACACTGAAAATTTAAAAAGCTTTTACGGGCAATACAAGCTGACTCTAGTACACTTTTGACAGACCCTTTGTGACAAATTCATAGAAGCAGAAGGATAAAAGTCATATAAGATGCATTAGCATGGCATGGGGTTTTGATATATGTGACTGAAGAGAATACTCAATTGGATAGTTACTGGAGTATTAGTATAATAATAGCTAGCATTTATACAGTTCTTTAAGGTTTGGAAAGCATCTTACAAATTTATCTCATTTTATCTTCATAATAACCCTAGAGAGTGGATACTATTATTTTCTCCATTTTACAAATGCAAAAACTGAGCTAGACCAAGGTTAAGTGATTTGTCCAGAGTCCCATAGCTGGTTAGTGTCTGAGGACAGATTTGAAATCAAATATTCCTGACTCCAGGTCCACTGCTTTATCCAGCATGCCACCTAACACTAACATGGTTTGAATTGTGCACTTACCAAACGCATTTGTCATGACAAATGGTAAATTATTTTTTCATGATGACAAACAACCTCTTTATCTAATTCCTCCTCCCCTTCAAAGCAAAAAAAATAATAATAATAATTATCAAGTTGATTGATCATTGAACAGATTTAAAAATAAAATAGGAATATTGGAGATACTAATTAAGTGGGATCAAACCCCTGATTCTCTCTGGCTGGTCTCCAAGTTGCACTAGCAGGTTGAGTACCTTGTGGATAACTACTCCTACTGTTGTCATAAATTGTCACCACTAAATTTAAGGATTAAATTATCCTTAGAAAAGATATTTACTTAAAAGGTACAACTAGAACTCTAGCTACAAAGCATCCCTTCTCCCCCTCCAAAATCCCCTCCTGAGCAACACTTCCACCAATAGACATAGTTTGTAGGTAGTGGAAAGTGGGCACAAATCTAGAACATAATAGTATTGAGGTATGTGTATAAGAAGAAAGTTGGACCAAGGAAAGTCTGAAACGTAAAGCTCTGGAACTTTCAGGGTCCTGGTAGAGTTTTTCTCTCCAGAGAGTCCTTACAAAATTATCTAAGGCATAATATTGCATCAGTGATGAATGGGTCATTTCTCTGCTAGGATCTACTGGCCTTATCTGGAACAATATCTATGCTAAATGGATTAATTTTCTGACTTCCCTGGAACTGTTCATTGATGGGCAACTACTATTTCTATCACTTCCAACTTCAAGCTAGGAGGAGTGCTACTATGCTCTTTCAACTGGAGTGCTACTGTATCTTCAAAAAGTGCAGAGATCCTTAGTCTAGGACTGGTACAAATAACTCCAGCTTTCATCTCTCAGGCTCTGAGGTTTGTCTCCTAGGCTAGATGTAGAAGAGGTATAGTTTTTTCTATCAGACTATACTTCCTAGTTCTTATCTCTATTCCCTTGGGTAAGGACCTTCCGCTAGTGGCTGGTAACCACCTACTAAATTTCCCCATCCTATAAGTCTTTTAAGGGAATGGATAGAGAAAAAGGTTCTGGAGGTTTTTATGCCTTGAGGGAAAGTTCATCTTCTCTGTTTTTTCATATGCATTTTATCTATTCAAAAGGCTCAGTTCTCAATGAGGCCCAGAATATTTCATTTATTACTGAAAGCACCTCATCTTTACATTTCATTGCCTTTATGGCTTTTCAATTTGCTAAGTACAAAAGGGGGCACATTCTTATAATGGTAATATAATTTTTCTTTGTGACATGCCTCTACCTGCAGTGAATTACTCAGCTGTCTGAACCTCCTTTTCTCATCTACCAAGGAGAAGGCTAAGAATGGGTCCTGAACCAAATTAAAATGTAATTGGTAAATGTTTAACACAATAAATGAAAACCCAATACAACATAAACAATGTTAATTTGTGATTTTCTAAGTCAATATTCCTGTGATCCATTTCCATTTTAGTTTGACACTACCACTGGACTAGTAGTGTGAAGTCTCTTCCAAGAATAATGTTCCCTAACGTTAAAGATAAATCTTTATAACTATATGTTGTTAAGAAGGCTCTTCAAAATAGTTTAAATACCCTAAGATTCTTGCCTTTTGGCATTTAAACAGTGGATCCTAATGTGTTTATATGGGATTCCATGCCTCCTAAAATCAAGTGTCTGAAATTGCTACTTGAGCTTTAAAAAAAATTTTTTTTGAAAAATTAAATTAACTTTAAAAGCTAGAAAATTCATTCTTCTCACAACATTTTGATATTCACCAGCATGTACTTTAAATTAGAAAACATTTAAAAATGATTTCCACATTTCTTTATGTAATTTCATCAATAATTAATCATAAACATTTTAAACTTGGAAAAGCCATAAAGGTTGATTCTAGGGTAAATTAATTTGATTTGTTTTTGCTAACCCAGTTACCTTCCTGGATGTCTAACCTCATGAACAGAAGTTGAGCTGACACTAGAGACTAAGGGAGAAGTAAAAGAATATTTTAATGTATTCTTCTCAGTAGAATAAGCATGTATAAGGGAACCCTTCTCCTAAGGAGATGAACCCTTTAGACACAGAAATTAGTCACCTTTTATTGTTTGAAAGATAAGTAAGAGAAAAGGGGGAGGAAATAGGTTATGCCAAGGGAGAGAGAACAACAGGAATGTCTTGATAGTAACTCCTTGGAGTGACTTTTGGGGTCTGGAGAAAAAAGGCTAATAACAGTTATCTTATTTGGAAATCTGGAGGCCCTACAGGGGGGATAATGATCATCTTATCAGAAAAGGTTTCTAAGATTGTTCTCAGTCCAGACTCATTTGGTGCAGGATTCAGTTGGTAGGTACCACTTTGTCAAGTTCAGCTTATAGTTGCAAAAGATTATTGCCATGTATCAGAAACCCTTGGAAAAATGGAGGCTTGAGCAAAGCCAATGATTATAGTCAATATTCCTTTCACTTTCTCATTTTTTAGTAGGAGAAACAAGAATTTCAATGATTCTTTTCTATTTTACAGGATCATTGACTAACGATAGAAATTATCATGTCTGAATCAGTCATTCTACGTAGTGTTAAGAAATTTGGAGAGGAGAATTATGCCTTTGAATCACATGAATCAGGTAAGAGCTCTTTTCCTTAAAAAAAAAACAACTAAATGTTTTATTGACAATTTAACATGGATGAGTAACACTGCTGTTATTTTCCAATGACTTTCTTCTATCACCAAAAGAACATAAACAAAATAAAGGAGAACAACTAAGAAAACAGATCAAATTGTGGCCATGTTTGAAAACATATACTCCATTTTGGAGCTGTAGTCTACCTCCTTTTAGCCAATATGTCCTCACTCTGTTGTATAAAGGGAAGTGAAAACACAAGTGGGTACAGTTAGCAAGTTTTCAGAAAGCATGTCTTTATAAAGTCTGATTGACATAAGGAACTAATTTCCTTTTCATGAAGTATTATGCATTAGATACAACAAATACTCAATAACCATGATTAAGTAATTGGATCTTAATTTTCTGTAAATTTATAGGAGTCCTTTTTCTATCTAGAACATGGCTATTTGACAAAGTTTTCCACATGTGGTGAATAATAACAATAATAGGAGTTTATATAGCACACTCAAATTTTATAAAGTTCTTTCCATGTATAATCCGAGTCTGAGTTCTTTCTAGCTTTCTAGCTGAGTGACATGGAGCAAGTCACTTAATATTCTTTGTCCTCAGTTCCTCATATATAAAATGAGAAATAACAAATAATATTGGTGTTGAAATGACTCAGGATGAAGCCCTGGACTCCAAACTTCCATTTTAGGAGAGAGCCTGACAACTATCTGTTATTTCTCATCTAGTTGCACCACATTGGGACTTCTTTGACTGACTTCATCATTCTCTTGAGTTGGGTACATTCCCTGACTATCTTCCACATACACTCCTGCTAGCCCACCTTTTTCAGCTCCTTTTTGTGTTTTGTTGTCCACCATTATACTGTAAGCTCCATTAAGGACAGGGGTTATCTTTGACCTTATTTGTATCCCCGGCACTTAGCCCAGCCTGGGTAATGATAGGCACTTAATAAATGTTTGTTGACTATTAACTAGGTTAAAGTTTGGACCAGAAGAGTAAGGTAATATAAAATCATTAATTCTTAGTTGTTTCACTCCCAGCTCTATCCTACACTATAATCTAGTAGATCAGCCAGAAGGCTATCCCCATCAAACCTTTTTTCCCTTGAGTAAAAGGCAGGTCTTGCCCTCATTCCTCTCATTCTCCAGTGGCAAAAATGAATGTAAGCAGCAGGGGCAAGTGTGGAAGAAGGCCGAAGGTATCTAACTAAGTGTTATGATAGAGAAGTCCTAACATGGGACAAACAGATGAGAAATAAGAGACAGGTGAGTTGGAATACAATTCTGAAGGAAAACTATAAAAATGAACATATATAACAAATGAATCCTGATTTTAATTAACTATAGCTTCCCCTCACTCTCCTCCCAGCCATAAGGAAGTTTCCATCCTGTATTTTTTAGTAGCATTCATTTCAGTGGCATCCTTCTTTCTGACTGGTCAGCTGCCAAACCAACCAGGATGTTTGTGACCATACGAGTTTTATCCATTTGTAGAAATTTACTTGTTTTTATTTAAAAGTAAAATCTTTCAGAGTAATTTCTTCTGAGGATAAGCAAACAACAACATGCACATAACACACAAAAACAGATAAAAATGGCACAGAAACCTAATCCCTTAAAATATTATTTTATGGCATTGAGGAATAAAACTGTTAGTGATTTTGCATGTAATTTACCACAAAATATTAACCTTTTTGCTTGGTTTTTGTCCTGACAGATAAAAATGCAAAGAAAACAAGGTAAGTTAATATATTGTCAGTAATAATGTTACATTTCTAGTTGAAATTGTTTTCCCCTCTCTGGTTTAAACATTTCTATGTATGAAAGAGAAGAACATAGAAGACACCACCGTGTAGAATACAAATTCTACACAATAGTGTCCTTAACCCGTGTTTTTGGTGCCCTACTTCTCTCTACCTAGTTTAAGCCAGGCACTTATATTTGTTTCTAGGGCTCATTCAGATGGTATTATTTTTACATTTAGTATAATTTAGCAAGCATTTACTAAGTACCTACTGCTTGTAAAACAAGGGATCAAGTGTTAGAGATATAAAAATAAAAATCATTTGTTTGTGGGAGTGATGGTAGTGGAATACAATGTGTGCATAAGCATACCTATATAGAAAGTCTTTTCATGAGGGAGAGAATGCTAACAGACAAAAGGCCTTATGTATGCAGTTATACCTGAGCTGTGCTTTGAAGGAAGTTAAGGAACAAAGAATTAGTCCTAAGGCAGTAGGGCATTATTGACCCAGGATTCAAAGGCAAGGGGTTGGGAAATGAGATGCTATGTGTAGTGAACACCTAATAGGACAGTTTGACTAGAATTGAAAATGCATAATGTTGGACTGTGGTAGTTTTAAAGTCCTGAGCTATGTAGCATCCTAGCTGGGTAGTGAAGTGGCTTAGTGGATAGAAAGCAAAGCCTGGAGATGGAAGGTCTTAGATTCAAATCTGGTCTCAGACATTTCCCAGTTGTATGATCCTGGACAAGTCACTTAACCCCCATTGCCTAGCCCTTACTGCTCCTCTGCCTTAGAATCAATATATAGTATTCTAAGATAGAAGGTAAAGGTTAAAAATAAATAAATAAAGGGGGCAGCTGGGTGGCTCACTGGAGTGAGAGTCAGGCCTAGAGACAGGAGGTCCTAGGTTCAAACCCGGCCTCAGCCACTTCCCAGCTGTGTGACCCTGGGCAAGTCACTTGACCCCCATTGCCCACCCTTACCAATCTTCCACCTATGAGACAATACACCAAAGTACAAGGGTTTAAAAATAAATAAATGAATGAATGAATGAATGAATAAATAAATAAATAAATAAATAAATAAAGTACTAACCTGTTTGATGGTGCTTTATCTGAGAGGCAGTAGTGAAAACTAAAGATTTTTGAACAGAGGGCTGCCATTCCAGATCTATGTTTTAGAAAGATCAATTTGGCAGGTATGTGGTAGATAGACTGGGACATGGGAAAGACCTGAAGCAGGGAACCCAATTACTTTTTATTTTTTTATTTTTTTTTTAAATTTTAAACCCTTAACTTCTGTGTATTGACTTATAGGTGGAAGATTGGTAAGGGTAGGCAATGGCGGTCAAGTGACTTGCCCAGGGTCACACAGCTGGGAAGTGTCTGAGGCCAGATTTGAACCAAGACCTCCTGTCTCTAGGCCTGACTCTCAATCCACTGAGCTACCCAGCTGCCCCCAATTACTTTTTGAGGATCTGAACTAAATGTAGAGGTTATGTGAGTGGAGATGGAGATAAGATATTGTGGAGATAGGATCAACAAGGCTTTTTGCAGCTGAGTGGATGCAGGAGAAGAGAGAGAAGAACCAAACATAACTTCAAGGTTGCAAACTTGAGAAAGATGCAGTGTCCTTGACAGAAATAGGAAAGTTTGAAGGAGGGGAGAGTTTGGCAAAACACAGAATGATTTCTGTTTTGGATATGTTGAGTTTGAGCTTCCTGAAAAGATATCTAGTAGAGGAGTACAGGAGTGTAAATAGATTTGAGAATCATTTGTAAAGAGAGGATAATGAATCTATGGAAACTAATGAAGCCATCAAGGGAGATGACATAAAAAAGGAAGACTCCCAGGACAGAAGTTAGGAGGATGTCCATACTTAGTGGGTAGAGGGATAAGAAAGATGTAGCAAAGAAAGCAAAAGGAAGTGGTTAGACAGGTGCAACTGCTATATAAGGTGTAAGAGAGGAGAGATTCGCTAGGAAAAGAAGGCAGTTAACCTTGAAAAAAAAGCTGCAAAGAGGTTAAAAGAAAAAGTAAACTGAAAAAAGTCATTAGATCTATCAGATTAGAGATAATAAGTAATACCAGAGCTATGACGATGCCAGAAGTCAGGTTGCAAAGGATTAAAAACTGAGGAAATAATGTCAACAAGTATCAACATCTATTTCTAGAAGTTTGGCTATGAGAAGAGACAACAGCTTTTAAAGGCAACCATTTTTATAGATAATAGCCTTAAGGAATGATGAGATTTTTTAAAGAGGAGGAGATCTAGGTATTAATATAGATGGTGGGAAGGAGCACGAGAAGGACAGAATGATCATAAAGAGATGAAAAGGGGCATGATTAAGAGAAAAAAACTCCTGGAAAAGATGGGAAAGGTTGGACCAATGGCAAATGGATCAGTTGTTCTCAACAAGAACAAAGTCTGCCTCTTAAGAGTGAAAGAAGAGAGGTTGAGTGGTCCAAAGTATGAAGTAGGAAAGAAGAAAGAGCTTATGAGAATGACACCATGCTTGATAGAATGAGTACTGGATATGGAGTTAGAATCAATCAGTCAATATTAAGTACCTTCTATGTATTAGGCACTATGCTAAGCTTTGGTGATACAAAGAAAGTCAAAAGACAGTTTTTGTTTTCGGAGAGATCACTCTTAGAGAACCTAGTTTCATAGTCAGGCCCTGTTACTTGTTAATTATGTGACATGGAATAAATCATTTGACCTCTATTTTTGGTGCTTATTTTTCTCTTCACTAAAATAAAAAAGGTCAAGTTAGATAATCTTTAAGTTCCCTCCTATCTTTAGGTTGGCAATTCTGTGAATGGCCTCTTTTATTTTTACTTTTTGGTGAGATCTTATGCTGAGAGGAAGGGGAAATAATCAGAATAGAAGATATGAGGAGAGAGGAGAAGGTTTGGAATTTTTGCCGTGGAGAGTGTGATAGCCAGGGAAGAATATAAATGTTGTTTTACAACAGTGATGATTCAGTTTAGATCAAATAACACATATTTGTGGTGAACTCAGTCAAACAGGATCATGTTACTTTCTCTAAAAACATTCAGCACTACCTGAGTAGGTGCAGATAAGATGGATGGTGAGAGGCTGAAGTTTGTTAGGTCATGAAAATCAATAGGACAAGAGGGCAAGGGATTCAAGTACAATTTATAGCATATAGCTATGTTCACCAGCTCTAGAGTTAAGACTGAGGAGAGCAAAGGTAGACTGGAGCAAGGTTGGTATACTGGAAAAAATAGGGAGAAATGAAAGGGCTGGAAGTCATGGCAGAACAAAAATAAGTTAAGGGGTGAGGCAAAAAGAAAAATTTTTAAAATAGGGTGCCAAGGAATTTCAGAGTTCTGGATCACAGAGCCTGAATAATTATGGAGGATGGAGAAATCAAAGATTTTACCATCCACATGACTGGGTAGGTGAAGCCATGAAAGATTAGAAGGCTATTGATCTGGGAGTCCATGATGTCTGAGAGGATAGCAACATATAACCCAAAGTCCTCAAGTATGAGATAGAGAGGGAAGAGGTCGGGATGGAGAGAAGAACTGAGTGAAATGCCAACACTCTGAGGAAGGAAAGAAAATGATCTAGAGGTCATAGATCTGGACTAGGTCATTGATGGCTAGTGTGAACCTCAAAGACAAGAGAATTTATCAATTGATATTGGCAAAGGGATAGCCTGGAAGTGGGAACAGGAGATGAGTGAAGATGAGCAAAGAAGCCAGTTTGACTAGGAGAATCATTTGTAATCAGTCTGAAAAGGGACACTGGAGCAAGATTATCAAGGGCATTAAATAACAAGTGGAGGATTTTGTATTTTATCCTTGAGGCAGTAAGGAACCACTTCAGCTTCTGGAGCAGGGGAATGACACAGTGAAGCCTTTGCTTTAGGAATGCTGCTCTGTCAGCTGTGTGGATGTAGGACTGGAGATGGGAAAGAATTGAAGAAGGTAGAACAAGTAGGAGCCCAGGTGAGAGGAGATATGGTGGCTGAGTGATAAAAACTAGCCTTGGAGTCAGAAGATCTGGGTGCAGTCCTGGTCCTGCCATTTAGAGGCTATATGTCTTTGTCAGGTTCTGACCCAGTCACTTTAAGTCTCATTTTCCTACCCTACCTGATTCACACAGTTGTTATGAATAGCTTGTATATTAAAATGCTTTGAAAAACTGTCACATATGGCACAAACTCAGTGTTATATCTGAGGGATTCAATGACTTTCACATACTTCTCTTCTCAGTCAGATTGTATTCCATTTTTTGTGTGAGACAAAGAGGGAATGCAGAGACCCTACTGGGCTGTGTAGGACTGAAGTGCTCAGTTGTTTTCAGTTGTGCCTGACCCTTTGTGACTCCATTTGGAGTTTTCTTGGCAAAGATCCTGGAGTGGTTTCCTATTTCTTTCTTCAGCTCATTTTACAGATGAGTAAACTGAGGGACAAGTGACTTGCCCAGAGTCAGAGAACTAGTAAGTGTCTGAGGCCAGATTTGAACTCAGGAAGATAAGTCTTCCTGATTCCAGCCTCAATGTTCTACCTGCTCTGCCACATAGTTGCTCACAAGGTTCAAGTATTTGTGGCTAATTAGAAGGATCATCTTTGTTTGACTGTTTCTATCCTCCATAATCTCAAAATAAGCTGAATCTGTGTGGTTACATAGAGACGCTCTTCTAAATGTGGTTAAGTAGATATCTGGAGGTTAGTCTCTGTACGATGCTGGATTTGGAGCTGGAGGACTTGGGTTTGATCTTGACTCTGCCATTACTTGTTCTTTCTCGGCTCATATTTTTATGGGTTTCCTCATCCATCATCATCAATCTCATGTAAGGTTAGTTAAGTAGCACAGTGAATAGAATGTGGGCCTCCAGTCAGGTAGATTCATCTTCCTGCGTTCATATGTGGACTCAGACACCTATTAGCTCTGCTACTCTGGGCAAGACACTTAAACACTGTTTGCCTTAGTTTCTTCATCTGTAAAATGAGCTGGAGAAGGACATGGCAAACCACTCCAGTATTTTTGCCAAACAGGCTCATGAAGACTAAATAACATCTCTACGTAAAATGCCTTTTGGGTCAGAGACACCTGGAGGAAGGGCTTGACTGCCATCCCCCTACTACTGAGTCCTTGATTCCCTCATGTATTTAAGAAAAAAGGACCTATGAGCACAAGACAAAAGAAACTAGAGATGGTGTTGAGCAAGCAGGAGAAAAAGACCCAGGTGTGGAGAAGTGTAAGGGGGGCAGATAGCAGGCTCTCCCTGGACACTCTCGATAGACCATGGAGTGCTGAGCCTGCACCTTGAAACATGTACTCGGCTCTGAAGGATTTGTCAGGGATGACAGCAGGAAACCTCTGGGTGTCCTTTGATCTCCCTTTCCTCTTCTCCACCTCTAGACAGGTAAGGCAGAGGGATTGCATTAAAGCTGTGACAGAGAGGATTGGCCATTGAAACAGAATGGCAACCACTCACAATAGATTATAAAAGTAGTGATTCTGTCCTTTGGCTCTTTTTTCCCCTTTTCTTCAGAAAGTGGAGCACACACACTATAGTGGATAACTACTGAGGGATGTCAGGAGAGGCTGCCAGCGGGTCTGGACTCATTCTGATTTATCTGATGACCCTTTCCAGCTCTTAGCCAACTCTGCATGTTCCTCGCTTGGTTAGCTGTATGTGAAAACCTGTTAATTTTTTTTTATCTGCTACTTTCAATTTAGATTTAATTTGCCAATTATAAAAACTATTGACCAGTACACCAGCTGTACACTCAACTATGGAGTTGATGGAATAAAAGCTCTCATAGATTGAAGAGGGACAAGTGCTTTGGTAGGAGGTCATGAATATCTCTTGCCCCTTGGCTGGTTCTCATAAGCCCAGAACTACAAGACCCCTTTATTGAAGTTCTCATTGTGCTGATTTACGTTTCAAAAGAGCACTTCATCCAGGCCTTTATGCTGTAATCTTGTGTTCCTGCTTGCTCAATTCTTTTTTTTTTGTCCATTTGTTTTTTTAATTTTAATTTTTATCATCATGTGAAACACACTTCCATATTGATCACTGTCATAAGAGAGCACCCATAGAAAACTAAAACCCCAAAATAAAACCAAAGATACACTGACGTGTAAGATGACTCCAACAGTTCTTTCTCTGAAGGTTGATCTGCCTGCTCAATTCTTGAGTGTACTCACAAATCCTTTTTCCCAAGGCAGGGGGAGAATTGTTTTGGGGCACTGTACGGCTATTTGCTTCCAGGAGCCAGAGTTGGACTAAGTGACCTCAGAGGTCTCAACTAGATCTAAACCTGCAACACTGAAAATTTCTTCTTTTAAAATTCAAAGATATTTTATTTTTCCAATTATATAGAATGACAATTTTCCATTTATGTTTTCCAAAAGTATATGATCCCAATTGCCTCCCTTTCTCCCTTCCCTTTCCCCTCTGGGAGATGGTAAGCAATTTGATCTGGGTTAGACAGGTATTGTCATGCAAAACATACTTCCATATTAACCATTGTTGTAAGAGAACACTCATATAAAACCAAAACCCCAAAATAAAACCATAAATAATCTAACATGAAAGATAGTATGCTTTGATCTGCTCTGACTCCAGCAGATAGATAGCATTCTTTGTCATAAGTCCTGCAGAATTGTCTCAGATCATTGTATTGCTTAGAGTAGATAAGTCTTTCATAGTTGATCATCACGCAATAATGCTGTTATTGTGGATAATGCTCTCGCAACACTGAAGATTTCTAAAAAAAAAACAACAACAACAACAAAAAAACCTCCCCCAAATTTGTGATTCCATATTTTAATATTGTTAGCCTGCATATGTGATATTTCATTACTATTTGTTTAGATCACTAATAGGTTAAGGAAATTGCATGATAAATACTTTTAATGCTAATTTAATAATTACTACTAATAATAATTTAATAAATACTTTTAAAGACTTTAAAGACTTTTTTATGGCAATCTCAGAGGGAGAAATATTTGGATTACTTTTGAGCAAGACTGAAATGTTTGCCCATTTCTATTTCAGAATGGTGTTAGGAGTGTAATTTCTCCATATTTTTCATGTTTTCTAGTTCTCCATCCCAGCTAATCAAATAGCAATCTGAATGCTTAAAACTTTCATCAGATGTTCTGAGCACTATTATCAAAATTTGTTTTATTTAGCTTTTAAATTCTTTCACAGTCTAATATGTTTCTTTTTCTCCTCAACTCCTCTCAGCTTCCATTATGCTCTCTGTGCTTCTTTCAATAAAGCTAAGCATGAATTCTTCTCCACCTTGTCTTATTTAGGGAAGCTGACCCTACTGTGCAACACTAGGATAATTCTACCTATGGTGCTTAGGATCTTAGAGAAAATTAAAGTAAACTCAAATTCTACTGCAAGCGATTTACTGTAGATGCCTAAACGAGGTCTTACAAGAAAGATGAGGAGTAGGAAATATTTGTATTCTCAATATGGTGGCAAGGGAGTATCATTTCTTTTATATCAGTAGTATTTAACATTTAAAAAAAACACCTCTTCCTTTATGTATTGCTTCTAAGGCAGAAGAATGGTAAGGTCTAGGCAGTGAGGGTTAAGTGATTTGCCCAGAGTCTCACAGCTAGGAAGTATCTGATGCTAGATCTGAACCCAGGACCACCCATCTCCAGGCTTGGCTCTCTATCCACTGAGCCATCTACCTGCCTCAGATTGAACATTTTTTGAATACTCAAGGTAGGTATGCTTTACTGTCAGAAGGAAATAATCTAAGAATAAAAAGAAGGATAGGCAGAGAAAGATAACTCATGAGTATTTCCCAACAAAAGTTTGTGTTTGGGATTTGGAGGGATGTAGGTTCCTGGGGAGTATCTTCTGCAATGGAGCCTGCATCAAATACAATGATGCATTTAGGAGAATTCTTGTCTTGGAAAGGATGATCTATAACTGCACACTTGATTTTCTCCAGGTCACAAGATGGAAAGAAAGATGGACACATTCAAGTCGGCTTCTTTCAGCTGGTAATAAATGCTTTTTGCTTGTCCTCAGAAACTGGGTGGGGCCCACAGGGTGGCAGATTTACAACATCATGATTGTGTAACTGGACTGGCTAAGGTCTTTAAGGAAGTTTTACATTTGTAAAAGACATGTCAGAAGGTATTAATTAACTCCAGGGAGGGCTTTTTCACTCATGATCAGGGCACCTGTGAGTCTATACATACTGTTAGTAAAATGCCTGATGCTACGCAGTATATTACTCAGGATTTAATGTTCTGAAAAAATAATCAAGTTTGGCCCCATTTTTCATTTCATCAGGAAAGTCGTGTCCTAATAGCAATGTATTGTCCTTCTTGTCATAAAGACTTCTGAAATGTCTTCTCCACAGCCAAGCTCACTAAGTATCTCCCCATTTTGGGTTTTTTGTTTTTTTTCTCCTTAGTCATCAATATAAAGTTATCTTGACTTGAAAATAGGTTATAGACTTGTCTATTCTTGTCTGCATGATAAAGCCATTTGCCAGTGGTACCCAAGGTATTCATTTCCCCACTTCCTTAAAAAATATATCTAACTAGCTGAAATTAAGGAGTCAATTCAAGTTCTTTGAATTATTAGAGTTCCTGTGCCAGAAAACCCGAGTTCAAAGTCTGACTTTGATTTCTGAGATACTAGGCAAGTTACTTAAACTTTGTTTTTTTTTTTCTATCAAGTCAGAGGTAGATTGAGAGCTCATATCCCCTCCTCCTAAATTAGGGGAGTCCCTACCAATGAAATCACAGATCCCTACTGTCAAATTTAAATAAATAGAACTGAGGAGAGAGGAAAGCATAAGCTAATAACTGATAATTCTGACATTTTGGATAAATTTGCCAGATAATAAACTTAAGTTCAGAGATCATATCTTCTTGTGTTTTTTTGAAGGAATATACCTCATGTGATTGTAATTCTGCGTGTTCATCTATATGATATCAAAAGAAGTAGATAATTTTCATATCAAGGAACAAATTTATTTGAGACATCAATATCTAAGTGGGGAAGGTCAATAGGAATAGGAGGGGATTTCAGGGCTAATGAAATATTAAAATGCATTGGTAGAACCACTAAAGTAATAGAATATCAGGGTTGGAAGAGACCCAGAATTAAGTGCTTAGGGGCAGGATGCTCACTCAGGCATTCCAACTCTAAATTTGGGGCTCTGGTCACCAGGTCATGCCAATCCACCCATGTTTACCATAGTGCATGCCACATAGTAACCACAGCAATGAACATTTATGAACTAACTGTCCATTGTATGCAGGGACCAAGATAGGTGCTAGGAGGGATAGTTTAAAGATTTAAAAAGACACTCCTTTCCCACATAGAGATTATAGTCTAAGTGAGTTGAGGGGGTAAAAATCAGGAAAAGTCTTGTAGAGGCATTTGACTAGACTTAAAGGACAGATAGGAATTTGACAGGTCCTTAAATAATTATGAGACAGCAGAACTGCATAATGCCAGAATTCTTAATGCTGTTTGGGGAAGCCTCCAGATCCCTTCTCAGAATAATATTTTTAAATGCATAAAATAAAATATGTAAGATTACAGAGGAAAAACATCAAATTGAAATTTAGTCTTTAGGGGGGCAGCTAAGTAGCACAGCAAATAGAGCACTAGACCTAGAGATGGAAGATCTTGGGTTTAAATCTGTCCTTAGATACTTCTTAGCCATGTGACTCTGGGTGTTTTACTTGCCCTTTGTTACTAGGACAAAAGTAAGGGAAAGGAAGAAAGAAAGAAAGAAAGGTAGGAAGGAAGAAAGAAAAGAGAAGAAAAAGAAAAGAAGGAAGGAAGGAAGGAAGGAAGGAAGGAAGGAAGGAAGGAAGGAAGGAAGGAAGGAAGGAAGAAAAAGAAATACAGTCTTTAATCAAGTTCATGGACTAGATGTTAAGTATCCCTGGCATAGTAGAGAGTTGGCCCTGATGTTCAAGACCTAAGCTCCAGCTCTACCTCAAACTCTTATTAGTTATAATAAAACAAGTGGGCTTGTCACATATCTCTTAAGTTTCAGATTCTCACCTGTAAAATGTGGAGAAAACCCTTACCTCACAGAATTATGATGTTGAATGAATGATTATAATTTAAGTAAGTTTCTGGAAAAATGGCATACAGATTCAATAAAACTGTATATCTCAATTGAATTAGTTTACTTAGAAAAATTGATATTGAATATGGCTATTAAAAATCATGATTCAATCCCACCTCCTATGATATATATTTGTATATTTTGTATAGATATGTTCATAAAAATGCACCTATATTTATGTGCACCTGTATATGTATGCTACCTATGTAATATATAAAATATATAAATATATATACACACACATTTCTAAGTTCTATTTTTTTTTTCTTTTCAAGTTTCGATTTTCTTCATCAAGGGACAACTGGCTGATGTTTGGGGGAAGTTTCTGTGCATTTCTACATGGAATGGCCCAGCCAGGAATGTTACTTGTTTTTGGCTTGATGACAGACGCTTTTATTGAATATGACATTGAGTTACAAGAGCTTAGCATCCCTGGTAAGATATGTGTGAACAACACCATAGTGTGGGCCAACAGCTCTCTCAACCACAATGAGACTAATGGGACCCGTTGTGGGTGAGTTGTCACAATTTATTCTTTTTCCCTTTTCTTTAGTTTTTACATTTAAATTCAGGACTTGGGAACGGGACTTTATTGGAAGCTTTGGAGACTGTATATCTGCCACGTGCAGAAATGTCAACTTGCCCAAATTGCTACACAATACTTTGGCCTAAGGGGACCACTAACACCATCAGACCCTCCCATTCCAGTAGAAACTAGATTGGAAATTACTCATTTTACCTGACAGCTGAAAGGATTTAACAGCTTGGTTGACTCTCAGCTCACATAAGACACTACAAATTGCTTTGTTCTCTCTCAAGGTGATTTATCATCTAGGAATTCGATTTAATTGGATACCATTCAATTCTCTGCCTCTGGTATATATGTGTTATTGTTTCCCAACAAAATCCTCATGATATATTGAGTTCTGATGCCAGTGATCCATTTGGCAAAGGATCTTTCTTTTTATATTGGGCAGTTGTAATAAGAATAAGTGACCTAGAGTTTGAGTAGATGATTCTATCTTAGAATAGGCTATTGTAGTCATGGAAGAGACAGCGATGGCCTTGAAAAGAGAATAGTGATGTATAAAGAGTCTTTCATATTGCTAAAATCATGTACAAGGTTTAGAAAGGCCACAGAAGTCATCTAATCTAATCCATACCTAACCAGGGAATCCCCTTTATAACCTTCCCCAATAATTGGTCATCTTAACTCTGAATACCTATAATTATGTGGAACTAAATTCTTCTGTTGGGAGAGCTCTGTCAATAAGGTTTTTTTCTATATTGAGCCAAAATCTGTCTCTCTTCAATTTCCATTCACTGATCCTCAATTCTGTCTTGTGGTAACTTATTTTGGTACCCTGTCTCTCTCTTCCTTTGGGAGGTGGCAGACCCAGGCAGAATTGTAATCATTGAGTCTATTATAGACACAATGCTGACTCAGTGCAAGGAAATGGACTTTGCTACTTAGTCTTAAAATCCCTGCTGCCTCAGAGCTGAGACAGCCTCATCTGCACATATACTCAGCCCCTACTCAAAGAGGAAAAAAGAGGTGTGGTGTATCTGGAACACGAGCAGTCCTTCCAGAAAGAATTTGTACTTTTCACCTATTTCTAACCATCAGTTAACTGTAAGATAGGGAAGTCTGTCAAAAATCCACCCACAATTCCCTATAATTCAGTCTGTCATCAGAATCCACAATACAGGCCTGCATTGCAATAAAAGCCCTTTTGGTGCTTCTGATAATAAGTCCCCTTGGACAATGGTGCTAGAAACAGAGTCTACTTTCAGTTGGAATTTTATTAGGTTCTGTCCTAAGACAGCTCTTTTGTCAATATCTCAACAATTTTCAGAAATAGCCTCACTCCTGGAAGCTAAATCTCAGATCCCTGGTTCTTAGGACTGCATCATAGCAACTATCCTTGCTCTTGGATCAAGTTCTGGAAGTTGATTATATTGTGAGTGAAAACTGACCTTCAGAGAAAGGTTCATTAGCTCTGGCCGTCTTGTTTTCCAGTGTCATTTGGACATCTGGCATTGTGTGACCCCTGCCATACTCAGGCCATTAGCCAAATATTATGAATAATGAATCTCCCAATTCTTGCCATGTGTGAACTATGATATATTTAATTTACTCTGGACATCTGAGCGACTCGATAAGACATTTAGTCCTGAACTAGAAAGTAAAGTTCAGATACAAGCTGATGAATGTAAAGGGTAGGAAAGGAAGGAAAAGCTTTTCTTCTGGGTGGGGTATTGAAATGCTGATTAAATTAACCTCCACCATCCCCACCACTCATCCATAAACTAATCTGGTTGCAATTTACTTGGAAGAATATGAACAATTCTTTTCTGTTAGGATGGGAGTTCCCAGCCCAGACAGCTATGACCTTGTAAAGAGAATAATAAAATATAGTTAGTTTTCATATTGCCGAAAGCAGTGTCAGTCTCTGTCAATAGCAAATAAACATTTCAGAAGGGCATAAATGGAGCTGTGAGACTACAGGTAGCACTGGCTATCTAACCATAGGAACCAGTTGCTACCTTTATTCTTTATGTTTGCAAGATTCCTTTTTACTCTGTTGAAGGGAGTTTCCAGCCTAAAACTTAAGGACTGGATAACCAGTGAGTCACTCTTTTCAAAATCACAGACAAAAAGCTTCCTTATAGTCTAATCCCCATTCTAGGATTTGTAGACAAGCAATGATTGAGGGAAAGGGAGGAGAAAAAAGAGATTTTTTAAATTTTTTTTTTAAATTTTTAAATATTTTTCCATGGTTACAGGATTCATGTTTTCTCCCTCCCCTATTCCCTCCCCACTCCCACAGCTGAAAAACAATTAAACTGGCTTATACGTGTGTTACCACTTGATGCCTATTTCCATATTATTCATTTTTGTAATAAAGTCATCAGAAAGAGATATTTTGAACTAAATCCTATACTTAGGGAACTATCTTCGTCACCATTATTATCATCATCTTGACATAATCTTAGACTGGCCTTGGCCAAAATATTTTAAAAGAAGCTTAGTCATTGTGCAAGTCTTTTTAGCTTTGCATATTTTCAACAATAGAGCATATATGGAGGCTTAAAATGGACAAATTTGGGTAGACAGCCTTTCTTTGGTTGCATTCATTTTCCTAACTAAAGACATGTAATATGTCTTTATGAATAAAAGTTCATCATTATCAGGTATAACAATGTTCCATTCACTTTTGTCATCAGGACTCTTTTCTGACTCAATGATTAAGAGTTTGGGTTGGGCTACCACAGGGTCTGTGTGTTTTTCGAACCTCCCTGTTCTTTCTTTTTCAAAGAAACAGGAGTCACCCATGTTTCTTCATTCCTCTGATTTCAGGTTGTTTATACAGTAGAAGATAATTGAATTTGAAAATAAAGCACAAACTAAAGTTGGAAAATGGCAATTTTAGAAAAGGAACATGTGGATTATTGGATTTTATGTAATATATGCTATAAATCTTTTTAAAAGCTTTTGTGAAAATATTAGAGTTGAACATTTTAAGTCTTTTTAAAAATATCCTTATCTTACATCTTAGAGTCATGGTTCTGAGGCCAAAGTATAGTGAGGGCTAGGCATGGTTCCAAGGCCGAAGAATAGAGAGGGCCAGGCAATTGGGAATAAGTGACTTGTCCAGGGTCACACAGCTAGGAAGTCTCTGAGGTCAGATTTTAATCCAGAACCTCTGTCACTAGGCTTGAGCCACTTTATCTGCTCCTGTTTTAAGTGAGTCTTAAAAAAAATGAATGTTACAACTTTGGTTAACAGCCATTGGCCCAGATATTAAATTTCAGTGCATATAGGAAGGCAAAGCTTCAAGAATTCACCAAGTATAAAATAGACAAATTTCTTCCAGCAAAAGAAATTTAGTTTGAGGGTATGTCAGAAGCTCTAATACCACCCATGTCCTAAAGTTCTATAGGTCTGGTAGATTCTCAGTAAGCTATGAACTCAAGCAGTTGCAAAAGGAAAAGCTTTTTCCTTGAATGCCTATGGTAACCTTCTTGATGTTAATATAATACCTGGCTTGCCTACAGAGAAGCATGCTATTTTGAGTAGTCTATAAAGAAATCTTTCAATCTTGAGGAACTAGAAAAGATAGCCATGTGCAAACAAAGCCTGGGATTGAATTTTAGCACCAACTCACACAGCAGGAAGTTCCCAGATGAGATACCAGCAGCTTCAAGGAGGAAGCTACTTCAGATTTGTAAACTCTATAGGAGAGCAGCCATCTGAATGCTGCAAGAACTGAACTCTCTAGAAGAGGTGAATACAGATGAGACAATAACCAGCACTGCAGAGCCCTCAAAATGGTCATTTTTAAGACTCCAGCTTTGTGTGCAAGCTTTCAGGACTCTAGATACCTACATTTTAACTAAGCTTAATTCTAATGTGTCAGATAATAAAAATATTGAAATTTATGAGAATTAGCAGAGTTATCCTTCCTACCTAAGTTAGATGGTCTTTGTCTATTGAATATTAAACACAGTACCAAATTATATAGCCAAGTGGTACAGTAGATAGAGCTTGGAATCAGGAAGACTCAACTTCCTGAGTTTAAATCTGGCTTTGGACACTTCTTACCCTTGTGACCGTGGGCAGGTCACTTAGCCCTGTTTGCCTCAGTTCTTCAGCTAAAAACTGAGCTGGAGAAAAAAATGGCAAACTACTACAGTATCTTTGCCAAGAAAACCCCAAATGGATGCACAAAGAGTTAGACCCCACCAAAACACAATGAACAAGAAAATGGTTCTTAAATAGCTACAGAGCTACAAATAAGTATATTTGATTATGACATAATATGGTTTGTACAGTTGTTTAGTAACTGTTTTTGTTGTTTTTTAAATTTTAAATTTTAATTTATTTTATTTTTTTTTAAACCCTTGTACTTTGGTGTATTGTCTCATAGGTGGAAGATTGGTAAGAGTGGGCAATGGGGGTCAAGTGACTTGCCCAGGGTCACACAGCTGGGAAGTGGCTGAGGCTGGATTTGAACCTAGGACCTCCTGTCTCTAGGCCGGACTCTCACTCCACTGAGCTACCCAGCTGCCCCCTTAATTTAATTTTGAATATTTTCCCATAGTTATATATTTCATATTCTTTCCCTCTCCCCTAATAGTAAATGTTTTTTAAATAAATGTGGTGGTCTTTTGTGATCTGGGAACAAAAATTTAGAAATTATGTTATAATGGGGTTCCATGGGATCAACAATGATGTTTATGTATGATGATGACCCTGACTGCATCTCTTATATTTCTTATATTTCATAACACCTAATAGCTATTATGAAATTAACCCAGCCCAAAGGAACTTCTAGGTTCACCTTCTATTATGATGTTGTATGGCTTCAGGAGCACAAAAACTCAGTCAATAAGGTGATAGATACATGCTTTAGAGAACATTTTCTAGGTTTTTACAACTAATCACAAAATTGCACCAGTGAGGATTACTAGTTCATTAATGTACTTTGAAAAGATAAAATTCATTCTTATTTTCCTTAGTGATACTGATTGCATATTCCTATTTTGGGATCATGGAAACATATTTAGTAAGAACTGACACTCTAATGCACATTTCTGACCTGGGAACAGTTCAAATACTGACCCCACATCCCAAAGACATCTGAATGGTAAGGAATGATCATCCAAATGTGACTCTCCTAAAATGTCACTGGTCAATGTTTATCTTCTGAGAACTTTTCTCTAGTAAGATGGTGAGCCTATTTCTGTTCATGGATCAGAAAAGGCCAATACATTTATCCAGTACCAGTTCCCCCAGACAATTGTATAAATTCTATGCTTCCTTAATAAGAGGCTCTTATTGAGTATCTCTGTACGATATATTTAAGTAAAACTTTCCACTGTGGATCAAAATATTCTGTAGCTAACGAACTAAGTTCAGTACAAAGGGTTCATGATCTGGTGGAGAATAGCTACACTGAAGAAATTACATATCTTTGAAGAAATGAAGTGCAATACGTGGTACCTCTTTTTCCTGTCTTGGAACATTTTATCTCACATACCCTAGAAAGATATGGACAGCATATAGGTCACATTTCCTCACATTTCCCTCATTTCTTGTGGATAGAATATCACTTTGGGAACTTGGAACAAAGCTGATGAATATATATCAAAAAAAATGTTGAACCCTTACCTTTCATCTTAGTATCAATTAATTTTAAGACAGAAGAACAGCGAGTGCTAACTAATTGGGATTTACGTGACTTGCTTAGGGTCACACAACTAGAAAGTATCTGAGGCCAGATTTGGATTTAGGTCCTCCCACCTCCAGGCTTGGTGATCTATTCATTGTGCTACCTTGCTGCCCCATGAATATATCAATTCTAATTGCTCTTGAGTTTGGCAATGAAAGGTAAATACATTTATCCTAATTTAGTATTCTGACAAGTTCAAAGTTACCCAGCTAGTATTTGCCAGAGGCAAGACTTGAATTTTCCTCACCTCAAGGATATGACTCTACTCATTATGCTCAACTATTAGGTGTTTTGAATATAAGAAAAGCAGTCGTGGTCATCATCATACATACACACCGTTGTTGATATCATGGAACCCCATTATTATTGCTAGACTTATTAGATAGTGGATAGAGCACTGGGCTTGGAACTGGGAAGACCCATCTTTATGGGGTAATATGACTTCAGACACTTACTAGTTGTGTAACCCTGAGCAAGTCACTTAACATTGTTTGTCTTAGTTTCTTCATGTGTAAAATGAGCTGGAGAAGGATTAGCATTAGATCTAATCGGATCATTTAGATGGAATCCCAAGATCATAGATTTCAAGCTGACAAGGAGTTTATTGGTAAACTCTTCTATCCCCCTTATTTGACCAATAAGGACTGGGGGACCAAAGGGGTGAAATGTCAGGTGGTAAATGGCAGAGCTGGGATTGAAACCCAGACCTTCTTAATCCTGATGCAGCACTCTTCCCATTTTACCAACCAGTGCAAATCAGTTGGAGGAAGATAATCCAAGCTAGCACTGGAGCTCCAGCAGTATCTGTTCCCTTGAGCATCTGCCTGCCTTCTTTTACCTTGTTGCATGCTCTATGTATGAATAAACATTGCTCCTCCAGAACTAAACTTTTTCCCATTTTATTTTTGGTCTCATGTCTTAGTTTTGTTTTGTTTTGAGTCTAAATAACATTAGCGGGAGAATGCTTTATATTTATTGTCAAATGATCATTCAGAGAAGAGCTATTAGCGTGCAAAGGATGGAGAGAACTCTTTAGAACATGCTTTTAAAGAAGGAAACTGCCAGGAGAAGACAGACTATTGCTACCGTTGGCGAAGACTCAACACATGGCAGAGCTGGCACTTGAGGAGCTGCTCAGTACCCTCTCTTCCTAGTGCCTGAGGACAAATTTTTTGCAGGCCCCACCCCTCTGTATAGCAGCCCAAAGCAAGCACTTACTCAACTTTCTCCAGTAATGGGGGCTCACAGACAGTTTGAATTTGCCCTCTGGGCACTTGAACTGGGAAAATGTTTGACAACCCTGGAAGGTTTAGGAAAAGAAGCAAGGAAGAAAGGAAGAAAAAGAAAGAAGGAAAGAAGGAAAGAAGGGAGGGGGAAAGGAAGGAAGAAAGGAGAAAAGGAAGGAGGAAAAAGAAGGAGGAAAGGAAGGAAGGAGGAAAAGAAGGAAGGAAGGAAGGAAGGAGGAAAAGAAGGAAGGAAGGAAGGAAGGAAGGAAGGAAGGAAGGAAGGAAAGAAAAAGAAAAGTAGCAAGGAAAGTTAATTATAGTTTAATGAAAAGAGTACTGGATAAGAAGTTGAAAGTCCTGAGTTCTAATCTCTGCTATGCCACTAATTTGATGTGACTTTGAGAAAATCAATTCATTTCTTTCCTAACCCACAAAGTAAAAGGATTAGATTAGATGATCCTTAAGGTCCAGGGGCAAAGTTCAATAATGTGAAAACAGCCTCTTTTCCACCTAGAGTTGCAAGTCTATTGTCAATCTGTCCAAACTCTGAAAAATGGGGTCTTCATGAAGGTAGAGAGTTTGTTTCCTAATTCTTTGCCACCTGAAAGTAATTTCTAAATGCTTTATCTCCCCTTATTTCACATTGCTGGTAATTACATTGGTAACATGCCTAAATGCCTTCCATGCCATTTACTACAAATGCCTTTGGCAATACCACTAAGTAGAGTCCTAGACAATAGAACTACATGGTGTGTACCCAGCATAAAGACAAAGCTAATGAAACACATTTTTCCCCATGGGAAAGTGACAGGAACATTTTTTATAACATCACTGTGAGATGGAAGAGCTATAAAACTAGTTTAGATTCCTGGAGGAGGTGACATTAAACCTCCTGAATTACATCTCACATTATTCTACTCCAGGGTCTTTGGAGACAGCTGATTGGGGATTTTAAAACTTTTTTTTTCTGTATAGAATTATCACGCTATGCTGATCAGGAGTGGAGAGACCACAGTTAGAACACTGGATTGGAGTTCAGGGACCTTTGGCCCCATCCTAAAAACAAGATAGCAGATAACAACAGACCAGTGATCATTCATGTTATTTTTTTCCCTCTTCATGAGCCCAGTTTCTCAATCTATAGCATCTGCTTTTGCTGACTGATTGCTACTTCAAACCTTTTCATTCAGTGATTTAATCTTAATGTCACAAAGATAAATCTGACTTTTCAATAATTGGTGAAGATTTTAAAGCCCTTTGAAACTTGGTTCCAATCTATCTTTCTAGCCTCACTGGACCTTTCTCCCATTCCCCCAGTCTGTAATCCAGTCAAACTATCCTTTTCTCTATTCCTTGTATTTTCCTTTCCTCTAAGGGACTTTGCATTGGCCACTTACCCCCCCCCCCCAGCCATTCCCCATCCCTAGTAGGCACTCTCTTTATCTGTGCTCTACAGGTTTGGTAGTTCTATTCCTTTAACATGCAGCTCAAACATCATCTTCTGCATGAAGTCTTTACTGCCTCCCTCATTTTTAGTTCCCTTCCTCCCAAACTCTCTTCGATTTAATTACCTTGTAGGTATTTAGATTTATTCATCTTTCATTTATTTATCTTACATATATGGTGCAGCTAGGTGGCACAGTGGACAGAGCGCTGGGCTTGGAATCAGGAAGACTCATCCTTGCAAGTCCAAATATGATTTTGAACACTTACTAGCTGTGTGGCCCTGGACAAAAAGTCATTTAACACTGACTCAGTTTCTTTATCCGTAAAATGAGCTGGAGAAGGAAATAGCAAACCACTCCACAATCTTTGCCCAGAAAACTCCAAATGGGGTCATGAAGAGTCAGCTGTGACTGAAATGACTCAACAACAACAAGAATAGTCATTTAGGAAATTACTCCTTCTTTCATGAGACCTACACCTTTTGAAAAATATTGTTTCCTTCTTTGTGTTTCTATCCCCAAATCTAGTGAAGTATCTGGCATAGTAGGTACTTAATAAATAATTGTGATTGATAATATATTTGATTATCACATCTATTCATCAATTAAATTCAACCCCGGTAGCTTTTTGACACTTAGCACTTCTGATCTTTTAAATATTTCCTCTTTTGAAGGTTATTGGATATTGAAAGTGAGATGATCGTATTTGCCACTTACTATGCTGTAGCCGGTCTTCTGGTTTTCATCCTGGGACACTTCCAAGTCAGTATCATCTTCTGTATTTTTTCTATAGTACAAATAACACTTTTAAAAAACTCTTACTTTCTGTCTTAGAATTGATTCTGTGTTGTTCCAAGGCACAAGAGCAGTAAGGACTAGGCAATTGGGATTAAGTGACTTGCCCAGGGTCAAACATCTAGGAAGTATCTGGGATCAGATTTGAATTTAGGACCTCCCATCTCCAGGCTTGGCATTCTATCCACTAAATCACTGTAGCTGCCCCCCAATTCACTCTTTAAAAATGTTAACCAGGGACAACTGGGTAGCTCAGTGGATTGAGAGTCAGGCCTAGAGCTGGGAGGCTATAGGTTCAAGTCTGGCCTCAGATACTTCTGCCTGTGTAACTCTGGGCAAGTCACTTGACCCCCATTACCTACCCTTACCACTCTTCTGCCTTGGAGCCAATATACAGTATTGACTCCAAGACAGAAGGTAAGGATTTAAAAAAAAAAATGTTAACCATTGATGGCAAAGACTCTCCTTGAACCTTTAATTCAGTAGTCAATCTAAAGACATTAAACAAATCCCGTATTACCAGATCAGATTCTTCTTTTTAATATTCAATCCAGTTTCAGGAAGAAATGGAGAGAGATGTCTATCTTCAAAAAACAAAGACAAAAAACTCCTGTAATCTATGATCCAACTAAGCACTATTTCTCTCTTTTCTGTACATGACACATTTCATCTCACACTTTCTTTCCTTTATTTGCCCTGGCTGCCTTCATGCTTCAAATGTACTCCCTTCTCCCCTCTACTCCAGACAATCCCTCTTCCTTTGAGAGATGGTTCAAGCAACACCTTCTGAAATATGAAACTTCTCCTGATCCTCTCAACCACTAGTACCCCCTCCCAAACTACTATCTAATTATCTTACACTTATTTGTATTGATTTTGTTTGTATGTATTTACATATGAACTCATTGCTTCCCCTATTAGAATGCAAACTCCTAGAGCAGGGACTGTTTCATTCCTTGTACTTATACAGTGCCCTGAACATAATAAATGTTTCATTTGACTAAGTCAGGCAGAGGGGCAAACTGAAAATTTGGGGTGGATTTATGATGGCTATGCTTATTTGCTATAGCACCACCCTGGTCTGCCCTTTTTTACCCTTTCCAGATGAACCTTCCATGATGGATAATTGGATTTTGCTCCCAGGACTCTTAATCCCAGCTTCCCATTCATGGATTTAGAGTCCTGGGGAGCAAAATCTAATTGTACAATGCCAACCTAGTGACTAGAGGGAGAACAGGTTGTGGAACAATTCTTTCTTTTTTTCTCATTATTTTGTGGAAAATTTTAACCAATCCACAAATCAAAAATTTAACCAATCCACAAATTTTATACTATCCAAACTCCTTTCCTGTTAAAATGTGCAAGCTTACTATTATTTTTCAGCTATTTCTTTTCCTTTTCCTTCTGCCTTGGTGCTTCTCCCTTTTCCCCTCTGTTCTCTTTTCCCAAGTTCCCTATTTCTTCCTCTTGAGCTACTGAGAACTGAAACTGGGATTGAAGAGGTTCATAATTGAGAATTCAGATGTTTTACTGATCCACAGAGGTGGGAACCACTAATAAGGAGGAAAAGACCTATGAACCAGGGTTCAAAAGTCCTTATTCTAGCCACTTCTGTTCATCAGCTTTAGAACCCCAAACAAGTTGTTTAACTTCCTAATCTATAGGTAAATTGATGGAGATGGCAACGCCTAATTTATAGGATTATTATGGATGGCCAAATGAGGTAATATATACTTTGTAAATGGTTAAATGCTCTAAGAGTACGTTATTTTTGGACAACTATCCCTGACCTGAGGTGGGCTGAGGGCCTTTGGGGTGAGAATCAAAGAAAAATTACCTTTTTTCTATTTTATTGTTAAAGGATAATTTGTTTTATTTCAAATCAGATTGCTTTTAGAATCACATCCCTTTGTAGCAAATGTCCTTTATGTGACATTCAGGAATGAATTTGTTCAAAGTTATTTTGATTCTTAACCAATTTCTCAGGGAGATTATATTATGGTGATAACTCTTAGACCTTTTGGGGAAATAATCATTATCTTAATAATAAATAGCATTTATATAGTGCTTTAAGGTCTCCAAATTGCTTTGCCAATATTACCTAATTTGATCATCACATCAGTACTGTGAGGTAAGGAAGTTATTATTATTATCCCCATTTTACAGATGAGGAAGTTGAGGCTAAAGAACATTAAGTGACTTTCTGAGGGACACAGAAGTTTTTGAATTTGGATTTGAACTCAGGACTTCCTAACTCCAAGTCCAGCACTCTGTCCACACCTTTTAGTGTGATTTAGAGAATTAAGGATTTGCCCCTTTGTTTCCTTCCCATAATAGATCCAAAGGTGGAAGGGATCTTAGAAGTCATTTGGTTTACATATGAGGAAATTGTTTTACATATGAGGAAATTGAATCTCAGTGAGGTGAGGGGAGTTGCCTAACATTATCCAGGTAGTATAGAACCCAGGGCTTAACAGACAGCACTCTTTCCACTATAATACCATGTCTCCCTGCAAAGTATACCAGTGAGGCTTTGATACTGATAGACTGGACCCAAATTTGACTATAGTTCAATGGGAGAGGAAATGATCTATATAGTCTATATAGTCTAAGCTTGGCACGAGACCCTCTGCAAAGCCATGACCCAGTTTTTTTGTGTTTTTTTTTGTCAAGAACAATCTCAAAAGTAACACATTAAAGCTAAATTTCTTTTCCTTTGCTTTCTCACTAAAGTACCTTTCCATTCCTTGAAACCTGAAGGATCCAAAGAATCCTGTAACTGTGATTCTAGTCAGAGGTCATTAACATGGACCCCTTTGACAGTTTGGTGAAACCCATAGACCTCTTTTCCGAATAATGCTTTTAAAAGGACAAAATAAAACATATAGGAGCATGGAGAAAAGCCAATTATACCTAAATAAAGATATAATTTTCCTCTATAGATTCACAGCCCCCTTGAAATCTATCCATAGACCTTCCACATTCAGATACCCAGGGGTCTACTTGACCTCTTTTGCAAAACAAAAAAATTCATCTTTTGGCCTCTCTTTTGTGAGAGAAACATTAAATTCACTGCTGACTTAAGACTTCCAAAGATAAAGTTATTCTTGACAGAATGAATCAACTTGTTTCTCTCTTTATAGCTCTGTGGGAGTGTAATACCATGCCCCACTTTGCTGTGGAGAAAAGAAAAACCCTCCAATTCCCCTTTCATTCTCTGCTCACATCCTGGCTTTTGCCTGTTTTGACCTGAGACTCATTACTAGCCAGCAAGCTATCCCTGAAGACTGATGGGACCTTCTGTGCCCATATATAAAAGAGACCTATATAAGGGATATAGAGCAATATGGAATTACAATTAATCCTTGTAGGACCAGAAGGCAGAGCACCTTAGTTTGAATCCTAGTTCTGTTACTTAAGTACCCCCAAAGACCTTGGGCACTTAATTTCTATGGGTTTCAGTTTCCTTCTCTGCCAAGATATTGTAAAGAGAGTGTTTAAGGCTCCTTCCTTCTGGTTCTACATCTTAAACTCTCCCCTCACTCAAAACCACCCACAATACCTTAGAGATAGTTCCTGTGCCCGATGGGAATTATCCAGCTGAGTCCAAGGCTAACCACTCATTCTAAAGTATAATATCTGGCAAATCCTCCTTCTCCTTTCTCTCTCAATGCTCTTCTGAAAGTGGTTTCTTATTAGAGTGATAAAATGAAATTTGTTGGAATGGAATTTTAATATCATCGTACTAAAAACCTATATTACTTTTTTCCCAGGTATTTTTGTGGGTAATTGCTGCTGCTCATCAGATACGGAAAATAAGACAAATTTACTTTAGGAAAGTAATGAGGATGGAAATAGGCTGGTTTGATTGCAATTCAGTGGGAGAACTGAATACCAGAATCTCAGAGTAAGTAGATCAGAAGCACAAGAATGTTTGAAATTATAAATGCTTTTGTATAGCACCACCAAAGTATTTACTGCCAAGGACATTACTATGCACATCTGCTATATATACATATGCACATATTTTGGGAACATGCATGCACCCAAATATATGTGCCTGTATGTATATGTAAATATGCACACACACTTTTGGAATAATAAATATCTATATACTTTGGAAATACCATGTATACACATGTGCATATATGTATATGTGCATACACACACAAACACACATATATAATATTTTAAGCTACTAAAACTTAGACCTGCGCTAACACCTTTTGAATATCCTATTTATGTGCATATCTCTCCATATGTATCCAGACTAGATGATATATTGATATCATTTCTTCTATAATTTTTCTAATATGTTTAATTTTCAAAATCATGCTTCCTGAAAGTGTTTTTTTATGGCCTATACATTGTCAGCTCTGATAATTGTACAATAACAAATGGAAAAACAAATTAATTACTTAAAATAGCCTTTGGTGGTGGTCAAAACATTAGAAAACTGGTATTATGAGAAAGGGACTTGAGGTAGTCAAGCCTGAAGAAGTAAAGAAAATTGAAGAACAATGGGATGCATCAGGGGGAACAAATGGGAACTTATTAGCTCACCTACATAGAAGATTATTCTAGGACCTAAAGCAACCTAGAAAAGGAGCAGTGGAAATGGAATCCCTAATATTGGTTTGCAGCTATTGACTAGCCCCATGAACTTCGGATTGAGGTCATGATAGAGCAGGTTTAGTAAATTGAAACTTTTAAGTCCTACTGTGTTAACCCCTGTAAGATGCAGTTTTCATAAGAATTTCCAAGAACATGAAATGTTTGGTGACAATTTGCATATACAGAACAGGAGGAATTTATGTTAGTTAAAAGGAAGAAATGGGTTGTATGGTAGAGCTAAAATGAAATGGCTTTTCCTCTGTAAATCCTTAGAAAAATGCAGTCCAATCTGTGACTGACAGATCAAAAAAGATCTTATGTGGAAATAATGGGATGCATTCAATGCCTTCCTAAGAAATCTTTCATCACATCTATCTTATTATCCAGTATTTGAGTAGGATTGTAGATGTAGAGTTGAAAAGGAGTTTAGAAGCCATTTAGTTCAGCCCTCTCATTTTACAAATGAGGAAACTAAGGCATTAGTTAAGGTATATAGTGGAAGGAAAATCATTAACTGGAAATGAATAGAAAACATCTGAAAATGACACTTCAGTGGACATAATCCAGTTTTTTGAAATCACAGCATTTCTTGTTTGCAGTGATATTAATAAAATCAATGAGGCCATTGCTGACCAGGTCGCCATCTTTATCCAGCGTATGACCTCTTCTGTTTTTGGATTCCTGTTGGGGTTTTACCAAGGCTGGAAACTGACACTGGTTATGATTTCGGTCAGTCCTCTCCTTGGAATTGGAGCAACAATCATTGGCCTGGTAAGAGTGCCTTTCATCCTCAGAAAGAAATTGTCTTCAGAAACTTGGCTGAAAGTCTGAGTAGCATTTGCCTTTTCTAGAGTATTATCACAATAAGCATTATTCCCATGAATTATCTGCTGTGGTGTTTTAGGTCACTGATGAGATGGAACAGCTAAGCCAGAGATAGGGAAATAGCGGGGGAAAGATATTGCTTTTTTTTTTTAATTAAAAAATTTCATTTAATTAATTAATTTAGAATTTTTTCCATCATTACATGATTCATGTTCTTTCCCTATCCTCTTCCATCCCCCTCCCACTTCCCGAGCTGACAAGCAATTCCACTGGGTTTTACATGTATCATTGCTCAAAACCCATTTCCATATTATTGCTATTTGCAACAGAGTGACTAAATAGTCAACATCCCCAATCATATCCCCATGGAACCATGTAATTGATCGTATGTTTTTCTTCTGCATTTCTACTCCTACAGTTCTTTCTGAATGTAGATAATGTTCTTTCTTATAAGTTCCTCAGAATTGTCCTGGATCATTGCATTACTGCTAGTAGAGAAGTCCATTACATTCCATTGTGCCACAGTGTATCCATCTCTGTATATAATGTTCTCCTGGTTTTGCTCCTTTCACTCTGCATCAATTCCTGGAGGTCTTTCCAGTTCACATGGAATTCCTCCAGTTTTTCATTCCTTTTAGCACAATACTATTCCATCACCAAGAGATACCACAATTTATTCAGCCATTCCCCAATCAAAGGCATCCCCTCATTTTCCAGTTTTTTGCCACCACAAAGAGCACACCTATGAATATTTTTGTACATGTATTTTTCCCTATAATTTCTTTGAGGTACAAACCCAGCAGTGGTATAGTTGAATCAAAAGGCAGATAGTCTTTTAAAGCCCTTTTAGCATAGTTCCAAATTGCCTTCCAAAATGGTTGGATCATTTCACAACTCCACCAGCAATGCATTAATGTCCCAATTTTGCCACATCCCCTCCAACATTTATTACTCTCCCCTGCTGTCATTTTAGCCAATCTGCTAGATATGAGGTGATACCTCAGAGTTGTTTTGATTTGCATTTCTCTAATTATAAGAGATTTAGAACACTTTTTCATGTGTTTATTGATAGTTTTGGTTTCTTCATCTGAAAACTGCCTATTCATGTCCCTTGACCATTTATAAATTGGGAAATGGCTTCATTTTTTTGTACAACTGACTTAGCTCCTTATAAACTTGAGAAATTAGACCTTTGTCAGAGGTTTGTGTTATAAAGATTTTTCCCAATTTGTTGCTTCCCTTCTAATTTTGGTTACATTGGTTTTGTTTGTACAAAACCTTTTTCATTTAATGTAATCAAAATTATTCATTTTATATTTTGTAATATTCTCTATCTTTTGCTTGGTCTTAAATTCTCATCTTTCCATAGATCTGACAGGTATACTATTCTATGTTCACCTAATTTACTTATAACTTCCTTCTTTATATTTAAGTCATTCATCCATTCTGAATTTATCTTGGTATAGGGTTTGAGACACTGATCTAAACCTTATCTCCCCCATACTGTTTTCCAATTTTCCCAGCAGTTTTTGTCAAATAGTAGATTCTTGTCCTAAAAGCTGGGGTGTTTGGGTTTATTGACACTATCTTGCTGAAGTCATTTACCCCAAGTCTATTCTATTGAACCTCCCTTCTGTTTCTTAGCCAGTACCATAGTGTTGTTTTTTTTTAAAGTCTAGGCCCCAGGGTTCCTAGTATCCAGTTAAGTGCTTTTTCTATAATGGGACTCATTGATAAACTTTATAGGAAACCCCTTAGCCTAGACTTTTTTTTTTTTTTAAAACCCTTAACTTCTGTGTATTGGCTCCACCCTTCACATTTATTTTCATTAGGTCCCTTGATAGTCTTGATCTTTTGTTCTTCCAAATAAACTTTGTTATAATTTTTTCTAATTCAATAAAAATGTTAGCTGGTAGTTTGATAGGTATGGCACTAAATAAGTAAATTAATTTGGGTAGGATTGTCATTTTTATTATGGTATCTCATCCTCATGAGCAATTAATGTTTTTCCAATTATTTATATCTAGTTTTAATTGTGTGGAAAGTGTTTTGTAGTTGTCTTCATATAATTCCTGTGTTTGTTTTGGTAGATATATTCCTAAGTATTTTATATTGTCTAGGGTGATTTTAAATGGTGTTTCTCTTTCTACCTCTTGCTGCTGAGATGTGTTGGAAATATATAGAAATGCCGATGATTTATGTGCATTTATTTTGTATCCTGTCACTTTGCTAAAATTGTTGATTATTTCAACTAACTTTTTAGTTGATTCTCTAGGATTTTTTAAGTAGACCATCATATCATCTGCAAAGAGTGATAGCTTGGTCTCCTCATTGCCCATTTTAATACCTTTGATTTCTTTTTCTTCTCTAATTGCTACTGTTAGCATTTCTAATACAGTATTAAATAATAGAGGTGATAATGGATATCCTTGCTTCATTCTTGATCTCATTGGGAAGACTTCTAATTTATTCCCACTGCAGGAAAGATATTTCTAAATTTAATGGTGTCGCTTTACCAAATTATCAGTGTAAGCAGCTGTCTTTAGTGAGAGCATAGTGCCTCACTAATTCAATTCTCTAGCAGCACAAGGTTTGGTACATGATGCTGAACACACAGTGGTGACAATAAAGATGATCAGAACACATTCATAAAGCATTTTTAAAAACATTCTTACCTTTGGTCTTAGAATTAGTGACAGACAGATCAGGGAAAATATCAATTCCAAAGCAGAAGAGCAGTAGCAATGGAGATTAAGTGACTCACCCATGGTTATACAACTAGGAAGTGTCTGAGGCAGATTCGAACTCAGGACCTCTCATCTCTAGGTTTGGCTCTCTATCCACTAAACCAACCTAGCTGCCCCTCACAAAAGCATTTTTAAAATTCACAAACACTTTCCTCCTAATACCTCTATGAGATAAGCAATACAATCATCATTAGCCCCATTTTATAGGTGTTTGTCTAATCAGCATAGGTGTTCTGGGAGAAGGAAGAATAGGTTTTCAGAAGCAAAATTTGGGGACTATCCAAGTAAAATTAACTTAATGACAATGTGCATTCCTTATTATTTTTTAAAAATCCATTATCAGAAGACATAACAAACTGGACAACATCTCCTGAACACGAGCACAAAGAAAATGTTTAATCAAATATATACTGTATTCTGCACCAGTCTGAGAACATAAAAATTGAAAATAGATTCATAGATCATTTCACAAGCTGGCATCAATCTCCATAGCTAAACTATCAATCAGAACAAATTGGCAGACTCTCAGTGACATAAACATTTCCCAATAGAATGAGGAGGAAAATAAATATTTAATAGGTATCTTAGGCATTCATTTGATCCTCAGCAGCCCTGTGATACATATATTATTGTAATCCCCACTTATGGTAGAGGAAACTGAGGTGGATGGAGGCTAAGTGACTTGTTTAGGGTCATATTTTCTAGTAAATATTTGAGGTTAGATTTGAACTCAGGTCTTCCTGACTCTAGGATACTCTAATAATCTAGCTACCTTCTTCCTGCCTTCATACTGGTTTTTGGTCATATTATACATATATTTCTTATAATTTTTGAGTTCTTCATGCTCAGTTGTCATCTCTTCTCTGAAGCCTTCTTACCCCGGTTCCCCCATCTTTGCTCATGTTTCCTCCCTCTTTCAGTTTCTTTGTATTGCTATAGCTGTGAGGTGTTGTCTATTCCCCACATAGGAGGCAAATTCCTCAACTACAGGGCTTATTGTACTTTTGTCTCTGTAACCTGAGAGACCACATAACAGGCACTTACTAAACATTTGTCCTACTTGTCTTGCTGAATTGGGTCATCATCATAATAGCTATCATTTATATCACTTAAAGATTGACAAAACACTTTGTGTTAATGTAATAATTTGATAAATTAATAATTAATTCCATAAATTAATCATTTGAACCCCACAAAACCCCGGAAGGTAGGTGTTAAAGATTACCCCCATTTCCCCCTTCTCATCTATACAGGAAATTACATGACTTGTTTAGCGTTACAGAGTTAGTAATTGTAGAAAGCAGGATTTGAAAGCAGCAATTCCTGATTTCAAGTAGGGAACTCTATTCATTGAACCATTTAGTTGTTTCATCATGCAGAGAAATGGTTTATTTGGTTAGAGAAGGAACCACAATGACAAATTAGCTGACTTTATTACACTGTCTCTGGTTTTTCTCTTTTGCTCCTGCTTTCAGAGTGTGGCCAGACTCACTGGCAGAGAATTGAAGGCGTATGCCAAAGCTGGATCTGTGGCCGATGAAGTCCTGTCCTCAATTAGAACAGTGGCTGCTTTTGGTGGTGAAAAGAAAGAGGTAGAAAGGTTAGTTTCTTTGTTTTGTTTTGTTTTGTTTTGTTTTGTTTTTTTATATATGTCAGTTTTTTTTTTCTTTTGAGTACAGTTTCCATTGTCTTCCCTGTTGTTTTATTTTAACCACCTCACCTTAGTCACCAGTACACTGGTATATTTGCATTAATTGTTTTCAAGGATTTGACAGAAGGGAAAAAAAAAAAAGCAACAGAGAACACCTCCTACAAACTGGCTCTATCCATGTCTTCAGTGTTATTTTATATTGTGTTCTTTCATCCATTTTGTGTTCCAGTCAATTGGAATCATTAATCACTAATTTTCCCTGGAATGCAACATTCCATCTTGTGCCCTCACAAGACATTTTCCATGCTAGAAATTTATTTCTTCCTAATTTCCACCATTCAAAAATCCTTTTTTTTTAAAAGCTCTTTTCTAGTGCCTAAAGTCTTACCCCTAAAGCCTTTCCTGAGTACCCTAACATTAATTAAAACATTAGTTATGCCTAAAAATGTCCATCTCTTATTACATTGTAAAAGGTAAGTGGCACATTTCATCTTTATTCTTTCAAACTCCAGATTTATCTTGGGTTTATCCCTGTATCCTTGGGACAGCTAGGTGACTCAGCAGATAAAGAGCCAAGTTTGGAGACCAGAGGTTCCTGGGTTTAAATTTGACCTCAGACACTTCCTAGCTGTGTGACCTGGGGCAAATCATTTAACCCCCATTGCCTAAACCTTACCCACTCTTCTGCCTTGGAATCTATACTTAATATTGATTCTAAGACAGATGATAAAGGTTTTTAAAAAGACCCCTGTTTCTTTTTCAGAGGAAATGCTGTCTGACCACAGCTTCCCTATCTTAAACTTCTAAAATTGATTGAACTCCAATTTAAGACTTTATATTCATCTGTATTACATTTCATTTTGTTTGCTCTAGTCCAGGGATACCAACCTCAAACAGAAAACTGATTCACAAAACTAGGGAGAATTGTGGGCCTTGGGTAGTCCACAGACTTCATGGTCAGTACTTCTCTTATAGCCTATTAAAAGCTATTGAGTTCTTACAGTGTCCTTTTAGGTGTTATCTATTCTTTAAACTGTGTGATGCTTATAAAATTGATAAACATGTCATCTCTACCTTTATTTAAATAATTGACAAAAATAATGAGTAGCAAAGGGCCATTCATGGAGTCCTCCACAGGAAACTTCATTCTAAGTTCTCATTAGTAACTAGTCTTTGTTTCCAGTCATTCATACAGTTCCAAACCCATCTAATTTTATGTTTGTCTCTACTGCATCACTCTATTTCCATAAGAATGGCACAAGAGATTGATGTCAGTCTCTTTTTGCTTTGTCAAAACCGAGGGAAAATAAAACTATTAGTATTTCCAGGATCTACCAGTATGGTAACCATTTCCAAAAATGTGGCTTGGTCTGACTTATTTTTGATATAGCCATATTAGTGCAGTGAGATCTTTTCCTAGTTATTCAAAAGGCAGCCCTTTAATTACATGTTGTAGAATTTTTCTGTGTATTGATATCGAGTTCACTCATCTGTTCTTTATGAACTCAGCTTTTTTTCCTCTACTTTTGGAAAATCAGGACATTTGCTCTTCTTTATCCTAAATTGAATGCCCTAGAAAGGTGATGGGCAAACTATGGCCTGTGGGCCTGAAATGTTTTATCCAACCACGTGACATTGTTCCTAATCTGATGAATACAATGAGTAGGAGACAATACAATGGAACTTTGAAAGTGTTGCCTTAGAAATAGACCAACAGATGAGCATTTCCTTTCGCCCCCCCCCCTTTAAAAAGTTTGCCCATCACTGCCCTAGAATATTTAGTTTAAGCACCATAAGAAGTCAGCTAACTTTTAATGATGTGTTCTTTAAAATATATATATATATATATACACATATATATATATATACACACACACACATATATATATTAAACCCTTAACATCTGTCTTGGAATCAATACTATGTGTTGGTTCCAAGGCAGAAGAGTTAAGTGACTTGCCCAGGGTCACATAGCTTGGAAGTGCCTGAGGCTAGATTTGAACCTAGGACCTCTTGTCTCTAGACCTGGCTCACAATCCACTGAGCTACCCAGCTGCCCCCTAAAAAATATTTTTAAAGAATATAGATTCTAATTTGCTATGTCCCTCAGACTCTGATGGCTACCCATATTAGAAAAACATGTTTCATAATATTTCTCAGGTGGCTTTCTTTTAAACCTTTACCTTCTGTCTTAGAATCAGTATTGTGTATTGGTTCCAAGACAGAAGAGCAGCAAAGACTAGGCAACGTGGGTTAAGTGACTTGCCCTTGTTCATTCAGCTAGGTTAGACAGCACCTCCCACTTTCTAGACCTAGATCTTAATCCACTGAGCCACCCCTAGTTTACTTTTCTTTATTTTCTTCCTTTTTAAAAGAAAACAAGTTGTATTTCCATGGCATCTACATTTTATAATAAGATGCAATGGGTTTTTGAGTTTTTGTACTGGTCTTTAATTTAGCAAGCAAATCTCAGCCTGGGTATATCGAACACTATGACTCCAAAGACTAGTTCTTATAAACAATTCAAATAATGACAAAGGATAAGATATAACTTCGTAAAATTGGACCAACTTACTGGAAACATTTTTTCCCCTCACAGAGTTCAGGGTGATCATTTAGTCCTGACTACTATTGACTTTACCAACTCAATAAGAAAAGAGGCTTCATAGGTCTTGCAAAAGTCTCCCTGCCTCTTCCAGTAAACAATTGGTTATAAAGGAGACACAACAACATTTGGAGGCAACGGACAGGGTTCAAAATCTGGCTTTGCCACTTATTACCTCTGTGACCGTGGGTGAATCATTTAACTACTGCAGGGCTCAGTTTCTTCATTTGAAAAGATTAGATTCGCTAATCTTTGAGATCTTTTCCAGTTCCAAATCTATAGTCGTAACATTTTAAGATTTTGATTTGCACACCATCGGCAGTCTGCCAGAGTCAATGATTAGAGAGCTATGGAATGTTGGATCAACAAGTACACACCTTGCCTGAAGTACAAGCCTTCCTATGAATTTATCTTATCCTTAATAGCTGTTAGTTATTTTTATTGTTAATAGAAAATAGGAGCTATAATATTATTTTATGCCATATGACCCTGCAAATAAGCCAAGTAGCTAAAATGAGATCTCTGGGCATAAAAAAGTGCCCTAGTTGCACTGAAAAATAATATTAGTTATAGTCTGTGCTCTCATTTTATATAAATCAGATTTAAGTGGGGAGGGAGAAGATATCTTATTCAGAGTACAAAATTCTTAGAACTTAAACAGAGTATCATTACATTTTTAAACATTCTCATTTATTAAAAATAGAACATGTGGAAAAACAGCCATAGAGTGCCTCGGCTATAGAATAAAATATGAGGTGGATGGTTAAAATTAGAGATCACAATCCATCTCCACTCTAGTAGATGGAAATATCATAATATTGTGGCTGTCCAGGTTGGAGGAAGGGAGGGTGGTCATATACTCTATGAGCCTAGGATAGGAAATAATTGTCCAATCATATATTTCCAATAATTCTGAAACATGCCTATTTTTATTTGTACTCCCCCTCACAGGTATGAGAAAAATCTTGTATTTGCCCAGCGCTGGGGAATTCGAAAAGGGATGATAATGGGATTATTTACTGGATTTATGTGGTGTGTCATTTTCATGAGTTATTCGTTAGCCTTCTGGTATGGCTCCAAACTTGTCCTGGAGGAAGGCGAATATTCACCAGGAATTCTTTTACAGGTACTTTTGGGCTCAATGACATTTCATTTATTTCTGGCTGGTTTCTCAGAAAAGTCTGCTGTTTATTCTCCTAGTTTGTGAGCAAAGAAAGCGTCACTGATTTGCTGGTCGTTAATTTTGTCTCTCTGCAGAACCAAGATATCCTCTACATTTTATGGGGAATGATCTTGAATTGATTGGATCAAAAGTTTAATGATTTGCAATTAGCCAGAGTTTTTATAGCTATAAAACAATGGCAGTTTGAGTGTAGCCCAAAAGATAATATGCCATGAAAATGAAAAGGCAACCATGCCCTTAGCTGAAAATTAGCTGGCTCATATATTGAACTGTATTATAGCATGTACTAATAGGCATACTTGTGCAACTTAATAGCTTATTAAGTATCAGACCAATAATATCCTCAACTGAGCAGGTAATGTAAACACATATTCTTCATCCATGGCTACTGATTTTCAGAAAATATTTGAAGTTTCTTTTTCTGAAGTTGTAGCATCAGGGAATTTATCCAAAGATTACTAAAAAGGATGTAGAGGGAGCAACTAGGTGGCTCAGTGGATTGAGAGCCAGGTCTAGAGACAGGAAGACCTGAGTTCAAATCTGGATTCAAATACTTCCTAGGTGTGTGACTCTGGGCAAATCATTCAACCCTCCTTGCCTAGCTCTGATAGCACTTCTGCCTTTAACTGATACACAGTATTGTTTCTAAAATGGAAGGTAAGGATTAAAAAACAAGTAGAGAGAAATTGTGCAGTTGGGTACTGATAACTGCAAATGATGACTCTCCCAAGATGGTCACGCTATCCAAATTTGCACTGCATATTTCCATTAGTCTGGCACTAATTAGCCTGTTTTCCGTAATTATATTAAAATAGTGTGAATTTGAATACATGTGACATTGCCAAGAAATTCACTATTTGCACTAATAGGCACCTAGCTATAGTTCATTGTTAAGGACTTCATACAATCAATTCTAGTAAAATGCCATCCTTACCTCCAAATACTTAGTATTTATCAACTCTGTTTAAGCAAGAAAAAAATCAAAATTCTCTGCACCAGAAGCACATTAGTTGAAAACATGATGGTAAGATGTATTGTTTTTCTATAAACACACTGCAACAGAAAAGCGAACAGAATTTTAAAAACTAGTTTCATTGTGTACCTGAATCCAAAGTATCTGATAAACATCATTTGCAGTAATGAATACATAGTAGACCTTTAAGGTCACTGACTTCTCCACTTGAAAAACAAATATATGAACCATTTATCCTCTGATTTTTAAACAATAGAAGCAGTTCCTTCCACGACTGATTACATTTGATATTCTACCAAAGAATAAAAAACATAGTAGGTATCTCTGGCATGAATACTGGTTTTAATAGGAGATCTCTTCCAAGATGATGTGCTCCTTCTATGTCTGATATTCTAATGACTAATCATCAAGCTCTTATTCTTAGCTTTTTCCATCCTTGTAATGTTGTCCTGGGGAGAGGGAGGAGAAGATGGGTAATCTGGCAGCAGCTAGAGTACTAAACTTGAAGTCAAGAAGACCTGGCTTCAAATACTTCCTCAGATACTTGTTAACTGTGTGTCCCTGGACAGATCACTTAATGCCCACCTGCCTATTATTATTCCTTGCACCCACCTTATAACATTAGGTTGTGTGAAGATCGAATGGGACAATGCATGTCAAACACTTTGCAAGCCCCAAAGCACCATGTAATGATGATGATGATGATGACCAAATTTATCTCTTAATATTACCTCTAATTTTGTTAAAGTTGTGAGTGAACAACTATGCTCTAGAAGAATAAATAAAAAAGGCAGCTTGATATCTAGGAACAATTTAGTGTTTAATCAAATCAAGCTTCCAATGAAGTTAATTTCAAAAGCTTCATGATATTCATAACCATCAGAGAATCATAGATTTAGAATTGTAAGAGATGTTGATGTCATCTAATTCAACCTTCCTCATCTTACTAATGAGGAAATTGAAACCTAAGATGTACGATGACCTGCCCATTGCCAGATGACTAGTCCTTGGAAATCCAGATCCTGTGATTTAAAATCTTATGCTCGTTCCACAATGCCATTAGTTGAGAAATGAATAAGTTGTAGTACATGAATGTGATGGAATACTATTGTGCTATAATAACACATGTAAAACCGGATAATTTCAAAGAGGCATGCAAATATTTAAATGAATAGATGCCAAGCAAAGTAAACAAGACCAGAAGAACAATGTATGCTATAACATCAATATCATAAAAATGAACAATATTGAAGTCTTTTATCAAATGATGAAGAATGAAATGAGCAACCCAGGAGAATAATTTGTACTATAACAACGCCACTGTAAATACAAACAGCTTTTAAAACTATGATCAATGCAATGACTATCCATGATGTCAAAGGATCAATGATGAAACATGCTAACTACCTTGAGACAGAGGATGAGATGTATATGTACACATACACCTGAATGTATACATACATGTGCATATACATACATATATATTTACATATGGCAAAGGAAAGAATTTATTTTTCTTGACTAAGCACAAGCATTAAAAGGAATTTTTCTTTTCTCTTTAGTGGAGTTGGGGCAGGAAGGAGAGAAAATAGATTTCTGTTAATTAAAAAAATTAAAAATACATTGAGAGGCAGCTACAGATGTAGAATAGATGAAGGTACTGTATTGTTAATTTTGTGTAATAATTTTTCTTTGTTATAAAAGGCCTCTAATGGAATGGAAATAAAAAAAAATAAATGTTTGTAATAAAAGACCACATCAATAAAATTTTTTTTAAAATCATTACCTTTTGTCTTAGAATTAAGCATCTGTTCCAAGGCAGAAGAGTGGTAAGGACTAGAGGCAATTGGGATTAAGTGATTTGCCCTGGGTCAGATAGCTAGAGAGTGTCAGAGGCCAAATTTGAATCCAGAACCTTGGATCTCTGTAGGCCTGGCTCTCTATCCACTGAGTCATCTAACTGTCCCCAATAAAATTTTTTAAAGAAAAAATACTAATTGAATGGCAAAATAGATTCCAATCCTTAGTAATTTTGGGGGGTGGGAGGGTGGTGTAGTGGGAAAATGAATATCAAAATCTCTAGAGATGATACTGTTATTAGAATTAATGAATTAATGCTGAACTGAACTGAATTTATTTAATTCCTCTCCTTTAAACTGCCTTTAGAAAAGTACTTACAGATATGATTTAAGTGCCAAATCTTTCACAGGAATCATATTTTTATAACCATTCATATTGCTTGCCAAAATAGCGTCCCAACATTCCAGAGAATGATATGTCTATCTGAGCCCTGCCTAGACAGTCTCAGATGATCTCTGATGGAGGCAACCTTATATCTGTTTTGCAAAATTATTACTAGAGAAAGTTGTGAAATTTTAAAGTAAGAACAAGACGTGCCCTTATAGTGTCCTAGAGGCTATCATACATCTTTCTGACTGCCAGAGCTGGGTATCAGAAGCAATCTTAGAATTTTTACTAATGGTTCAATTGATCTTATTTTTCAAGACTGTAGAAAGCCCAAATATATATGGATAAGTATTATAATACATTTTTCACATTTCAGGTTTTCTTTGGAGTCTTAGTAGGAGCTTTAAACCTTGGTCAAGCATCACCTTGTCTGGAAATTTTTGCCACGGGGAGAGCTGCAGCTTCTAACATCTTTGAGACAATAGACCGGGTATGTCTTACGCAACTGACGGACCACTAAATTGTTTAAAAACCGTTGTAAAGAGGATAGAGTGCCAGGACCAGACTTGGTTCAAATCTGGCCTTAGACACTTCTAAGCTGTATGACCCTGGACAAGACACTTAAACTAGTTTGCCTAGCTCTTGCTATTTTGTCTTAAGAGTTGTTACTAAAGCAAAGTATGAGTTAAAATTTTAAATATATATATGCATATATATGCATAGGTAACAAATATTTATATAGTCCTTTTGATACTGGCAAAGTGTTTTAGATGTATTTTATTTGATCCTGAGGGAAGTGGTATCCCTTTTTTTGCTGGTAAGGAAATTGAGGCTGGGAGAAGCTACGTGACTTACTATGCTAATGTAGCTAGTATCAGACAATCACACATTTATTAAATTATTCAATCCTTACTAGGTACCAGGCAAAGTGCTAGCCATATAAAAAAGTGAAAAAAAAAACCAACAACAAAACAAAACAAAAGCACCAGACTCTCCTCTCAAGGAATTTGTAGTCTAAGGGGGAAACAATATTCAAACAACTTTGTATAAACAAGATTATATATATAGCACTAACATTAAAGGGAATTTGGAAATGCTTCTTATAGAAATATATTTTAGTCCAGACTTAAAGGAAAACAGAGAAGCCAGGAAGCAGAGATAGGGCAAGGACTGTATCTTTTTGTCTTTTTCTCCCTAGCACCTGACACAGTCTGGGAAATATTGAATTAAAAATGTCTATGAGACATCCAGTTTGATACGTCCAATAGGCAAGCTGGAAGTCAGGAAGAGGTGAGGAGTGTGAATAAGGAGATCCTGGAATTGAGTCCATGGGAGCTGATGAGATTGCCAAATGAAATAATATGTAGGAAGAGCAAAGGCAGTTCCTAGGACAGAGCTTTGGAGATATCTGCTGTTAGTAGGAACAACCTGGATGTTGAACTAGCAAAGAAGATTCATAAGTGGTCAGACAGGTCAGGACAAGAAAGAATATCAAGAAGAAGGTGATCAACAGTGTCAAAAGCTAAAGAGAGGTCAAAATGAATGAAAATTGAGCAGAAGTCATTACATTTGTCCCTTAAGAGATCTTTGGTAGCTCCGGAGAGAGCAATTTTAGTCAAATATGAAATTGGAAGCCAGACTTCAGAGGGTTAAGAAGAGCACAGGAGGGGAGGAAGTGGAGGCATGGAAGGATGACCTTTTCAAGGAGGATAGTCACAAAAAAGAGATATGGGACAATAACTAGCAAGGATCAGTGAGAATTTTGTTGTTTTTGATGACTGGGGAAAGATGAATATGTTTGTAGGCAATAGGGAAGCAAACAGGAGACAGGGAGAAATATATTATCTCATCTGTTGCTCACAAATGATTTGCTCAGTTTAGGGTTACAGAGTTAATATTTGACCCAAGACTCAAAACTTGGATCTTCTTGACACTAAAACCAGCATTTTGCCCCATATGCTATCTTGTTGCTTCATATTGAAGTAAGAGTAAAACCAAAGATTTTATTTTTTATTTTTTAACCTTTATTTTCTGTCCTAGTGACAACTCCAATAAACAGGAAATAGGCAATGGTGTTAAGTGACTTGCCCAAGGTCACACAGCTAGGAAATGTCTAAGGCCATATTTGAACCCAAGTCTTCCCAACTCTGGGCCTGTGCTTTATCCTCTGTGCCACCTAGCTGCCCCCAAACCAGAGACTCTTAACAACAATGTCTATTAACCCTTGCCTACTTTTAGTTGAGGACATTTAATTTGAATTCCAGTGTTTTTTCTTTGAAAAAAATTAATCATTTTAAACATTCATTAAAAAATTCCAGACAATGATACCCATTATACATGTGAAGTCATGAAAAACACATTTTCATATTAGCCATGTTGCAAAAAACAAACAAAAACAAAACAAGAAAGAAAGCATGAAAAATAAGCAAATGAAAAAATGTTTCAATCTACATCGGTGGTTCTCAAACTTTTTTGGTCTACCACCCCCCTTTCCAGAAAAAATATTACTTAGCCCCCTGGAAATTAATTTTTCAAAAAATTTTAATAGCAATTAATAGGAAAGATAAATGCACCTGTGGCCATCACCGCTTTCCTGGATCACTGCAGCACCCACCAGGGGGAAGTAGCACCCACTTTGGGAATCACTGATCTACATTCAGGAACCACAATATTTTTCTGCTATACCACCATCAATAATTAATAACAGGAAATAACAAGAAATTAAAATGAAAGCAATTGGCAGGCTATTTAGCCTGCGTGCTCATAGAGGAAAGACCCTGGCAAATGTTCCTTTTTGATAACTAGGGCTATTGAAGTGGACTTTCTTGTGGTTGGAACAAAGCTAGAAATGAGCTCTGCTCGAAAGACAGAATTTTTTCAAATAGAAAATCCAAAGTCAGTTTGAGGTTTGGAATAAACATTGAAGCTCTTTCTTTTTGGTTATTTAACTCTGCTCATTCTGCTTCAGAAACCAATCATTGACTGTATGTCAGAAGATGGTTACAAACTGGATAGAGTCAAAGGAGAAATTCAATTTCACAACGTGACCTTCCATTATCCTTCCAGACCTGAGGTGAAGGTAATTATCCTCTGGTGACAAATATTATTTATTAACATATTACAATCTTCTCATTTGATTAATAATTGTGATTCCACAATGAGGCTGGTTCTTTTGAAGTCTTATAGCTTTTGAGAGTGGGGTGATTTCTTGGTTAAGTTTCTGGAAACGATCTTAACAATTGTGTAATCCCTCTTGGTTACTGACTTACAACATTCTTCTATGTTCCCCATTCTGTGCACGTGCCTTGGGTAGAGCTACCCTACCTTGGGTAGGACTACCAGCCCTTTGGAATCAGTCAATCTCACGGGGAGATTGCTGAAACCAGTCACACAAGTCATGTCACTTATTGACACATGACCATGTGAGGCACCCAGTGTTCTGAGACAATGCGAGAGCAAAGCTTCATCTCAACTTCCCTGGGATTCCAGTAAAGTGCTATTATGCTGACTTGTTGGGCAGGTAAGGTGGCAGAGATGCATCTATGGCCGTTGGTGGGATTTTTTTTATTGGTTGGACAGGTTCACAAGGGCTTCCAGGTCAAAGCTCCAGTGAAGGGCAAGTGTCGCTGAGATATTGTACTCCCATACACAGATAGGGATGGTCCAGGACCCTCCAATGAGGAAAATGTGTAGTTTCACTGACCTTACACAGCAAGAGTCTTCAAGTCAATGACACTCCAAGGAAACCAAGGTGCTTTCCAGTTATACCAGCTAAACTTGATCCCTCTTTATTGCTAGAGGAGTTCTAGCTAAACTTTTCTTCTTACTCCTATATTAAATTTTCTTTTATTGGCTTGACCTGGCAGGCATCCATGCATTTAGCTCCAACTGTGTGGGAAACATTGGGCAAGATAAAAAGAAAGTTATCATTATAGATATGGATACAAGTATAGACATAATCAAACACCGGTTATATGGGCTATGTAGACATATACACTATTGCCACCAGTCTGTAGTTTACACGATAGTCTTAGAAATGATCATATGAAAAGCTAAAAGATTTGTTTGAATGTTGTGTAACTCTAGGTACATATAAATAAATAATGATTAAAAATCAGATACTAGTAATGAAAGAGCAACTTCATTGTGGTCTGTCAATAAAAGCTTTTGAAAGGAAATTCAGTAATTATATTTCTGTTTAGACTTTTACCCCCAAAATTGGTTGCTTATTTGTCCAAACACTCTTTGATTGAAGTTATTAGAATATCTGTCTATCTGTCTGTCTGTCTATCTATCTATCTATCTATCTATCTATCTATCTATCTATCTATCTACTTGATGGGATTATTTCTCTGGTATGAAATGAAATATTGATGAAAATTAACTATATTTTGAAATATCCAAATGTTTCCATTTGTTGAGGGTTATAATCAAGGATATTAAAATTTTTTCTCCCCTCAATTTAAGTTGTCAGTTTAACATAAATGTAATTATGATTTTGCTCTTTCTTCAATGGAGACATTAATCAGAATCTAACTTTATTTATTTATTTATTTTTTTAAACCCTTAACTTCTGTGTATTGACTTATAGGTGGAAGAGTGATAAGGGTAGGCAATGGGGGTCAAGTGACTTGCCCAGGGTCACACAGCTGGGAAGTGTCTGAGGCCGGATTTGAACCTAGGACCTCCTGTCTCTAGGCCTGGCTCTCAATCCACTGAGCTATCCAGCTGCCCCCAGAATCTAACTTTAAAATGTATCATGACTAAAGTACACAAATGCCTTAATATGTACCAACAACCTGCAAATTAGGAAATTATGTCTCTATGGGAATTTGTCTTCTTAATATTTTGTCTGTTTAAAAATATTTGCCTCATTTTGAAGCTTTAGTAGAACAGAAATCTTTTCTTAAAAACATTAATTTCATGCATCAGCAATAACAGCATAACTTATTACTCTCCTGATGTAAATAAATATTTTTATGCACCAATAGCACCCATCAGTTAGGTAAGAAAACAATTAGATTAAACCCAAACATCACACAATCCAGTCCCTTCTCCTTCTCCCTGCATATATATGTGTGTATAGATACGTACATATCTATATATATGCAAGAGTGCAAATAAATTGCCTTTAGCACCCCTTTGCTTCATCCTATGTCATTCATGTACTATTAATTGTAAAGCTGAACTATGTTTGATTTTTCTCCAGATTTTAGATAACCTTAGCATGGTAATAAAATCTGGAGAGACGACAACTCTGGTGGGACCCAGTGGGGCCGGAAAAAGCACAGCAATACAACTAATTCAGAGATTCTATGATCCCAGTGAAGGCATGGTGAGTTTCTCCAGGAGATCCCTTCTGTGTATGGAAAAATGCTCCAGATGTTGACTTGCGTGCTTGACTACAATAGTTCAAGTCTACATAGGGACCAAGGCTACATTCACCTTGATTCAAGCATTTTTGCTAAACTGGTTGAATTAGAACAACCTGTTATAACTAATTCTTTTTTTTTAATCCTTACCTTCTGTTTTAGAATCAATACTATATATTAATTCTAAGGCAGAATGGTGATAAGGGCTTGGTAATAGTGGTTAAGTGACTTGCCCAAGTTCACCTATCTGTGAAGTATCTGAGGCCGATTTTGAACCCAGGACCTGACTCAATTCACCGAGTCACCTATCTGACCCCTTAACTAATTCTTTGGATTCAATTTGGACAAATTTATTTGACAGTCAATTCAGTTGAAATGATCCAGCCAGTTATCTGTATCAACAAAGCCTAAAACATTGACCACTTCATTTGAAGTCTAAGCTCCTCTAACATTGTGCTGTCAGTGTTTTTGTCATGTTTCTTTTTTGTAGAAATCATTTGGCTAACTACAGAGGCTCAAAATGTAGACAGGAAAGTTAAACCTAAGGTGTTCACAGTTAGAGGCAGCATAAGGTGGCAGATAGAGAGTTGGTTTTTCATTCGGGAAGATCTGGGTTCTGGTCTTCCCTTCTGATATATCAGGTGGGTAACATCAGGCAAGTGTTTACTGTGAGATATCTCATGAAAATCTCTAAGGTTACAAATTGTAAGACAGTTAGTGAGCTGTATTTGGTAGAGGGTGTTTTCTAGATATCAGTTGGAGCCTCTAACATCAGTGAAGTAAATCAAAAGTCCAGGGACCCCAGAAGTACAGGATTAAGTTTATATAGGACAGCTAGGTCCTGCAGTGGATACAGCACCAGATCTATAGTCAGGAAGATCTGAATTCAAATCTGGCTTCGGATACTTATTAGCTATAAGACCCTGGGCAAGTCTCTTAATCCTGTTTGCCTCAGTTTTCTCATTTGTAAAATGAGCTGTTGAAGGAAATATCAAATTACTCTAGTATCTTTGCCAAGAAAACCCCTAAATAGGATTGCAAAGAATCTTACATGACCAAAATGGCTGAACAACAACAGCTATATAACAGTTTATATAGAATTTAAATAAAAGGTTGAATTACAGATTGAAGGATGATTCTTAATTATTACTAGTGGATATCTTCCTCCAAAGTTTATGAAATTCTCCAAATTTAGCCTTAATATATTTCAAGATTATAGAACCATAGATTTTCAGAGTTAGAAAGAACTCTCAGTAAATATTTAACACAGGACAAACCTGAACAAGAATCCTATCATTATTTACCCAGAGTCTTCTTTTTAAAAAAAATTAACTTTAATAAATTTCCACAAGAGTTTTTTGAAGTTATATACTCCAAATTGTCTCCTTCCCTTCTGCCCTTCCCTCTCCCAGAGCTGGCAAGCAATTCAATCTGGGTTATACATGAATTATTATGCAAAACATCTTTCTATAGTATTCATTTTTGTAAGTGAACAATCCCATAAAACCAAAGCCCTAAAACATATGCCCAAATAAACAATTGATAAATCATATGCTTCCATCTGCTTTCTTATTCCAACAGTCCTTTCTCTAAAGGTGGATAGCTTTTTTTTTTTTCATAAGTCCCTCAGAATTGTTCTTAATCATTATACCACTGTTAGCAGCAAGGTCTATCACATTTGATAGTTCCACAATATTGCTGTTACTGTGTACAAAGTTTTCCTGGTTCTGCTTATTTCATTTTGTAATGAATCAGTTCATGTAGGACTTTCCAGCTACCCAGAGTCTTCTTGAAGATCTCTGGAGAAAGCTTGCTACCATCTCCACATTCAGTCTTACCCCCCTCCCCTTTTTTTTTGAGAACTATAATGATGAGAAACTTTTTTTACTTCAAAACTAAGTTACCCTCTTTATCAATTTCTACTCATTGCTCCTAATTTGGCAACCTGGGTGAAGCAGACCAAGTCTAATCTCTCTTTCCCATGGCTGCCCTTCAAATACATGAAGGAAAGCTATCATGTTCCTCTCTAAGGTTTCTTTTCTCCAACCTTATTATTTTCAGCCTATTCAACTGATTCTCATTTGACATGAATTCCAGGACTCTCTCCAGGCTAACTGACTGAAAGCCTAGACAGAAGGAGAAAGTCATGTTGGATGACATAGTCCTTTCTGATTTCTGGGTGACAAACACATTCGAACATACATTATTGATGACTCCTTGAAATTACGTGTGCTGTCACACTCTGGAGAAATGCATTATTTTGACAAATAGAAAAGAAGTCAGCAACAAAAGTGATTTCTCATTTTTCACAGATGATGTCTCTCTCATACATTTTTCACAGCTCTCATTCCTTTTATCTAAATAGCACCCACAATTCACTGTACATAAAGTGGACGCCATTTTCGCAGATAGTCCTTTAACTTGTGGTCTCACTTTCTGATTACACTGGTGTCCAGTAGCAAGCTCTCTTTGTATGTACTATTGAAAAGTAAAATTGACTGTGAAATTCATGCCCCAGTATGGTGATAGCTGCTTACAAATGCTGTGGTTTTGTCATTCACATTTTGACTACTTACCAATTCCTTAAGTGGAAATAAGTTTAAAGTAATAGATATTCAAAATCCCTTGCTCCTCAAATGCATGTGTATTCTCATCAATGTGAATATTCCTTCCAGGAGGAAGATAACAACTCATCTATGCCTACCCCTGTTGTGAACCTCTCTCCTCTTGTCTTCCCATAAGTTCCTGAGCCAAAGTATTTGAAACCATCCTCGGTTTCTCTTGATATCATAAAGAAACCAGAGGAATATTTGCTGTAGCTCCCTCGTTGTCTATTGCTATTGCTTTGTATCCAGAATAACTTCTATATTCATATATTTTCCTGTTGATATACCTTACTCTAGCTATAAGAAATTCCTTATTTGTTATTTATTATTACCAACATGTTCTGTACTACCCTCCGTGTGATACTTACTTTTAATTCTTTTTAAATATTTATTTCATTCTTTAGTGACTGAGATGAGTCACAGCCATTTCGCTTGTTTTGCCAGTGTAAATTTAGATGATTTTTGCTTTAATGGAATAAAAACAAACAAACAAAAACCTTGTCCAATACCAGAATAAATGTGTCTAATTAGATGGTGATTACACTGTCTAAGTTTTGAAACAAACAATTCTGAAGAGTCTTATACTTGGCAGGTACTTAGTATTTATTTAATTGAAGCTAGAGCTAAATCGCCTTAGTGACAGACTCATTATTTGATTGACTCCTTGAAATAATTTGATTAGGAGAGACCTTAGAGATCATCTGATCTAACCTGAGGTAGTTAGTGAGTGCAGTGTAGAGTACCAGATCTGGAGTCAGGAAGATTCATCTTCCTGAGTTCAAATCTGGTCTCAGATATTTACTAGCTATGTGATCCTGGGCAGGTCACTTAACCCTGTTTGCCTCCCTTTTTTTTATCTATAAAATGAACTGGAGAAAGAAATGACAAACCATTCCCCTGTCTTTGCCAAGAAAATACCAAATGGGGTCACAAAGAGTCATATATGACAGAAAAACAACTAAACAAACATCAATAAGCCTCTGCTTGATGCTTGGAATCCCCTCTACAATATATTCAACTAATGGTCATCTAATCTTCCCCTTGAAGATTTCTGGTGATGAAGAATTCACTATCTGCCAAGAGGTCCCATTCCCCATATTGCCATTGGGATGGTGCTTTATGGGGAAAATGTTTTCATTAGTAATTGTTGCGGCCCCGTGCATATTTCTGACAGGTTGTGATAAGATGTTAAGACTTGCATCATTAGAGTCATTCTCAGTGATGACTCTATTTTTCTATGCTGCAGGTGACTCTAGATGGACATGATATTCGCTCTCTTAATATTCAATGGCTTCGATCCCATATCGGGATTGTTGAACAAGAGCCAGTCCTGTTCTCCACCACAATTGCAGAGAACATTCGCTACGGCAGAGAAGATGCAACCATGGAAGACATCATCAAAGCTGCCAAAGAAGCCAACATCTACAACTTTATCATGAATTTGCCACTGGTACTTTGCCTAATGATTTACTTCACCTAAACTTGAAGAACAGTAAATGTCTTTCTTTCCATTTCAGCCATGAGTGCCCACTTATATATCTTAAGATAAATAATCAAAAGTAATAACATGGAGGAAAATTGTTAATGAAAATAAAGAACAAGTCAAGACAATAGACATTTATTAAGCATTACTAATCTTACAGGAACTGTGATAAACACTGGGTTACAAAGACAGGCAAAAATAGTCCCTGCTCTCAAAGAACTCACAGGCAAATGGAAGAGGCAATGTGCAAACAATTATATGTATACAATATAGGAAAAATGGAAGATAATCTCAGAGAGAAGGCACTAGTATTGCGTGGGGCTGGGAAAGTTCTCTTATGGAAGAAGTCAAGGAAGCCACAAGACTGAGGTAATGATGGAGAGCATTCTAAGCTTAAAGATCAGCCAGTGAAAAGAAATGGAACTGGGACATCTAGATGACTCTATAATTCAGTGGATAGAAACCAGTCTGGGAGACAGGAGGTCCTGTGTTCAAATCTGACCCCCCACACTTCCCAGGTGTGTGACCCTGGGCAAGTCACTTAAACCCTATTGCCTAGCCCTTTTGTCTTGGAACTGACACTTACTATTCATTCTAAGATAGAAGGTAAGGATTTTAAAAAAGAAAAGAAAAGAAAAGAAAAAAGACATGGAATATTGAGTGGAAGGAATACCAAGTAAAAACTTTTAAAAAACTTCAATCTTCCTTATTGATTTAATGGTTGTCCTTCAAACATTTGAGGGAGAACATAACTCCATTCATAGTTCTCCCTCTTTGAGAAATTATTTGACATTGCTATGTTATGGTTCCAACAGAACTCTTGTGAAAGAGTGAAAATTCTTTCTTAAAACATTATTTAGGGGCAGCTGGGTAGCTCAGTGGAGTGAGAGTCAGGCCTAGAGACAGGAGGTCCTAGGTTCAAACCTGGCCTCAGCCACTTCCCAGCTGTGTGACCCTGGGCAAGTCACTTGACCCCCATTGCCCATCCTTACCAATCTTCCACCTATGAGACAATACACCAAAGTACAAGGGTTAAAAATTAAAAAAAAAAAAATTAAAAAAAAAACAAAACATTATTTATCTGGTAGAATATAAGTTCCTTGAGAGTAATGACTGTTTTATTTTTGTCTTTGTATCCCCAGTGCCTTGTACAGATTAGTTTTTTGTTAAATGTTTGTTTAATGAATTAATTCTTACAATATTAAGAGGGGAAGAAATTTAGTGGTCATCTAGTCCAACTCTTATTTTAAAGGCAAGAAAATTCAGACGACTTTCTTTCCTAGCTGTGTGACCTTGGGCAAATCACTTAACCCCCATTGACTATCCCTTATTGCTCTTCTGCTTTGGAACCAATACATAGTATAAATTCTAAGACAGAAGGTAAGGGTTTAACAAAAATTTAGATTGCTAGATATAAAGTGAATTACTAAAAATCACACATCTAATTAGTATGAAGGCCAGGCTTAGAACTCAGGTCTGTCACAAATCCAGTACATTTTCCACTATGCTCTGAAAAGCTTCTTTTTTTCTAAACTTAAATGATTTTATTCCTGTACCATGAAACATAGCTCTGACATTGGTAACTTGTCAAAATGGAGATCCCCAGAAGTGCCATTGGTTATCTGAAAATAACTTGTGTAATAGTGATTTAAAGTCTAACATTCTTTTTGTAGTTCAGTTGTTCTAGGCTTAGAATGCTGATTTCAAAGCTCTAATAAATATATGGCAACCAGACCTTTGCCTCAGAAATTTAGGAGGTTCTTGTAGCTTTTATAATCCTTTAGTAGAACAACTGTGTTTAGTGCCTATTTAAGAAAAAAATTGATTCAAATAGGAACTATAAAATGACTCCTTGGGGCAGCTGGGTAGCTCAGTGGATTGAGAGCCAGGCCTAGAGATGGGAGGTCCTAGGTTCAAATCTGGCCTCAGATACTTCCCAGCTGTGTGACCCTGGGCAAGTCACTTGACCCCCATTGCCCACCCTTACCACTCTTCCACCTATAAGTCAATACACAGAAGTTAAGAGTTTAAAAAAAAATGACTCCACCACAGCTGAGCACCTTCACATCTTAGACCCAACCTGCTTCTCTCATTACTTTTGTAGTAGCTTTGTAGTTTCTTAGGACCCCTGTGCCCATCCCCAGGAGTAATGCCAAGAGGTCTCATCCAATCAATTGATTGCTTCTTAAATAATTATTTTGAGGAATATTATCCTTCTTGCTCCATGCATTATTTGGGCTACTTGGCCTGGGGACAAAGTTACTAATTACAGCTTAGGCCATCATGGTTAAAGAGATACTATAATTTACATCTTCATGATAGCTTTCCTTTCCACTTTTGTCTTCTTATTTAAGGGAGCATTACATTTAAAATAATATGTTATTGATTTAAAAATAGGTTAGAGGAAATTTTTTGTCACTGGTATCTTGACTCCCATAGCAGCCGCCACATTTTTTTATATGAAGGTAGAAAAACTCAATGTGGTATATAATCATCATTATTCAATTTCATTTATGGCATTGCATATTTCTATTCCTTCTATGAAATAAAAGTTTGGCTAATGTGCTAACCATTTGTAGTGTACAGTGAATCTAGGCAGATACAGAGTACATACTCAATAAATTTCTTTGGCTAATTAATTCAACTCAAGTGAACAAGTATTTTAAAAGCAAATAATAATAATAGTAATAATAATGACAATTGCTAGCATTTAGCACTTCAATGTTTGCAGAGCATTTAAAAATATTCATACCAACCCTAGGAGGCAAATATTATCATTATTCACATTAATAAATGGGGAAATTGAGGCGAGCTGAAGTTATTTGCCCATAGTTACATTGATAGTAAGTGACTGAGGGTGGATTTGAACATAGGTCTTCTGACTCCAGATCCTATACTAGTAATGGTGCACCTTTTAGAGAACTTAGAGACCGAGTGCCCAAATTGCACCCTCACATGGCATGTGATCCCCCCACCTTACCTCAGACATGGAGGAGGAAGCTCTCCCATTGGGCTGTTGGGAAGAGGGGTGGGTGATGTGAGAAATGTCTTCTGGTGTCCGTGGAGAGGGTGAAGGGAGCAGTCCACTCCAGCATACTTGGGCACGCGCGCCATAGGCTTGCCAACACAGTCCTATACTTTGTCTATCTCTACATGCTAATTACTATATGATGGACAACAGAATACACAGACAAAATGGAAGGAAAATGCTCTGCTTTGAAGGAAGAATATAATTATATTAAAATTCATTTTATCATGAGGAAAGGGACAATGTGGTTCCTCATTTTTCTATCACAACAAAAAAAATTGTAAGAAGTGTGTTTTACTGAATTGTCTACCTAGAGAGAAGACACTAGGGTCTGATTTGTGTCCGAATCTTCTAAGGTGATTTTTCAGGACGCTGATCAATTTTTTCCTTTCACTGTAGAGTTTTATTTGATATTGGCCTAAGTGAAGAGTGTTTGTATAGCCTGGCAAGCTTGGGAATGAAAGCATGAATCAATTTCTTTACCTTACACATGCCCCAAAATATTGATTAGAACATCATCTGTTTTTTTTGAAAGGAGATTTTTCTTTTGTTCTAGGGAAGTCAGAGTTGGGAAAATTAAAGTCTGAAAAGTACACAGCATGCAAGAATAGATCTATTAGGCCATCATCACATACCAAATGATACCTCTCATTTTAACTGTCATCTTTTTGTCTTAGAAATTTGATACCCTTGTTGGTGAAGGTGGAGGCCACATGAGTGGGGGCCAAAAACAAAGGATTGCTATTGCTCGAGCCTTGATCCGAAACCCCAGGATCCTTCTTTTGGACATGGCCACTTCTGCCCTGGACAATGAGAGTGAAGCTATAGTTCAGAAAACAATCAACAAGGTCTGTTGAAATGCTCAGTTCATTTACAAAATATGGAGAATTTTTTGGGAAATATTTATGTTCTGTAGCTTATGATGACTATAAGCTAAATTTGTGTAGGCATGTATAGATTTATAACATGATGGTTTTCCCTACTTCTAGATTACTGATTAAGCAAAGAAAGCCTAGCTAGCTAGAGCCCCCAGTTCCAGCAGAAGAGAGACTAGACTGACCCCCTGCTACTCCCTTTTAAGCTTGGGAGCCCTAGTGATGGTGGAGAAACTGCCTGGACGTCTCCCTCTTCTGATCCCCCCTCCCCTATAAGCATCAGATGAGGAAATGATTACAGAGGGCCCAGGAAGAGGAGGACACAGATCTTTTGCTCATGAGAACTAGTACTAGGGGAGATAATGATAGAGAAAAATAGGGAAGGATATCCTGTTTTATTTATTTCTTTTGCTGATTTTAATAATTGCTGACATTTAAAATAACATTTTACGCATTTGGTTCTCACAAAAATCCTTTAAAGTAGATATTACTGCTATTATTGGGCAGCTAAGTGGCAAAGTAGACAGTGCTGGGCCTGGAGTCAGGAAGACCTGAGTTCAAATCCAGCTTCAGATACTTATTAACTGTGTGACCCTAGACACGTCACTTAACCCAGCTTACCTCAATTTCTTCCTCTGTAAAATGAGCTGGAGAAAGAAATGGCAAACCTTTCCAATGTCTTTGCCAAGAAAACTCCAAATGGGGTCACAGAGTCAGGTATAGCTGAACAATACTGCTATTATCTTCATTTTATTGATATAGAAACTGAGGTTCAGAAAGATTATATGGCTTCTCCATGGCTATATAGGGAGTAAATATCGAAGGTAGGATTTAGACCCAGGTCTCATCAGTGCTCTATCAGACTGCCTAAATAGGCAAGCAGTTTAATTTACAAGCATTTACTAAGTGCCTAGGCACTGTACTACAGAATCCCTGCCTTCAAGGAGCTTATGATCTTACAGTAGGGCTTACAAACATAGATCTGCAGGAAGCTGACCATTCTTATTTCACTGGCCAGTTTAATCAAGGAGGAAGAGAGATGATAACAGGCTTATGGGTAGGTGAGGTGTGGCTTAATGTTTTTTTAGTTTGAAGAGTGGATTGCTGAGAGTTACATGGTCTTGGTTACTGCTAAGAGAGTCAAATCGAACTGAAATTTTTTAAAGTGACCAATCTAGTATTCAATGAAAATGGTCTACCAGGTCTGTTTCATGCCCCACAGAGGTGATCCATTGGAGCATGGGAAAAAATATGAGAACTTCCACTTATTTTAAAAAAGAAATTTAATATTTATTAATCAGCATTATATAATATTTAATGTATGCATCGACACTGATGCCCTCACTCCATCTGAATGACATTTGATCATATGTTAAGTATAGTTGTCAAAGACCCTAAAGAAAGAAAAGGAATTCTATAATATACAGGTTAAACCACAGGTTTACCTGACTGAGTTGAGTACCTAGAGCTTACCGGACCTGATTTTAACTAAATTAACTCTTACAAAATGGAGAGTAACTTTAGAAGAAGCCTGCAAAGGAGCAAAAGCTAACTGAAAAATGGTGTCTCTGACATTTCTCCAATTCCTAACATGAGGCCTCCATTGGTCATGTTATGAAGTAAAAATAATGATGACCTAATCTAGTCAGATCTTACAAGAGACCATGGAGGGTTGGTTTTCCTTCCTTCCTTCCTTCCTTCCTTCCTTCCTTCCTTCCTTCCTTCCTTCCTTCCTTCCTTCCTTCCTTCCTTCCTTCCTTCCNCAATGCTATATCCACTGTTCCACCTAGTCAGACTCCTATATGAGTGACAAAATCATATTTTTCCCAGTGGTGGTAATAATTCCCAGAATGGCCATGTATATGGGAATTGCCATTTTTGATATTGAAATAAATCATTCTCTGTATCATCTGTGTTGTTTTCACCATATGCTAAGTTCATTCTTGCTATCTTGTACAGAAGATGATGTGTCCAAAGATGCCAGTCTTGAGAAAACACAGAGTTTCAAAAGAGGGGGTTACCAGGACAGTTTACGGTAAGCCTAAACTTCATAGTGCAATTGAAAGTTTTCAAAACTTCTCCTCCTCCTCCTCTTCTCCTCCTCCTCCTCCTCTTCCTCCTCCTCCTCCTCCTCCTATTTCTCCTCCTCCTCCTCCATTTCCTCCTCCTTCTTCTTCTTCTTCTTCCTCCTCCTCCTCCTCCTCTTCCTCCTTCTTCTTCCTTCTTCTTCTTCCTCTTCCTCTTTCTCTCCTCCTTCTCCTATTCCTCCTCCACCCCAGCTGCCAGAAGAAGTTCTTCTAAAACAGTGTTAACAGTATATTTCTAATGGTCACATATCAGTGTTTTAAGAGAATTTTAAGGAGGATTCCAAATGTATTTATGCCACAGCAAATAATTACATTGTCTATGATGACTTTCCTCTCAAGCTAGTGCAAGACTTAGCTGAAGTGTTCATCAAAAACTTACAATAAATGTTCTGGGTGCTGTGCTAGGATCTCTGGTTACAATGATAAATATGAAATGATTTCTGTTGCCACGGAGCTTCTGCAAGGATGAAGCAAGGGATGGGGGTGGGGCAGGAAATAGCATATATGCTGTTAAGTAAATACAAAGTAATTTATGTGGGATAGAGGTAAGAGAGAGGACTAATAACTGGGAGGATTAGGAGAGGTGTACAGTAAGAGACAAGAGACTCCAACTGAGCTGAATTTTAAACTGAAAGAGATGAGATACTCTTGATTTTGTGTGTGTGTGTGTGTGTGTGTGTGTGAGAGAGAGAGAGAGAGAGAGAGAGACAGAGAGACAGAGAGACAGAGAGACAGAGAGACAGAGAGAGAGACAGAGAGAGAATCTTGACTGATCAAAAGTTTGTCAAGCCTAGGAAACTGATATAGATGGAAAAGTGATTGTCTTTAGTCTTTTGTCCCCAAAGCCAATTGTTATATATTTTCATCTTGTCTAGGTAGAAATCAAACCCATAAATTTTCACTCTTTAGCACCATACTCTGACAGATACAAATAAAATTTTAAAATCTTTTGCCAAAATAACCAACCATCTTATACTGTTTTTCACTGAATTAAATGAGCAATATATTTGTTGGGGCAGTCAAAAAGGTTTTCCAAAAATCTATTGAGCAATTCATTATTTCTTTGGTCACCCTAATGGTATAGTTCTGTGTTTTTCCTGGGAAAATGACAAACTCTAATCCTGAATGGTAAAGTAGAAATTTAAATTAAATTTGCTCATGATAATGGAGATCTGGGTATAAACAATTCAGACAGGCTGCATTTGTCATCAATATGCTGTCACTCAGGATTTTCTTTTAAGTTAAGATTGGATTCTAATAGCACAGTTAATGAAATATCAGGGCATGTCTCTTGCTTTGTCTCTACTATTTCTAGGACATTTAATTGAAGTCTGTGTCCTGAGAAGATACTCACTTATAAGAATGTCTCATTCCAGTTGTTAATTGTTTAATGAAAAAGTTTCAAGAGGCTCTGATTAAAAATATTCTCCTTAAAACTGAGTTCAACTTCCAACTCAGTTAGCATTCTGAACATGACTGCTTTTCTTTGAAGAAAGGTTTTCTTTTTCTTTTTTCATTTTGAGGATTCATTTAGAAAAAGTCACCTTCTCATAAAATGTTCACTTAACTTGAAGTACTCTGAAAAATGAAAGTCATAAAAAATATCGAGTGTCAAAACTATTGTTATACTTGGCAGTTTTCAGTTACCATATGTGTTAAAGTTCTGTTAAGTTAAAGACATTTTATCTTAAACTTCGTATCAATCAACAAAAATATCACATATAAGCTGTTACAAACTACTTACAATTTGTTTTTTTAGCTACGTGATAAATTTTAAAAATTAAAATCCTTTACCTTCTGTCAGAATTAATGCTAAGTATCATTTCCAAGGCAGAAGAGCCATAAAGACTAGGCAATTAGGATTAAGTGACTTATGATTTGCTCAGGGTCACATAGCTAGGAAGTATTTGAGGTTATATTTGAACTCAGGACCTCCCATCTCTAGGCCTGGCTCACTGTCCACTGAATCATTTAGCTTCCCTTTTGTATAATAACTATTATAATAACAAAAAAAATCTATACATCTATATCCTCTCCTGATTGCTTTTGATCTTTGTATTTTTCAGATAAAGACACATAAAAAAATAATTATAGTTAATGTGTGTAAGGTTTCCCAAGAGTCTCAGTACGGTTTAAAGCTTTAATGTCCTGGACATCGTTGCTTTAATTCTGCCTTCTTTATTCTACAGCACTTCACTTAAGTCTTCCTGCATTTCTTTGTATCCTTCATATTTGTCCCTTCTTATTGTACAAACATTTTTCATTACATTAATATGTTATAATTTGTTCAGCCATTCCTTGATCATCAAACCCATGGGTTTCTTCCAGTTTTCTAAAGATCTTAAATTTAAATAGCATTTATATAATATTACAAAATCATTTCCTTATATTAGCTCTCTAAGAGTACAAGTATTTACTGGCCCCATGTCTTCAAATGAAGAAATTTAAACTCAAGTTAAGCAGCTTGCCCAGAGTCAGGCCATTTGACCTTAAGTCTAATGATCTTACCATTATGTACACATGGCTTTGATTCCAATGGAATGGTCCAATGGAATTAAAAAAAATTGTTACTCTAGACTTTTCATATCATTAAGACTCTCCTTAAAAAGACAGATCAACATCTCTTGTGTGACTGATCGGAAAGAGTTTCCTGGAGCACTGAAGGATCAAGTGAGGTGCCAGGGTTTTGTGTCATTAGGTTCAAGTCAGTATTGGAAGCCAAGTCTTCCTGACTCTAAGCCTGATTCTACTTCCCATGCCACACTGCCTAATAATGGAAATTTAAAATCATAAATGTGATAGGATAATTACCTACCTTTCTTAATAAGGAAAATAATCTGGATGCTATTTTCACTCCTAGGTTAAGCATTCAGAAATCAATAGGCTGGTGGAAATAAAGAAGTAGGATTATTAATGAACTTTTAGATACTGGTTTGGGTTCTTCAGATGAAAGGCTCAGTAAACATTTTAAGCTGTCTGCTTAATGCTTACTATTTGCATTAACTAATCATATTATGGAATATACTTTTTCTGTTTGACGAGTTCCAAAAATCACAAATTTTTCAATGACTAGAAAGAGATACCTACAGAGAAATATATGTATAAGGAAGGAACTATTATTCTTTAGCTGAAACAATGGAATGAGTGAGGAGGCCTTAACTGACATTTTGAAGAAACCTCAAAATCTGTCTAGTCTAAACTCCTCATTTTATAGATGAAGAAACTGAGACTCTAAGGAAGTTAAATAACTTTTCTGAGGCAGGACTGACACCCAGAACCTCTGACTCAAGAGCCAAGTCTTTTTCCAATTGTATTACCTTGCCTCTCATGAAAAGTCTCTCTGAAAAGGGACTAGCCTTTGTGTTAAAATATTGGACTCATCTCTGCAATATTTCAATCCCTCTCTAGTAAAATATTAGGTGTGTGAACTCTATCCAGATGAATTTTATCTTGACTTGAAATGAGTGTTCTGCAGTTAAGACTCTTATTGATACATTTAAGAAGGGCCCTCAAAGCCTGCAATTACATCTGTCATGAGACAGGATTGGGAGCCATTATAAGCTTCTAAGGAGAGGAACATTGTCAATTCTATCTTGGGCCACCACTACTCTATTCATCTTCTCCTCTCTACTCACATAGCCTCTGCCCTTAGCAAGGTATTGCACCACCTCTTACTTGTTCCATTGCAACAGCTTCTAGTCTAGTGTCCCACACTGCTGCCACCACCACCCACTGGAATATCCTCTGCCTTCCCAAAGGTTGAAACTTACCTGTCTTGTAGGTCACTTCTTCATTCTGGAGAAAATGAGTCTACCCAGGCTATTCAGTCTAAAGAAAGGACTCCAGTGCTCAGGAATCTAAGAACAAATAGAGCAAGGAGTCAGGCATCATGGCAAGTCAACAGGGAATGATATCTGTGGGCTGCACTAACTTTGTGTCCACTCTCTGATCCCAATTAAATTTGGACTGGTCTCTTCGTTGAATAACATGTATGAAAAGAAAAGATCTTTGGTTGGATTTTACTAAAATATTCCATATACAGAATAATCCCTAGTGTTTGGTGTGCGGGACCTGCAGGATGTTTCTCTGGATACCACCCTACACCACGCCTCTGGACATGTTTATACAGAGGAAATCAGGTGATGCAATCTGGTTGGACCATGTTCTTTTCCCTAGAGGGAAGAGAGGAATTATATGGGGAAAAATAACTAGAATGACTGATGAAATTAATCCATAGGTGCAAGCCCTAACACCCAAGTAATTTTACTTACCTCTGTTTTTATCCTTTTAGGTTCTACAAATAATAGATTTATTTAAAAGTCCCTGGGTTCTGCTTACCCTAGATTTGTAAAAAAAAAACCACTATCTCCCTTTGTTTTCTTGAGTGTAAGACAATCCTTACTCCAAGCCAATAGGTCCACTCCAATTCAGTCTTCAGTTCTGGGAAGAACTGATTTCCTGGGTTGAGATAATAGGTAAGGTTTCACTTCTCAAAATTTATATGAAGGTATCATTGTTCAATGGAAAGTAGGCTGGGTTCAGAGTCTAAGCATTTCAGTTTAAATCCTGATTCTACCCCTAAATTCATTAGGGGACCTTGAGCAACTCATGTAAACCCTATGGATTTTATTTTCCTTTTCAATAAAATGAGGTGGTTGAGTATCAGTGAAACAAAAGTGCATGACTTCTTGTGTCTGAAAGTGTATATGTCTATGTGTGTGCCAATATGTGTAAGTATCCCACCAACTGTTTATATTGTAAACTCATTAATTAGATTAGAGGATGCAGAGATTGTCTATGACATCTGAAGTCCTGAAGCAGATTAGAGCACTAGATTACAATGAATGACAATAACATTAGTGATTAAAACAAAACAACAAAACACCTTATTTCAAAGATCACAAAACATTTCCTTCATAATAATCCTATGGAATAAGTGGCTTATGTAATGTTATCCACATTTTTCAAATGAGGAAACTGGAACTCTGGGGAATTTTCCAAAGTTGACATTAATTTCCAGGTCTTGGGAATCTAAATTCAGTAAGATTTCCACAACAGGAAATCAAAGAAAGCCTTGAAATGTATTTAAAAAATCAAGAAAGGGCAACATATGAATTGAAGGGAGTGGACATGAAAGACAAGAATAGCTTTGTCTTAGAAGTGGAGTAGGGGAAGGAGTGGGGCTATACTGATTGTCTACAGGTGAGCTTTTGACCCCGAAGGCTATGCTCCTTTGGGGCAGTTGCTTCAAGTTCTGCTCTCCACCTTTAAAAAAAGAAGAGAGAGCATTTCAAGGTCTTTCCTTACATTAACCCTTCATGATTCTCTGATTCATCTTTAGAGATCACTAATGGGCTCAGTTTTCCCTCTGGCTACTCAAGTGAATGCCTGCATCCTGGAGTGATCACTTAATGACCTTCTCTGTCACAAACCTTGCCAGGAAACCCTTAGTTACTAATGCTGGATCAACATTTTTGTAGATTAAATATTTTTCTTCAAATCATGTTTGTGGTATAAACCAGAGCATAAGGTGAGCTTGTTCCAAATTGTTCATAACACTTAAATCTCTTTCATATTTCTATTTCCAGAGCTTCCCTGCGGCAGCGTTCCAAGTCTCAGCTTTCTAACCTGATACAGCAGCCTCCATTAGCTGTTTTAGATAATATACCTGCTTATGAAGAAGACAAGGTCAGACATAAATATGCTTGGGGAAAATTGAGGATAAATATAACCCACATCACTCAAATATTATTTGACTCTAAGCTTATGGATTTACTAGCTACAATAAACTGTTCTAATTCAGACTAACTGGGGAAAGGTTATGCTTAAGCAGTAACATATCAGGTTATAAAATATGTTTTAAAGTAGAATTTTGCTATTTTAAAGTACTTAATTGTATTGAAAACTAGATGAAGTACTTAATGGTAATGAAAGCTAAAGGAATGAAGCATTGTGCAATAGAATTGATAAAAATTACTTATAATTAGTAAATTAATTGCTGATATGTAATCGTGCTTCTAAAATACTTTGGAATGCTAGGAAACAACTTCTTTTGTGGTTTAAAATATCCTCCTACAGTCATATTTATATCATTTACACTACTTCTTCATACAATTCACATTATTTTGAGGAAAGGCTTTGTTAAACAAAGGTAAACTTGAGCCTAAATCCAATCCAAATGAAAACATCCTAAATTAATCAGATCTGAATTAAAGTCATTTTGAGGATAATATAGTGAAGAGGGCATTGAATTTGGAATCAGGGAGATCTGAGTTCAAATCCTTGCTACATCTGTGACCCTGGGCAAATTATTTAATCTCTCTAGGTGTGATATGCAGAAATGGGCAGCCATTTTCTGTAGGTACAAAAATAGCAGTTTGCCACTTTGGAACGCAGAACCTGACAAAGCATCCCAGGGTGTGTGCCAAGGTGACAGTTATGGACAGTGTATAAATTGGGGTCCACAAACCCCTGGGGACTTTACTTCTTTCTCTCATCTTCTTGGGTTAGGGAGGAGGTGGTGGCAAACTGGGCCCCTGGGAGGTTTGGAAGATTGGATTAGGCAGACAGGTAGGGACAACCTTCATTGCTAACCAAATCAATACCTTATTGGCATAGTCAACAACCTAAATCAAGCAAGAGTGAACAGCTAACTCCAAGAAACAACAGCAGGGGCTTGATAGCCTTTGAGCTCAGCAGCAAACAGCAACAAAGTTGGGGAGAGGCCCACAAGGTTTTCCCATACTCTACACCTTAGGGAACAACTTGTGCTACAATATTATTTTAATTTAAATAATTAGGCAAGATCATTTAGGGTACCTTCACCCATTTTCCTTCTCCCTTTTACCTACCCTCTGTTTCATATCAAATAAACCCAGTTTGATGCTAAAGCCTAAATAATCTTTGAAAACCAACAGTAACTAGTTTCAAGCAGTCAGATCCAGGTAACATCTCTAACTGGCTATAGTCATTTCCAAGACAGTGTAATCCTTTATTTCAACCTAAGGATTCAGGAGTCTACATTCTACTTCCTGGATTCTACTACCAACTGCCTGGATGGATTGGTTTCTAAGGCTTTGTGGTTTAGCAAAGAATCTTCAGTTTAAAGGAGGCTTAGCCCAGCTGGTGTGTGAACAAAACCTATGCTCACATCTAGCTGTGGTTAGGGTTTCTCTCTCCTATTTGAGCAACCATCACTAGCATCTCCTGAACCCCCTACTGCTCATAACATAGGGCTCTGTTTTCTAATCTGTAAAATAAGGGATTAGACTCAGTGGCTTTTAAGGTCCCTTCCAGCTTTGCAGTTATGATCCTGTTTTAAGAGCTCTTTCTTTACACACAATTTTCCAAGTTTTTGGAGAAATTTAAAATAAATCATAAAACACAAAAACCATGGCATAAAAAGACCAAACATACAAGAAAAGCATCTCCACATATGTATAAATGCCTTCAAATGCTGGGCTTTATGGACACTGTTTAATCTTGCTGTAGAGGAGAATAAACATTGTCTATGATATTTCATCAAGTCAAGTTGGAATTGAACTGAACTGATAAAAGATTATAATTTTATGTGCCAGCAGAATTCATGACATAATGTTTAGTAAGATAACCATCTGTTTTCCATTTTTTCTTTTAACAAAATATCAGATTCCATTTTGGTTACAGGAATTTAGATTTTGCCCTGAGTAATTGTAAACAATTGTGACCCATTATGAAATTCCACCGGAAAGAATTACAATATGATTTATGAACCAAAGATGGAGAAGGAAGGAGCATGGATGGTTTTCTTTTGTTTTAAAGCAAAGTCCTTTTACAAAAAGAGGATTATTCAATTTCTAGCAAGGTTTGAATTTAATTTATTGATCTCAGTTTTCTTATAAGAAAGATGTGTCATTTATAAGGGAAAATGTTTATGAGAAACATATTATATTACTCATTTTATATATTACATTTCTTTTGCTCAGTTCTAGAGTCTTCCATGATCATTATGACACTCCCACTGATAATCACTGAATTATTTCATTTTATTGATCCTCATTTAAAGAATTTCTGAAAGGAAAAACATATTAACCTCTGACCAAAGTCAAAACACAAATTTTAAAGAAAATCCAGATTTAATTTTTGCCTTTTTAATGGTTTTTCCAAATAGCTTTTAAAGCAGTTGATCAATTCAGAAAGAAAAAAGAAAATCCCATATTTTAAAAGTCTATAGATTTCACAGTAGAGCTTCAAGATCAGTCAAGACTCTGTCTTGTACTTAGGAAGAACATGGTCCAGCCTAGGCAGATTGGAATGGGGAGAGACTTGAAGCAGGGGGACCAATTAGCGGGCTATTAGAATAATCTGACCATGAGGTGATGAAGTGATGACAGTGTCAGAGGAAAGGAGGTATCTAAGACTTGGTAACTAATTGGATATGTGGGATGAGAGAAAGTAAGGAGTCAAAGATGGTGCTAGGTTCTGATCCTGGGTGATTAGGAGAGTGATTGTGCCTTTTGACAGTAATAGGGAAGTTAAGAAGAATATGACCAATCATGTGATATTTGTCCTTAGCAAATGAGTTCCTTAACCATTTGTAATTAGAAATATCTAGATCTTCAAAATAAAATGAAAATCTGTTTCTACAAAATAAATATAAATATAGTCAAGACCACCTGATTGTTAATTCTGGGGATGAATGCCCTCTTTTTTTTTCCTTTTAAAGGCCACTGATGCTGATGAGAAAAAATTTTAAGTCATATTAATATAAAGAAGCTGAGTCTAATTGTTTTAGATTCTTTGGGTTTGGTTTCATTCTTTTTAGAAGCATAGAAATTTAAGGCGTTCCATTCATCTGCATTCTTAAATAGGAACAAGGAGTACAAACCATTGTTAAATGTGTACAACAATAGTAAAAATGCCTCAAGTTCCGTGTTATAATTAGTGAAGGGGGAGAGCTAGAAAAGATAGCAGATGGCAAAGGAAGACAATTCCAGCTAGATTAATGTGCCAAGGGGATCTCTGCAAGTAGCTGTGAAATCTGAAAAGCTGATGAACTGGGTTTTGGTGATACCCTATCAGTATGAAGCAACTGCTACTAGAAGTCAAAGAAATAGCCTATGAGGTGATGGGGGAGTGGAGGGAAATAAAGCTACAGACTGGTCCTGCTTGAAACTATCATGATGATCAGTTTAAAATGTAATAGAACAAAACAAGTGGTTCTCCATTGTGGTCTGGTACCATAAGAAGGCAAAATATATCATAATAGATCAGAAATGCCAATATCTCAATTATTGAAAATACTTCAGCATAGACAGCATTGACCTTTAACTAAAGCAGGCAAACCATAAGATCTTATCTGCTATAAGTATATCTTACTGGTTATTTGTTTTTGTTACCCAGTTCAATAGCTCCAAGGTCACAGAAATATATTAAAAACTAATGAGGGAATTGTAAGAAATAACTTCTTCCCTAAATCCAGGATAGATAAAGTAAGGGCGAAAATTGAATTACTATTAAAATTAGAAGTGAGAAAGTTGAAGAGTCTTAGTTCACTAAAAATCTTTACTTAACATAATTTCCAGAAATTTTATCTAATAAAGAAACAGGCAACCACAAATAACATCAACATCTCAGATTACAGTGAAGAGGAAATGAGAATATTTAGATGGGATTTTGAAAAGTTTTTTTTTTAGTATTTGATAGCATAAATCCAAGTAGCACATCAATAATACTAAACCAGACTGATTCAGAAAAGCTGACATTTGTGATAGTCATTATCAATTTAAAGAATGTATGGGGGAGAACATGTGCTCTCATAACATGTGACAAAAAAATATAGCAATTCTCTGGATCCACTTCACCACTTCCACTTAAATTAGTAGACTAAGACTCACCCTAAGAGGGTGGTTGATATGACTTTCAGTGTTCTAACCCTGAGAGAGTAAGTTTCTCATGAGCCTTCAGTAGTGTGATCCCTATAGATAATCAGTCAATGTCATCAATTAACACTTGGCAAAAGATATTTTCTAAGTGGACATAGTAAAAACAACTGGTAAAAACCTTCTTCTTAAAGCTACTGTATACTCTTCTCCTGCATGCACAGAGTTCCTGGAGAAAATGGGTTCAAAAATAAGGTATAAAGATACAAGGTACATAAGTAGGAAAATACATGTCGATAAGATGCCTTGCAAAGCAATGTGAGTTGTTTTCTCCCTTTGTGGAATTCAGATGAAGTTTTCCTTAGGTGTAGCTCTTCTGGTGTCAGAGGATTGGTGCCTTTCTACATTCCATAGTTATCATTCTCTCTACCATGGAGGTCACAATCCCTGAAATTGTTTCTTTCTTTCTTCTGGTGGATATCTTCCTGTATCCAAATGTTTGTTCATATTTGTCCTTGGTATTCTCTCTCTCCTCCCATTTGGTTGCATTTTCTTTTACTAGTCCTTTTTCTCAGATGACATGGTCAATGGGAGACAAAGAGGGAGAGTCTAGATGGTTAAAACAAGAAGTCCAACACAACAAAAACACCATTGGGTACTATTAATATTATAAACAATTACACATAGGGATGTGATTGAAGATCTTAGGTTCTCTGCATAATTAGAAAATGTTGCATCTGGAGAAGATCCAGAGATATTAGTTTCCATATTTCACAGGGATGAATTAATTATTTACAAACTTACTTTTAGATAAAAACTTGATCCTACTTTCTTAACAGAAGGTGTCAAACACCTTTCTGCAAGATGAGAATATCAGTGGCCAGTTATATGTTTTGTATTTTATTCAAGTAATTCATAGCACATGTGACTAAAAAATTTATAGACACAAGAAAAACAGCATATTGGTTAAAGAGCAAAGTGAATGTACACCAGACCTAGAGACAGAAGGTCCTAGGTTCAAATCTGGCCTCAGATACTTCCTAACTATGTGACCCTGGGAAAATCACTTAACCCCTATTGCCTAGCCCTTACCACTCTTCTGTCTTGGAACCAATACACAATATTGATTTCAAGATGGAAAGTAAGGGTTTTTTTAAGTGCTATAACATTTATATTGATTTTTTTATTATCACAAAGCCATTGATTAGTTCCATATTCATGGTTTATTCATGTGGTACAAATACATAAAATAAACCAAAGTATAGTGAGAAATCTATACTATAATGTCCACATGGAAAAGTTTTCTTCATTTGATATGTGCCACCAACACAAAAATGTCAAGAATAATTGATATTAATATGACATTTTCCAGAAAGACCATTTAAGTACCTTATATATCCATCATCATTGCTCTTAATAGAATTGAGAATAGCTTCAAATTTTAAAAAGGGATTAATTCCAAAACATTTCTACTAATAAATTGATGTATATAAAAGATACACAGATCCATCAGAAAATTTAAAAACACACATGCTAAGTAGCTTCTTTATCTCAAAATATCAAATCAATGGATATCTATGATATTAAAAATAATTTGGAATAAAAAAATAAATAATTTGATAAATGAAAACTTCTTAATGAATCCCAAGGGAAGGTAAAAACTTAAGATCGAGTTTAAAAGGAGATCAAATTGAACCAATGATTGCAGGCTACCCTTATATATGCCTTGTTCTCTACTCAGTAGTACCAATCATACATAGAACTATAAAGGAGAAATCTGAAACTATACATTTCAAGACTTATTAAAATTCTAAATTCAAAGCTCAGTGGGAAGAACAAATTTAATGTAACTAACACCCATGCAATATTTTCAGTCTGAACATATGAAATGGAACTAGAAGATATCCCATACATAACAAATTTGGAAAGTGTTCTAATCAAAATTTTAAAAAAAGATCTATGGAAAGTTTTATTCTTCCTCTTTCAAAAGAAGAAATAGAATTGATAGAAACTATTGGAGGAAGTAACCAATCTTAAAAACTTACAGAAATGTTTTTGGAACCATCATTTATCACTCTACTAAGCAATAGTAAACGTTGACAATTGGTATATGCTTTGGAATTGTCAAAAGTGGTGGACTTCTGAAAAAGCCTATGGAAGGACTCATAGAGTGGAATTAAGAGACCTTCCATGGGTAGAACTCAACCAGTAACATATAGATAAAGAAGTATTGAACTAATGGCCACCATGGTGATGAAGGACCAAGGAATCACTCCAAGAAATAACAGATGTGCTAATTCTTAGATACACAGAAATATTGATCATTGTAGATTATGAAAGGAAATGATAAAAACTGTGCAACAAATAGTGTAATTGGAACGCTTTTAACCAAGAAAGTGACAGCTCCTATAGAACCCAGTCTCAGAGGTTCTTGTGGGTGAAATAAATGGCAATTTATGTAGGAAGAGCACATATCTGGTCTTTGGAGTTTGGCTTGGAGACTAGGAAAGGAAATACATTTTTATCCTATCCTTAAAAATGGAGATTAAGGGAAGAAATTTAGATTTAGTCAGACTGATTATAGTAATAATTTTGCTAAGAAACTGATCATGATGTAATTTTCATCCCAGTCTATGAAGATTTTCCCCTTCTTACTGTTGTAATAAATAAATAAAGGGGGCTAATGAGGCTTATTAAAGAGGGACCTGGGTGGTACCAACTGAGTCTTCTAGGCAGGGAGACTATAACTTCAGTATAGGTTGATTTGGGTCAGCCAGAGTTGTGTGAGCCTAGGTTGATATGTTTCAGTCAGTTTCTGTTATCTCTAAGCTCCCTTCAGATGAGGAGTGAGGAATCCCTTCCTCCTGGTAAGAAACTGAAACCAATAAGAAGTGAACATAGTTCACTTCCTGAGCAAGATGGATGCCTGATCTAGCCCCTCAGGAAACTAGTGATAATTATCTTCCTTCTTCCTAGTCCCTGGCCCTAATTGGTGATATAAATGAACCACTGAAGCTCTCTGAATAAGGCCAAGGGGTTTATTAAATGCAAGGGTAAGCTGAGGGAAGAGGGTTAAGGTCTGGGAAACTGTTGCTAAGGGTGAAAGCCGGTGCTGGCAGAGGGTCTCAGGAGGTAGGGTCAGGCTGAGGGAACTAGCCCCTCAGCCAGGGATAAATTCCACTGTCCTGATTTAGAGTGGTCTAGCAGGTTAACAAATGAGGGTAATGGCTTGGTAGGGGTGTCCCTGCCTGCCTAAGTAAACTAATTTCCCATGTTCCACCTCCCTTCCTCCCAGGGCCCGAGGGGGAGTTCGAGGGGATAGCTGGATGTCTGGGTCAGTTCAAGGAAATCCAGACCCCACATTTGGTACTCCAGGGATATTTATAGTGCCAGCTCCAACGGTCTGGCCGTGAGACCAGGGACTGGCTGGGTCAACATTCCGTTTCCCAGCTGCCAGGATTGCTTCTGGTGATTTTGCAAATGTAAGAGATTCTTGCAGCAATCCTGCATTATACTGTTATTTCAGGGTATGAGAGACCATAGAACAGATATCATGCCTCAAAATATGCTCCATAGTTAATTTTATTTTCTTCTGTCATTCTCTTGTGTATTTCTAATGAAATTCAATAAAATTTATAAAGTTTGTGGACTAATTTTCCACTGTTTTAAAAAATTATTATCCAGGCTTTTGTTTTTCCTCCTCCTTTAGTATGTGCTTTAGATTCATTTTATTTTCAGTTTTACTTGCATAAACAGAGATGAAAGAGGGAGGGGAAAATGATATGACATTTTAATGAATAGCATCTCATTGGTATACCTTCTAGGAGTATATATTATAATCCTGCCTTATGTTCTTATTGAGTTTTATTATTGTCCTCTTTCTGGAAGTCCTCTATAAAAGATCCACCCAATATACTAGATCTTTGTTTCTCTTAGTATCTTTCTTTGTTTCTCTTAGTATCTTGAGATGAAAATTTTATATTAGCTATCCACCTCTTTTCTTTCATTCTTGTCGCATGATAAGCTCGTATTTTTGTTTGTTGAAGACTTTTACACACTATTTTTATGTGCTGAAAAGAATATTATAGAAAATAATTTACATTGATTCTTGCTAATATCTCTAGGAATATGATTAAAGCAATTTTCTAAAAGAGTCTTTTGGGTTATTTATGGATTTAGCTATTCTTACATGTGACTAAGGGAGGAAGGCAATCTGTGTGTGTTTGTATGTGTGTACATGCATGTGTGCCATGGAGTTTTTGTCACTTTAATGAAGTTTGTGTACCCCTTCTTTGAGTAATATTTTTAAATTCATGAAATAAAATATTTTGGATTGCAAAGGAAATCAATCATGTTGAAAAATAGTTATCAAGACATATTAAAAAATAAGCTCACAGATCATAGTCTTACAAGATGATGGTATATGTCTATAATTCTTGTAACTGGGGAGTTGGTAGATTTCTTGAGTTCAGGAATTTAGATATTCAGTAGGGCTAAGGTGATCCTGTGTTCACATCAAGTCCTGCATCAACATGATGAGCTTCTGGAGTGTGTGTGTAGGGCATCGGGGGAACCTAATTAAAGAGGATGAACCAGATCAGGATAGAAATGGAACTGTTCAAAACTTCCACACTGATCAGTAGTGAGATCAGATCCATTAGTAAATATTGCACTTCTAGCCTGCATGAGATGGAAAGACTCAGTCTCCAAAGGAGAATAAAACCAAAAGAATTCCTAGGCCAGAGACACATTCAATATTATGAAACTATCGATTCCCAGAAATCCAAGGAAATTCCTATCATGTTAGGCTGATAGGTAATGGATTCAGAAGAGTACTTTCAGAGATTGTTGACATCCTAATTAATGTCACTTAATGGATAAAAGTGCTACTGATTCTCCCCAGAAAATTGCTGTTATTCTATGGTCCACTAGGCAAGTATCAGACAGTCTTTTGGGAAGGGTATAATAATGGACACAATTCAACATGGTAGTTAATTCTGAAGTCGAATAATAGGGCAAGTAGAAAGTTTATGTAAGAAAATGAACAGCAAGAAAATATAAAAGGTTAAAGAAAATTAGAAGGTAAGATAACATGGATTCAATAGCAATTATATCAAAAGCCTAAATTGTCTTTCTTTATTACACTTAAATTGTGGGTCTAATTAAATGAACTAGTCTTCTATTGGGTGATTTTTGTTTTTGACTTAGTAAATGAAAAGGTCATGGATAAAATTATTTTAAATCTTTCTTCCCTATTTACATCTGACATTATATTCATGAAATAGAATTATTTGTTCACGAAAGAAAGAACATTGATAGATGGTTTTTAGTTCATTTGGTATAGATAAAAGGCACATGTCTTAAAATATTTTATTAAATTTATGGATATATTAACATGTTAGCTACATTTTTATATTGCTTGTAATTGGTGAAAGATCCATCAGGAATACGTGCTAATATTCATTAAGTGCTTAGCAAAGTGCCTGGTATAAAGTAGCTGCTATACAGATGCTTACTTGCTTCTCCACTTTCACAGGAATCACACAATTAGTAAAATCATGATTCAATAATGATTGAACTGGGGTTTTATAGACACTACTATTATGAAAGAATAATGTAGAACTTTAATACCTACTATCTGATTAAAGCTATCAGTATATTAAAGTGATAGCTAACCCTTGGTCCTAGCTAAGACTTAGTGTCTATAAGTGTCACTTACTTATGGACACTAATGAGCTAAGTGAAAATTTCTTATCTTTAACAAATATAGCTAAGATTCAATCTTTCTACTCGAAGCGTAAGCAGAACCATGTTTAGTAAACTTAATGATCCTTTCTGCATGTTTCAAACATTAATCAGCATGGATTCCCTAGTGTGTATAGCATTATGACATTTGCAAGTGCCCACCTGATTTAGTAATGAATATAACCTTTCACCCCACTCAGGATCATCCCTCTGAAGAAAAAGTTGAACCTGCACCAGTTATGAGGATTTTGAAGTATAACAGTGCAGAATGGCCTTACATGCTGGCAGGTTCTTTGGGAGCATCTCTGAATGGTGCAGTCAATCCTCTTTATGCTCTGTTATTCAGCCAGATTATTGGGGTAAGAGATTGTGCATTTTCATATTGCCCTCCAGCCTTCTTATTTCTATATATCTAGTATTCTTCCTCTATAAGAAAAAAGAGCCTCAGGAAATTGCTAGCTGTGCCTTTTTCTTCCTTGCTGGTTGTGAGCAGTATTTTTTTTTCCTTAACAAGGAAAATATTCTTCCTCACTAAGAATATATAAAGGCAAAGGAGAACCCACTTATTTGGTCTTGCATTACACTCATACAATCAAAAGGTCTGTATAAAAGATATCAGGAAAGCAATTTAAATAGTAGCAAAAGATAATTTGCCTGCAAAGCAATAAGACCAAAAAACAGGGCTGACAGACTAGAGAGTACAATGTCATTAGTATCTGATGGAGGCAATTTCCTTCCTTGTAGAATGGTAGAAGTACAAAATGTAACTTGGTATTCAAGTTCTGAATAATTTCTGTGCCTACAGCCAACAGTCAGGCCTCACCTGAATACATACAGTGGGTGGAGGAAGGGGAAGAATGGCAGTGAGGGCTAGAAGAGAGAGATCCTGGATCAATGAAATACAAAAATAATTCCAAATTTTCATTTAACCAATCATTTCAGTCTTTTCTTCCATTGATGTGCTATAAGTACAAATGACATAAGTGCAACATGGCCAAAAGAGGGAAGATAAATTATACTGGATGTTATGCTGCAGAATCTATTAATTCAGTCATTAAGATGATTAAATACTACACTTGGTTTTCGTTATTTTTAACATTTTTATTAATATCTCTGTCTCCCCCAATATACCTTCTTTCTCCATTGAGTAGATTAAAAAAAAAGAAAAAAGGAAAGAAAGAAAAAACAAATTTCTTAATACATAGTTACAAATTTCTACATTAGCTATGCCGAAAAATGTTACTTTCTGCTTTTTAAGATTATCACTTCTCTGTCAGAGGTGGGTGGCATGTTTAGACTCATGGTTTATCACTGTGTTGATCAGCCTTGTAGAGTCTGGTAAGTTTTTCTCTATGATGCTGTTATGATTGTATAAATTGTTCTACTTCTGTTCACTTTATTTTGCCTCACTTCATCGATGTCTTCTCAGTTTTTTTTTCTGAAAATTTCCATCATTTAAAAAAAACAACAACCTTATCTTCTGTACTAGAAGCGACACTAAGTATTGACTCCAAGGCAGAAGAGCAATAAGAACAAGACGACTGAGATCAAATGAATTGTCCAGGGTCACATAGCTAGGAAGTGTCTGAGGTCACAATAGAACCCAGGATCTCATGTCTCCAAGACTGGCTCTCCATTCACTGAACCACCTACCTTCCCCTCTCCATTATTTCTTATGGCATATTCATACACCACAATTTGATTAGGCATCTCCATTCCACAATAGGAGGACATGCCCTTATTTTCCAATGTCTGACTACCTCAAAAAGAGCTTCTGTAAATATTTGTGTTTGTATAGATCCTTTTCCTCTTTCTCTGATCTCTTTGGAGGGCATACACCCTTATCCTTTAAAGAATTCAGTCTTCATACTACATTTGTCACTTATTCATACACTGACATTATTGGTAAATAAGTGGGAAGCATTATTTATAATTAGTTAAAAAGCATAACTGTAATCTTTAGGAGAAAAAGACTGAGTTTCACATCTCTTTTAATTAATTATCTTTCTAAAAAGCCTCCTTTCCTATCTTAGGAAGAATAGTATAGGGAATATAACTGAATCTTTCTCTGATACTTCAGAATCTTTGTGGAGTCTTGAAAATTATTGGATAATGATGAATTGGAAGCTTTTTACCTTTTTAATGTATTAAACTCCTTTGGCAGTCTGGTGAAGCCTATGGACCCATTCTTAGAAAAATGTTTTTAAATGTATAAAATACATAGGCTCATAAAGGAAACTAGTAATGTTGAAATTCAGTCATTAAATTTTTTCCATGTAAAAAATATCTGATGTAGAATCAGCTGAAGATGGGGTCAGAGATTCACCTGAATCTTTTTTCTCCATGGGGCAATCTCTGAAGGAAATTAAAAAGGAAACAAATCTACAATGTCAGCTTATTTCAATTTGTCTCTGACTCACAAAACAGGGTCAACTAGTTATTAAACATTTATCAAATGCCTACTATGTGTCAGGCACTGTGCTAAACACTGGGGATACAAGGAAAGGAAAATAATTTCTGCTCTCAAGAAGCTCACAGTCTAATGGGGCCGGATTGTAACATGTCACCAACTATGTACACAAAAGATACATATAAGATACATTGGATGTCATTTTGTAAGAAAGGAATTAGTTAAGGTGGATTCTGAAAGGTTTTGTGCAGAAGGTAGGATTTTAGTTGAGAGTTGAAGGAGCCAAGGAAGTCAATAGTAGGAGATGAGAAGAGAGAATTCAAGACATGAGGTAAGGCCAGTGTCAGTGAATCGAAGAGGATTTCGGGAGAGTAAAGTATAAGAAGACTGGAAAGACAGGAAGGAGGCCAGGCAAGAAAGGACTTAAAAAACCAAGCAGAAAGGGCAGCCAGGTGGTTCATTGGATAAAGTTCTAGGGCTATAATTAGGAGGTCTTGGATTCAAATCTGGTCTCAGCTACTTCCCAGCTACGTGGCTCTGGGCATGCCAGTTAAGGTTGTTTACCTCAGTTTCCTCATTTGTAAAATAAGCTAGAGAAGGAAATGGCAAATCACTCCAGTATCTTTCCAAAGAAAACCCCAAATGGGGTCATGATGAGTTAGATGACTGAAAAATGCCTGAACAACAACATTCTCCCCATTTTACAGATGAGAAAATTTAGAGTCAGAGATATTGGTGTTTACCAGTTATACAATATAGTCTTTATAACTGAGATTAATGTTAAACTTTGTCTTTCAGATCTTTTTTTCCAGCTCTATAAAACCTAGCTGTTTATTACATGTGGACTTGACATGTGTATACACATTACAAATTAAAAATGGAATTACTAATGTTGAAAGAGCTTCTATGATACATAGACTAACTCATATGAGAATCATAATAATTCTATGACATAGGTATAAGTATTATTAAGCTCATTTATAGATGAGGAAACAAACTCCAGGAAATGAAGTGACTTGCCCTTGGTCACAATGACAATAAAAATTGTGGGTAGAATTAGAATCTAGATCTTTCTTGAAAGCCAATGTTTTTTTCCTTTCTGTCTCTTCATAGACATGAAATTTTAAAGCTAGGACTTCACTCATATTTTTGACTCCCCTCCCAGTGTTGTTTATATTATACTAAAACCCAATTTTTAATGATCCTGGCTGAGTTCTCACTGTACAGTGAAGCAGCTTGGTGGCACCATAATACATTGAGCATCAGGCCTAGAGTCAGGAAAACCTGAGTTCAAATCTGACCTCAGATATTTACTTACATTATGGACACTCACTGGTCAAATCACTCGACCTTATTTGTCTAGGTTTCCTTATCTTTAAAATGAGCTGGAGTAGGAAATGATAAACCACTCTAGGATCTTTGCCAAGAAAACTCCAAATGGAGTCATGAAGAGTCAGACACAATTGAAAAAGGATTAAATAATAACACAACACTGATGAAAAGATGAATTATAAAATATTAGAGCTAGAAGAGAACTTCAAATTCATTTAATCTAACTCTCATTTTACAGATGAATAAACAGGGATCTAAAGGGAGTATAATACCTCATCTAAGGTTGGATAATAATAACGAAAATGATGATGATGACAAATGGAATATCTGTATAGGAAGCCTGAATATCTAACTCCAAATGCAGTGCTTTTTTTCATTAACCTACATTTGGATTAGGGGTTCTAGTCCCATTCCACCATTTCTTAGTTACATCACCTTGGGCAAATCACTTCATTTTATCACTAAGGCTCATTTTATCCACACGTGGAACTAGAAGACCTTTTCCATCACTGCCGTTCAGTGATTCTCTGCCATTTGTCTCAAGTTAGGGATTCTGCTGTTCATCAGCTTGTGGCCACTGGCCATTGGTCTACTTGAGCACACTGCCTCCTGGTGACAGCAAAACCTCCTCTCAGATTTTGTTATACCAGAATGGAATAGAACAGAATAGAAGGCAAAGTTTTTTTATGCAGTTGGAAACTAGAGCATTTTTCCTTTAGTGCCGCAGGAGCAGGGCAAGCAGCCAGATGGTAGAAAGACAGAACACAAAGTCTCTTCACTGGTAACGGTCCAGTGAGGCTGATTTAGCCAAGAATCTGGAGCTCCAACAACCTTTATTGTCTTCCCTCTTTGCTAAAGATGATTGTTTCTGGTTGTTTCTAACAGGGCTAATTAGCATGTACATTTCCAAAAACTGCATGTTGTTTTCATACTTGAGGTCTAATTTTCCCATCCAGAAAATAGCCAATTTCCAAGTGAGCCACTTGCATTCTCGTTATCTAATGTATGCAGGACACGAGTTTGGTGCACTGATACTGCAGTGTGGTCTGAGAAGCCAGCCAAGCTTTGGGAGCTGTTCAGAGCTAGGTTCCTAATCCAAATAAACCCCTAACTTAGTGTGAAGCATCATTTGTCAAGTGACTGACTTGCTTTCCCTGGATCTCATTTGGCTGGTTAGAAAATTGGCCAAAGTTCCCAAAAAGCAGATGCTGCTTCTTCAATTCCACATCCCCAGCTTCCTAAGTGACACATTTGTAGCAGAGCTGCATGCCCAGAAGCCCGGCAATTAAAGCTAGAGTGAGCTAGAAAGAGTCCTGAGAACTGCCTTGAGGTGACAAGGATGATAGCAAGGGCGAAATTGTTAGTGACAGGAGGTGCCTGCGTTTGTTTTCATAAAAGAGATTTTCATGGACTTGGAAACATTATCACACAGTGGACAGCCAATATGGATTTTAAATAGAGTATTAGCCAAGTACCTTTACAATGAATTTCGCCAAGTTCAGCTCTTCTCCACTGTACACTTCTGGGAATCTGGGTTAGGTTAATAAGGCACAGAGAGTTGTTTTTGTTCTGTCATTTCAGTTCTGTCTGACTCTTCATCCTCCCCTCTGGGGTTTTTGTGGGAAAGATTTTGGCATGATTTGCCATTTTCTTCTCTGTCTCATTTTTACAGATGAATAAACAAGAGTTAAGTGACTTGCCCAGGGTCACACAGCTAGGTAATATCTGAATCCAGATTTGAACCCAGGACTTCCTATCTCTAGGCCTGGCTCTCAATCCCCTGAGTCACCTAGCTGCCCCTTGAGTTGGATTTTCCCACCTTTTTAAAAATTTAGAATATTTTTCCATGGTTACATGATTTATGACCACCCCATTCCCCACTCTTTCCTCCCCCTCCCAAAGTCAACAAGCAGTTCCACTGGGTTATACATGTATCCTTGTTCAAAACTGATTTCCATGTTATTCATATCTGCAGGAGAGTGATCCTTTAACATCAAAACCCTAATCACATCCCTATCATATTATGTGATTGATCATATATTTTTCTTCTATGTTTCTACTCCCACAGTTTTTTTTCTGGATGTGGATAATGTTCTTTCTCAAAGGTTCCTCTGAATTATCCTGGGTCATTGCATTGTTGCTGGTAGAAAAGTCTATTACATTCAATTATACTAGAGTGTATCCATCTCTGTAGAATGTTCCCCTGGTTCTGCTCCTTTCACTCTGCATCAATTCCTGGAGGTCATTCCAGTTCACATGGAATTCCTCCAGTTCATTATTCCTTTCAGCACAGTAGTATTCCACCACCATCAGATATCACAATTTGTTTAGCCATTCCCCAATTGATGGACACTCCCTCATTTTCTAATTTTTTGTTACCACAAAGAGTGCGGCTATAAAGATTTTTGTACAAGCCTTTTTTCCTTACTCTCTCTTTGGGGTACAAACCCAGCAGTGGTATGGCTGGATCAAAGGGCAGGCATTCTTTTAAAGCGCTTTGGGCATAGTTCCAAATTGCCCTCCAGAATGTTTGGACCAATTCACAACTCCACCAGGAGTGTATTAGTGTTCAGTCTTCATGGCTTCAAGGTTGAATTAAAAGGCTGTGTTATGTTGTTTAAAGTTTGGCTTGAAAAAATCAGCAGGAATTTGGAGGGGGTAGAAATGAAGAGATATATAGTAGTGAAGACAATATGCCAGGCATTGAGAATAAAATGCTTGGTCAGGGGGTAGCTAGGTGATATTGCAATAAATTTTAGGTGACTAGAATATTGGACTCAGGAAGACCTGAGTTCAAATACAAGTTCAAACATTTACTACCTCTCTAACCCTGGGCCAGTCATTTAATCAGTCTCTGCCTCAGTTTCCTTATCTGTGTCCAGCAGGTCAATTCTGGCTTTCAATGCCTGTGCCTCTGTTTCCAGATGACCTATTTTGCTTTATAGGCTACCATTTTCCTTTTCCCATTTTTCTTCAATCTGTCTTATTTGATTTTTAAATTGCTTTTTGACCTCCTGTACCCAATTCCCTTTTTTTGTTTGTTTGTTTCTTTAGGCTTTGCTTGATGCTTCCTGGGTCTTATCCTCATTCATTGGTTCTGTTCTTTGGTCCTTACCCCCATAGAAGTTTTCAATTGTAGCTTTTTAAAAAAATTATCATTTACTCATTTCATTTACTTTGCCCCCCTACCCTATGGACTATATAGACTTATCCCTCAGTTGATTTACTGAATCAGGAGTTTTTGAACTGTTATGCCCTGAAGTCAAATCTTCTCTTTTCTCAATCCTCTGCTAGTACACAGGATTCAGCCAATTGAGCTAACCTGTTGAGCTGGCCTGCCCTGGGGCAAATTTTTCAATATAGCCAGCAAGCTGAGGTCCAGCCAAGTGTCCTCCAACCATTTCCTTCCTGAAAGCTATAATCAGAGCTCTGGGCCATGTGTGGTGGGTCAGAGGAGAACCCTCATGACTGCAGTCTCTGCCTAGGGCTCACACAGTCAGCCTGGTCTTATTCAGGTCTCAGTGCTGAGTGTGTGTGTGTGTGTGTGTGTGTGTGTGTGTGCGCGCACGCACGTGCGCATGCATGTAAGTTCAGCCAGCCTGTCTCTCCCTTTTCTTAGGGAAAATAGAGATACTGTGCCTACCTCTCAAGTTGTTTTCAGTAAGAGAGTCTCATGAGTTCTTCTTCTTCTTAGGTTTGGATTTCTGTTTTCTTTGAAGTGAGATTATAAATATTGATTTGGAAGGATCGTTGGAGAGGTTTGGGTTTTAGGTGCTCCTAAGCTGCCATCTTGGCTCAGCCCCTCAGTTTCCTTATCTGTAAAATGGGGGAAATGATAGCACGCATTTCCTAGGGTTGTGGTGAGGACAAAATGTTATACACATTGCAAATGTTAAAGTGCCACATAAATGTTAGCTATTAAGAGAGGAACAGAAAGCCATTAGGTTTGACAAGAACAAAAAATGTGAAGAGGGTAGTTGGCATGAGATTGCCAATTTCCTGAAAAGTCAGGCAAAGGGATCTGAATTTAACAAAATAAACAATAGAAAATGACAGACGATTTGTGGAGCAAGGGTCTGGCATGACCAAATCTAGGTAAAAGAAAAATTATCCTGGCTGCATTATAAAGTTTGGGTTGTGTTAAGGACACAGGCACTCATGCAATCATACCCAAACACTTCCTCCTGCTCTGGGTCCTCTGAGCACACTGAGCTTCTAATTGGATCATTTAAGACTCAGTCCACACGCCAGTCAAATATCAAACATCTGAAGTAGCTTGCCATCGCAACCCACAGACAGCTGAGTTATCCAGCAGGGAATTGGCCCTGGGACTAAATGGATGACAAAAACTATGACAATTCACCATTAACACTCACTTACCCCCTCCCCACAAGGATACTCAACCAGAAGGGACAGGATCCCCAAACTTTCAGGATCCCCACAGGCTATAACCACTTGGCACATTCACACAAACATGACACAAGACGCTAGTCATGCTAACAATTATCCAAGATGCCCATTCAGCAGGTCTCTTTCCCATGAACTGACAAATTCCATTCACACACTCTCCCTCATGACTCCATTCCGACTCTTCAAAGTTCACTCTAGGGTACTAGACTCTAAGTTTAAATTCTGCTACAGACATACTTATTAACTCCCCCTGGAGAACTCTGGGTGAGGCTTGACCCTGTATCTTGCAAGAATTCCACCCTGCCATTTTCCATGTTGCACTGCCACCTTGAACAAGTTATTTAACTTCTCAGAGTCTCAGTTTTCTTGTCTATAAAATTGAGGTAATAACACCTACCTCATAACATTGTTATAAGGGCCAAATGAAATAATATATGTAAAGTGCTTTGAAAACTCTAAAATGCTACAAAACTATGAGCTGTCATTGTCATTAGCAGTAAATGCAGCTAGAAATGCAACAGCCACTTAGCAGGTCTATTCCACTACTTCCTACAACCAAGGGTCGGGGATATGTCGCAGCTGCTGCTTTATAGCCCCTGTGAGCCGTCTTCCCTATCATAGGCAGCTATAGAATCTTTTCATGTTGCAAATGATCACTTCATAGTGAAGTAGATGGGAGTCAGGAGACTGTAGAGTTGGAAAGACCTATCAAAAGGCTCCTGTAACATTGTTCTTGTAGATAGTCATGAAGACTCTACTAGAGTGGTGTGAATAGAAATGAAGAGTGGTTGGGGGAGATGTGAACTTGGCAGGAGTTGGTAACTAATTAGAAATGAGTTGAGAGAAAGAGATTAGTCAAAGAGAACACCACAATTACAAACATGGGAAGTTGAGTGAACAACAACACCATAAACAGTAATAACAAAATTAGGAGAAGCATATTTATGGAGAAGGATGATAAACTTGATTTTGGACATGGGAGTTAGGGTTAGACATAGGACATCCTGCTAAAGGTTTCTCATAGACAGCTAGAGATGCAGGCTTGAATTTTAGAGAAGCAATCAGGGTGAGATCTAGATTTGTGGGGCAACTGCATAGGTAAGAGAGTACAGAGAAAAAAGGAGTTGAAGAAAAACTTTGGGAAACATTGAGGGGTCAGGTAGAGGATATTTTACTAAAGCAAATGGTTTGCTAAGTTATTTTAACACTGTAATAAATTTTGAGAGGTTTAAATTATTTAAGGAAATAAAATGCTTTCAGGTATTTAAAGTCTATCATAGAAATGACTGATAAGCTAGTTAATTGAATTACTTCAAGAATCTATGATCTCATTGGTCAAAGTGGATCACAACCCATTTATAATTAAGGACATGTCTTTAAAAAGTTGCCTGAGGCTCAGAGAGATTAAGTGACTAGAACAGGGTTATAAATTAAGTGTCAGAGGCAAGATTTGAACCTAGACTCAAATCCAGCATTCTACCATGTTGCTAGTTAAAAAAATTTTAATCAGTATTTAAAGTGGGCCATACTGGGCCACTATTATTGAATAATATTTTGTTATTCTGGTTTTAGTGGCAATACTTACTTGACAATGAAATTGTATTTCTCTTTGAAAAAAACACTCTATAGTTTAAACTTTTTATTCATCCAAAGTGTCCTTTTTGTCAATAAAGTCAGTGATATCTTTTCATCCATAGAATCCATTTTATTGAATGCCAATAATCTAGAACCTTTAATAGAAACCAAGATAGGCTTTTCACATGTTTGTGTAACAGTGATATATCTTAGTTTTCCCTCTCATCAGATAATTGAGTTCACACCCATCATTAAAACTTCCCTCCTGAAGCTGAGCTCAAATAAGTCACTAAGAAACTCCATTATACCCTGGAAAGCAGCTGGAACCTATGGTGAATAAATTAGGGTCAGTAGGCCTTAGCTTATGCTATGACTTACAGACTTCCCACAGAATGAATAAAAAAAATTTTTTTGTTAAGTGCTTACTATGTGTCAGACATTGTGCTAAGTACAAAAAGTAAGTCTCTGGCTACAAGGAGATTACATTCTAATGAGGAAGACAACATGTAGTGGAGAGTGGTGACCTAGAAAGGGTGTTTTAGTCTGGGAAGTCACAAAAATGGTAAATGGAATCTTAAGGAATTGATTGAACCTTCCTTCCCAGAAAGGGAAGAGTTGGTTAATCATTGTTCTCAGAGTGAGTCCGAGGAAGCAAGACTTAAATAAGCTGGTGAAGCAGTTGTCCAGACAAAAGCTATACATAGGGTGAATTTAGCCTTTCAAGTGGTTGCTACTAAATAGAAGAATCCCAGGATTGCAGGGGTTTTGAGTAAAGGGAGGAACCAAGTATGGCAGGTTTTTAGATCATGAGCAACTTGTTTTGTCAATTAATTATACTTTAGATTGGTGATTTGGGGAAGGAGAATGGAAGAAGGAAGGAAATAGATCAGAAGACAAATTGGGGGATACATGAAAGGGAAAGAGAAGCAAGGGATCATGTGGATCTAGACATCAGCTTGTAGTTGAGAGGCCAGGCATCACTTCCCATAGTGTTGTTCTCTTCCTAGATATCACTGTAAAGAGGAGCCTTTGATAATGGAGCAAAATGCCCAGTTTTACCTAAAAATTCATTCATTCCTTACATATTTAAGTACTTACACTGTGCGAATCACTATGTTATATGCTACAAAGGGGAAAAATATACTTTCTATAAGACATACCTTCTAAATTTTCAAAGAAACAAGAGGAAATAGAACAAGATAACTAATTTAATGCACTTTGTTATCTGAGATATTTGAACAAAACAAAGTCATACTCATAGCAGAGAGTTCACTTCCAGCTGGAGTGATCTTGAAGAAGGTTTCACAGAGGAAGTAGTATTTTAATTGGATCTCAATAGGGAGAGCTAAAGTTTTGTTAGGTGTGGAGAGCATTCTAGGCAGAGGGAATAGAACAAACAAAAGCATTGAAGTGGGAAATTGTGAGCATGTTTGGGAAATAGCAAATAGTCCAATTCGTCTGGGACACATGATACATATGAAGGAGAGTAGTGGAAAATTTGAAAGATAAGCTTGATACAGAGTGGGAAGTTCTATGAGGACTAGACCAAGGAGCTTTTTTTTTCACTTGGTAGGTATTTTGGTGGGCAGTTAGGTGGCTCAGAGGATAGAATGCCAGGCCTGGAGTCAAGAAGACCTGAGTTCAAATCTAGCCTCAGACCCTTACTAGCTGTGTAACCCTCAGTGAACCACTTAAGTCTGTTTGCCTCAGTTTCCTCATCTGTAAAATGAGAAGGAGAAAGAAATGACAAACCACTTCAGTATCTGCCAAGAAAACTCTGAAGAGTTGAGTGTTACTGAAATGACTGAACAGTGAAATGAGAATCCACAAGAGATTGTGGAGTAGGTGGGAGGTAACAGGATTAAAATTGTATTCTAGGAAGCATAAAGTGGATCGACTGGTTGGAGGTAGAGTGAGCATAATAAATATTATAAAAAACAGATTGATTTTAATATTGATACCTTGTCCTAGAAACAGAGAAGTTCAAGATTGAAAAACAGTTGCTGCTACTGTTGGAAACTAGTGCATTGTTTAATACCTACATGGTACTATTAAACTATAATAACACATAGGGTTCAGATAAGAAGTAAAAACATTATTATTGCATCAATTTTAAAATCACCACCTGAAAATTATAAAATAATTGCATTTTGAATATTATTAGGATATTTAAATATTCATGAACATTAAATAAGAATTAAAACATTTAGGAATCTTGAAGTATTTGTGAATATTAAATAAAAACTTATCATAGACTTCAGAGCTGGAAAGGACTTTAGAGATCATCTAGTTCAACTTCTTTATTTTATAAATGAGGAAACTGAATCAGATTCATAGTGCTAACAAGGCAGAATTTGAACTATATTTTCCTTATTCTAACATCCTCACTGATTCTTGATCATTCTTCTGATTGTATAAAGAAATGAATTTAGCTTCATAAACATACTTATAACAGTATGCTTCAATGTTTTTTTGTTGTTTTTTTTTTAATTTTTTTTTTTATTTTAAACCCTTAACTTCTGTGTATTGACTTATAGGTGGAAGAGTGGTAAGGGTAGGCAATGGGGGTCAAGTGACTTGCCCAGGGTCACACAGCTGGGAAGTGTCTGAGGCCGTATTTGAACCTAGGACCTCCCGTCTCTAGGCCTGGCTCTCAATCCACTGAGCTACCCAGCTGCCCCCTCAATGTTTTTTTTCCTAAGTAAAAACAAATGTCTTTATTCCAGAATGCATTTTAAATATCTATGAATTTATGTCATTTGACATTATTTATGATAACATTTCTTTTGTTGTCTCTTATTTTTCCCAAAGACTTTTTCTATTCTTGATAAGAAAGAACAAAGGTCTCAGATTGATGGACTCTGCGTATTCTTCATAATATTAGGAATTGCATCCTTTTTCAGTCAATTTCTACAGGTAATAGACTTTTAAATAATAATTAAAAAAAACTATTTAAACAATACAATTCCATCCGTTTCCTGTTTTAAAAATCAGTAAATAAGCTCTCATTTATTTGCTTTAGGGATACACATTTGCTAAATCTGGAGAGCTACTCACCAAACGACTTCGTAGACTTGGTTTCCAGGCCATGTTAGGGCAAGACATTGGCTGGTTTGATGATGTAAAGAACAGCCCTGGAGCTCTGACAACAAGACTGGCTACAGATGCATCTCAAGTTCAAGGAGTAAGTCATAGGAGGATAGAAGGGAAGGTCAAAGAGAATTCCAGAAAGAACTCTCTTTGTTCAACCATCTCTTCAAACATCTACATATTTTTCAATGGTTTAGGTACCTGAGGGTCTGGGATGTGCCACGGTCATATTTTCCATCAGTTCTTAGATTGACAATGAATGGATGCCATCCTGTATCTCTTGAAAGTCTTTATAGCTATGAGCTTTTATTTTTGTTTTTCCAAAATATTGCAACCTCTTTTCCCAGTTTTTGAAATTCATGTGACATGCTTAATGGAAAAGTTTATGTTTGGTGGATCTTCAGGCCCATTCTTGGCAAACAAAACTCCAAATTCTCCAGGGTCATTTGTTGCTCTGGAGTGTAATTTCTGTGGAAGTAGAAGGCCTTTTATACTCTCTCAGACTCCCAGGGTAAAAGTCAGGTCAGGGGAAATGAGCTAAAGGAATGAAAGATCCTAATTGGCAGTTACAATCCACAACAAACTACAGATTTACACAAAGGACTTCACTTTAACATGCTGGATGAAACAATACATTTTAAAAAGATTCTAGACTAATCACTGTTTAATTTGACTTATCTCACTTAGCTCCAGTACCAATGCCAACATTTTCTTAAGAATCATCTTCATCCCACCCTATTCCTACCACAAATATACACTTTCTGCTACCCATTTTATTATTTGCATTCATTTCCTAAGAAAGGAAAAAGGTGAGCAAAAACTTTCTCCTGAACCATGTGTATATCATATGACTGTTGTGAATTTTTGTGAGTGTGGTAAATAATACTTACTAGGGAAAAAAAAAAGCAAATGTTCTTTACTCTTTTCACCAACCAAGAATCTTTTTAATAAGACAATTTTCTTGCTACTTTCACTTTTATAATTTCAGAAACCAGAGGATTCAAACTATGGAGGGGATTTGTAAAGGTCATATAATCCATCCTCCTGTCTTAACAGCTTAACCACCTGCCAGACAGATAAGCCTTCAACTTCTTTTCTAAGGAGTTCCAGAGAAGAAAATGTCACAGTCTCCCTTAGGGACCCATTCAGTGCTTTATAGTCCTCCCCATCAGGAAATTCTTCATTATGCCTTAATTGAATCCCTTGCTGGTTAGTTCACATGGATTTCCTTTTGTTTCCATTTCCATTGAAGGTTTATATTAATACATAAGAATGCTTTGTAGTAAATTTTAAGATTAGTAAAAAAGTTTAATTTTTAAGAGAATTTATTTTGGAGAACCAAAAACACTGCATTTCATTTATTGGACTGATTCTAGAGTGAGTTACATCTATGATAATACATGTTGATAATAATATTTTGCATTTTTTGAACACTTAAAGTATTCCATATATTATGACAATCATTGCCTTGGGTTGTGTTTAATTTTCAGGCTACTGGAACTCAGATTGGGATGATCGTCAGTTCCCTCTCCAATATTGGTGTGGCCCTGATCATTTCATTTATCTTCAGCTGGAAACTAAGTCTAGTGATATCATGCTTCCTTCCCTTCTTAGCTTTATCAGGAGCCATACAAGCTCGAATGTTGACAGGATTTGCCTCTTCAGACAAGCATATCTTAGAAGCTATTGGCCAGGTAATTGCGGGGAAAGGAAGTATCTGAATTTCAACATCACTTTGGACAAAGAAACAATCAGGCAGCATGTTAGATTTGCATAGGGTAAAGAAGAACCTATTGATCTACAAAATATCTTACCAACCCCAAAAGTTCCCACCAACCTTTTTCATATTTTCTAGAGTCTTAGTTCATCATTTATGGTGATAAACATAAAAGGTAGATGGATTAGAGATTCAGTCTTCTTTCAACTTATTTTCCAAAAAAAAAAAAATAAAGATTAAAAAAAAATCTGTTTTAGAACCTCCTTCTATGTTTATTATGATGTAGAGGCAGCAAGGTGGCTCACTGGATTGAGGGATGGTCTAGAGTCAGGAAGATCCTGAGTTCAAAGTTGGCCTCAGACACTTATTAGCTGTGTGACCCTGGGCAAATCATTTAATCTTTTTCCAACTAAATCTCTTGGAGAAGAAAATGGCAAACCACTTCAGTATCTTTGCAAAAAAAATCTCCTGGACAGTGTGATCCAGGGAGAGACAGAGTCAGACATGACTTAACAACTGAAAAATCACTAAGTTTATTTCCATGGTTAATTAGGTCACTCTTTCTATCAGGCAGACTCTAGATATAGACACTCTAAAAAACAGCCCAAATCATACTATCCGCATTCCCACTCTCTTAAGGGGTTCATTTTCTGAGCTTCTGATTTGTGTGAAAGAGCCTGTGTTGGTTTTCCAGGAATAGAGCAGTCATTTCTTCTCTTTTACCTCTAAGACTTTTTTTTTTAATTCTTCAGATTTCTAGTGAAGCTCTCAGTAATATTCGGACAGTTGCTGGGATGGGAAAGGAAATGCATTTCATTGAAGCATATGAGAAGGCACTGGAAAAGTTATTCAGTACAGCCATCCGAAAAGCAAATATCCATGGATTGTGCTTTGGCTTTGCACAAGGCATAGTATTTATAACCAATTCAGCCTCTTACAGATATGGAGGATATCTGGTTCCTCATGAAGGACTTCATTTCAGCTATGTCTTCAGGTAATAATGTGTGCACCATATCTTTCAAAGGAACTATTCTCTGTTTCGGTGGAGACTATACCAATGAACTTGGGCCAAAGAAAAGTACCCTTTAATTTTTTGTTTACTTGCCAAGAGGAGAGGGTTTCTTGCCAATTGATCTCAGGCAGTCGGCAAAGGTTAAAGAGGAAGAATGGTGTTTGTCTCATAACTGAAACCTACCTATCACTCCTAGAAATATATGGTTTTGACATCTAGTTCTCAAGAATTATGAAAGCCCAGGATTGAGATTTCAGAGAGTGTCAAGAAAGAACTTAAAGGGCATTGGGCCATTACAAGTGGGAATGATCTATCTGCTGGTTTATTTCCTGGTCCAAACAAGATTTTCTGTATATTATATATGGTTTGATCTTAAATCAAAGGATCTAGTTCAAATCCTGCTTCTAGTGTTTCCTGTATCTGTGACCATGAAGAAATGACTTAGCCTCCCTGAACTTCAATTTCCACATCTATAATATAAAGGCATTGTTTCTGAGGCTACCTCCCATTTTATATCTGATATTTTTTCTCCTCAATAATTTCCCTCCTGCCCAGAAATATTTTCTGCATGTTTACAAAGTGGTATTTAAAAGCAACTACTGCTGCTATAGCATTTCTACTAATGAAGACCTGCCAGATTGTTTAAGCACTGAGGCAGACCCACGCACATAACAATCTCCTTGTCCTCTCACTTTTTCACTATAAGCTCTGCAGTTACTTAGGATAGTGTGGGGAAAGGGTGTCTTGGAGCAAAAACTTGGCTACACTAAAGTCATGTAGATGAAACCACAGGCACTATCAAATACTTGGCACAGGTCCTGATACATTTAGCAGATCATATAGGATTTCTATGGGTGCTCAATGGCTATACTCCTCTGTCTAAATTATAAGCTTCTCAAAGACAGGTTATTTTAATTTTGTCTTTGTAGTCCTAGGGACTACCACAGAGCCTGGCATATAGTAAGTACTTAAAAGAAATTATCTGATTGATTATTTTAGAAAAAAAGTTCTTTGGACAAAGGGACTAGGTCTGTGTTGGCAAAGCTGTGGCACAAATGCTGGGGCAGCATAGAGAGGGTTGCTTCATTCCCCCTCTCTACAATGCCTGAAGACATTTTTTGCATGCCCTGCCCCTCTGTCTAGCCACTCAATGTGAGTACTTCCTCTCTCTGCTGTCTGGGATAATGCAGGGGGCTCACAGGCAGCTTGAAGTTGCACTTTGGGCACATGATCTTGAAAACATTTGCCAATGCTGGACTCGGTTATTTTAATCTTTGTTTCCTGTGGTATATTTATCTGAGGTTGTGGATAAGCACTTCAAAGAATGGGCAGGAATGACTGGGTTGCAACATTCTTTGTTGAGGAGATTGCCCACAGTGATGAGAGCATGGAGCCATTAGATTTCTATATCAGGATTCTCAAACTGGGATTTATGAACTCTAAAAGAGTGTGTATATGTGTGTGTGTATGGGGGTGTCTTTTGGATATTTATCTGGGGTCTATGAATTTTTTTAGTTATATTTCAATATCATTGGTATCTTTGATAATTAATTCCATATGAGAAAACGATAACGTCAATAGCCCAGAACAAAAATTCACTAAAAAAAGCTTCTGAAGAAAAGGAAATATAAAACCCCAAGCAAGAAAATAGCTCCCAAAAAAAGAGGCACAAAATATCAAAACAGAAAATGCCTTCCTCAAAAACTAGAATTAGACAAATGGAAGCTAGTGATTCCATAAAACATCAGAAACAATAAAACAAATTTAAAAACATAAAAAATAGGGGAAAAAATCTGATATATCTCACTGAAAAAACAACTGACTTGGAAAACATCCAGGAGAGAGAACCTAAAAATTACTGGATAATTCTATGTGCTTTATATTATGCAACAAGATAGTATTTGGAAGAGGGGTCCATAGACTTCACCAGATTGCCTAAAGGGTCCATAACACACAAAAAAGGTAAAAAGCCTTATTCTAGAGTACATGAGTGTCAGTGCACAATAAGGTACCTATTATGTTATGGACATTTCTTGAAAATAAAAGAAAAAACATTTCCTAAAATAAATTGACTTGATTGTCTTGGTGCCCACAGGGTAATCTCTGCAGTGGTGACCAGTGGAACTGCTCTTGGAAAAGCTTCTTCTTATACTCCAAGCTATGCTAAAGCTAAAATAGCTGCAGCACGCTTTTTCCAGCTCTTAGACTATCAACCCAAAATCAATGTGTACAGTCACGCAGGCGAAAAATGGGTAAGAACAGAAAGGGGGGCTCAGACAGTACCCCTCAGCTTGGTCATTAACTCGACCTTGGCAGCCCAGCTTGTTGTATAAATTCATGTACTTAATGGATTCATATCAATTCAACTGAATATGTCATCACTGAATTCATGCCCATGCAGAAGGGAAATGAATTAGCACTTCCTTTCACAGCAAAATATGTTTGGATTAGGATATAACATTCGCTAAGTTTTCAATTCTACATAATGGGATATAGATTTAATATCAAGATAAATGAAGGCAGATGCACTTGTCACATTACCTTTGAAGTTGTTCTAATATGGAATCCTGAAATATATTCATCATCTAATAATATTGAATTATGAGTGGTAGTATGCCATTAGGATTAGAATGCAGGCCTTGGAGCCAGAAAGACATGGGTTTGAGTCTTGCCACTGGCACATACTGTTTAGATGTTGTTATTTAACTTTTCAGTGCTATAGGCAACTCTTCAAGACTCTTAGAGGATCAGCCTGAATTGATAAAGGAAGTGTCTCACCAAGAGCTCTCTATACCAAAGAAATCACAGGTTGAGTATGACCTAGTAGAGAGAGAAAGGGTTTGAAGTCAGGAAAATCTGAGGTCAAAGTTAGTCTCTGGTACTTTTAAATTTTGAGCAGCTAGATGGTGCAATGGATAGAGTGCCAGTTCTGGAGTCAGAAAGACATCTTCCTGAGTTCAAATCCAGCCTCAGACTCTTACTACCTATGTGACCCTGGGCATGCCACTTAACCCTTTTTGCCTACATTTCTTCATCTATAAAATAAGCTGGAAAAGGAAATGACAAACTGCTCTGGTATCTTTGCCCAGAAAACCCCAAATTGGGGCACAAAGAGCCAGACATAACTGACCAATAAATTTTAAATTTTGTAACCCAGAGCAAGCCATTTAACTTTTCTGTGCCCCAGACAACTCCCTAAGATTTAACTACTTATGTTGAGTACCATGTGAACACTAAAGAAGTTAATTTGATATTTATAAAAAATAGCATCACAGATTTGGATTTGGAAGGAACCTTAAGAACCATCTAGCCTAACTACTTCATTTTACATATAAGGAAACTGAGCTCCAGAGAGATGAAATGATTTGCCAATAGTCACACAGGGAGTATATGGCAAGTTCTCTGACTCCAAATCTAGTACTCTTCAAATATTTATTTTCTGATAATTCTCAAAGTGATTTTGAATCCTTCTATACTTTTGCTTTAATGCAGTATACATATATGTATGTTGGGAGAGGGAAAGTTGCCTTTGGTTCAAGAAGGCTGAATAAACTTGTATTCATACTCAGAACCTCAAAACTATTTTTTAAATGGTCAAATGAGCTGAATAAACCCAAGTTTTATAAAGTCTACCTTTAGAACAAAACCCCTGTCACTGTAAGTGAATTGCAAAATGATACTAAAGGTCAATATGTCTCTCCATACCTTGTATTTTAAATCGGTTTTCGATATGACCTGACAATGTTGCTTCTGAGTCATTCTCAGGGATAGGAATGACTTTTCTTTTTTGAAGAATTACCAGGTGAATAGATCAGGAGGTATAATCTAAGAAACCATATCTCATTAATATCTTTTTTTTTTTTTGCTGTAGGCATTCAGTGGCATAGAACTTGAGATCTGGTTTCCTTCCTAGTGAATCCAGGAAAGGAAATACATTCAGAAACAGAAAAGGGGGAAGGAGAGTCTTTTTACTCCATTGCTCAGGCCTTCCCTGCCCTCCATCTCTAATAGCACAGAATTTCATCTGATTCAATTGCTATTTCTAAAGAGTACACTTTCATCATAGTAAAGCTATCTTGAGAGGATAAATGTACTTTTTCAAGGTTCTAGACTCTGATGTGAACATAAGTAATTTTATATTGAAAATCATTAGCAGAAAGTGATGGTAAATATTATGCAATCATCATTCAAGATTCATTGATAATCCACAGGATAACTTCAAAGGGAGCATTGACTTTGTTGACTGCAAGTTTACATATCCGACCAGATCCAGTGTACAAGTTTTGAATGGTTTCTCAGTATCTGTTAAACCTGGACAGACCCTGGCACTTGTTGGAAGTAGTGGCTGTGGAAAAAGTACCTGTGTTCAGCTGCTGGAGAGATTCTATGACCCTGACAAAGGGCAAGTGGTAAGCATTCCAAAGGCTTTCTTTCTGTCATCCTGATTGCTGCAGGCTATCTTTGACTTCCTGAAATTTTCTTCCAAAGTTCACTTTGGCTAGACTCACTCCTTGGCTCTTGCTTTGGACACTTAACTCTGAATGTTTTTCCATTTTCAACCATTTGCTGATTGACCTGATTTTGCTCCCATAATTCCTTGTTCCTGACAGTCTGCTGACTACTGCATTATCCAATGATAATGGGTCACACTGCAAACCTGAAGCTCAGTGTATTTAAGAGAATCCTGAGCCTGCTAGAAATGAAGCAGAAAGTGAAAGCCTAACCAGGAGAGAAATGATGGGGGATCTGAGAAAGAGGAAAATAGCAGGAGACAGTGAATTGAATGGTTCAAAGCTGGTATACAAGAAAAGGATAGAGGGTTTCTGTTCACATGACTTGTTACCCAAAGAAAATAAATACTGCAGATGTTGGAGCAAAACATTTGAATGGAGAATTCAGCATGCTATCTTGATTTTTCTTGGTATTTTATTTTTTTGAGGCTACCTCAAGGTATTTTGATCTTCATGAAGATGTCAGACAGATGAAAGTTCTGTTAGATAATTGGTGTAGTAGAGAAATGAGAATGGAGGAGGGAGAGGAGAGGAGAGAGGAGAGACAGAGGCAGAAAAAGAAACAGAGAGAGAACAGTAGGAGAGGTAAAAAGAGCAAGGAGAGGAGGAAAAAGAAGGAAAAGGGAAGAAAGAAAAGGAGAGAAGGGAAGAGGGAAAGAAGGGAAAAAAGAAGAGAGAAAGAAAGAGAAGTAGGGAATGGAGGAGGATAGGAGAAAAAGAGAGAAGGGAAGAATAAAAGCGAAAGGAGGGAAAGAAGAGAAGAGTGAAAAAGAGAAAGGAGGAAAGGAGAAACTGACAATGGAGATGGCTCATATAATGGTAAGAGATAACAATGGAATCTGAAGAATGCCACTAAATAACAGTTCCACACAAAACAAAGCAAATAGAGGCTTAGATGAAATAAGCAAATAGATATAAACAGATTTGGGAAGACTAGAAATGTGCGATCAAGAGGAATAAGATCCTGGAAAAGCAAACAGTTATTATCAATGAATCTTGAATGATGATTGCATAATATTTACCATCACTTTCTGCTAATGATTTTCAATATAAAAGCATTCAATCTGTTTTGAAAGTAGCTACTGGCTACAGTATATAGGAAACAGATTATAATGCATTCAACACTTTTCAAAAGAATAGGATATGATTGCCCAAAATGTCAGACATGTAAAACCTATTGTCCAAGGTAATTTTAAAGTTCTTGAAGACTGGGGCTATATTTACTAGATCTTTTGTATCTCCCTATAGGAACCAGAAGAGCACATTGCATCTGTTCAACCAAACTATAACTAGGACAAGGCAATGAGGTTTCTGTTCCAGGGCACTAAAGTTTTAGGGCCCAGAAATGGAAAATAATGATTTTTAAAAATTGTACAATTTTAAATTTTGTTAGATTTACATTTTAGTAACACTTTTCCTCCTTCAGCAACATAGAAACTAATAAAGATAATTAAACTAGGAAGCTACCTACCAAATGTCTAGTCTTCCCCCTACTCCTGTTCCCAGTCACATAGAAGAGAGGGTGGTTTTTACATCATGCCTTATTGTCTCCTATTATCCAGCTCAGTGCTCTTTATTGTAAAGGTAGAGGGCCTGGGAATTGAGATGTCTTATGCCATCCAATGTGGAGACTCTTGGCTAATTCTCTGAATCCTTTTTGAATTGCAGTATATCGCAATGACTATTGATGATGGCAACTGGGCTGTTAATTGCAAAGCATGGTTATACTGTGAACTTTTAAAATGTAACAAATAGTTTATTATAGGGCATCTTTTGCACCAACATTATCAGAGAATATATTTTTTCTTTATATGAAGCACTGCTGGTAAATTCCTTCTCATATACCATTTCATGATGCAAAGGTGATTCTAGGTTCTAAAGCAGTGATTCCCAAAGTGGGCGCCACCACCCCGGGTGGGTGCTGCAGTGATCCAGGGGGGCGGTGATGGCCACAGGTACATTTATCTTTCTTATTAATTGCTATTAAAATTTTTTAAAAAATTAATTTCCCAGGGGCTAAGTAATATTTTTTCTGGAAAGTGGGCGGTAGGCCAAAAAAGTTTGGGAACCACTGTTCTAAAGGCTAGAACATGGAACACAAGCCCCAGGAAATCCTCCTAAGCAGAAAATCTTCAAATATTAGCCCAGTGATGATCCTAACCCTCACCCTCACCTTAACCCTAACCATCATCCAAGAACCACATTTCATTTATGTTGATGAAAAGCTCAATAATTATTGCAGTTACAGTAACAGACAAAGACCACTAAGGTTTAGAAGGTTTGCAGTCTGCCTTGATGGAGGGAGAATCCATACCCACAAAATCATAGCACCCCAAAGAAAGCATACATTAGACATTGTATTACATCAGAATTCTTCTTGGGTCTATAGTCTTGCCAAATTCCAACCAAAAATAAAGCCTTATTAGTGTTATGAAATGCCTGTATTGAGCTTCCTCTACAAGAAGAAATGTGGAATTCTGAATGTGGAAAATTCCTCACTAGGTGGAATTCCAAACTATGATAAACTGTATTATCCCCTTTATTGGCAGATAATAGATGGACATGATAGCAAACGTGTTAACGTCCAGTTCCTTCGATCTAAAATTGGAATTGTATCTCAGGAGCCTATATTATTTGCCTGCAGCATTGCTGACAACATCAGATATGGAGATAACACTAAGGATGTTCCAATGGAGCGTGTCATTGATGCAGCAAAGAAGGCTCAGCTCCACGAGTTTGTCATGTCACTTCCAGAAGTAAGTATCATGGCAGAGTAGTTGGCCCAGAATCATTTTCCATAGAAAAGGGAAGCAGAAATCAAAAGCAGATTGGTAATGGCTGGAAAGGGAAGCCCAAGACTATACATGGAAACATTATAATTTTCTTGTACTCCACAGTTTATTACTCTCTCAGAGTAAAATAAATGTGCTATACCAACATTCTTTTATGTTTTGAGAGGAGACTCTGTACCATTAACTACACTTGAGAAAAGAACCCTATCGAATCTGACAGGCAAAATAACATCTCCATGGGGGTCAATCTACTTGGGGGCAGGTATGAGCTGCACCTGCTGTGCTGTAGACTGGCTTTACTAAGTACTAAGGATTAATTCATCTCTGCTCTAATTCTAAGCTTCTCTATCAACAAGAGTTTATTACAGCTTTTTCTTTTGGGATCAGAGACAGAAAAAATAAAGACAAAGAAGTTGGAATCATCCCAGATAGGCAAATATCTTCTTTTATTTTTGTTTTTCTCTTCATTTAGAATCTCCTAGGAACAGAAGTTGCTGATTTTTCTCATTTGTCTTTTTTTTTTTCAGTTTAAATTTGTTTGTTTATTACATTAAAGTTCCCAGGTATTTCCTTTTCTCCTTCCTCTCCCTGCACCACAGAAGGCATCCATAGGTAGAATAAAATACCTGGGAGTATTTTTCTCACTTGTAAAGGTGTTAATGGTGTTGAGTTGGAGTTGGAGGGGAAAAATGGATCCTTTTTTCATTTAAACCTGCTTGCTTATTGTAGATTCATTGTCTCGAGATTTTTGACTCAACAGCACATATACTTCTAATTCTAAGCCTCTGCAGAGACTTAGTCTAATTCTCAGGCACATGATAATTGTTCATTGTTGTATGCTGATGTGAAAGGAGAATATGGCAGCTGTACTATAAATTATAAAGCTATGGGGTTAATAGTTAGCACAACAACAACAACAAATGTTTATTAAGCACCTACTGTATATAAAACAATATGTTAAGTCTCCAGAAGAAATAAAACAATTATAATCAAGGAGGTTACAGTCTGGCAGGGGAATTCAACATCGACAAAGTTTACTCAGCATTATACAATAATCATATTATAAAACAAAATGCTTTGTGCATTCTGAAAGGAGGAGAGATTGAGGAAATTTTCCTAGAAGAACTGCCATTTGAGGCAGATCTTCTTAATAGAAAGAACTTCAACAGGCAGAGAGAATAAAGATGCATTTATAGTCCTAGGAAACAGCCTGAGTAGCAATTTAGATATGGAAGCACAGTATATATTCAGGAGGCAAAGAATAGTTCAACCAGTTTGAAGCATGAATAAAGTTCTGATGTTCCCAAGAGAATCTATGGGGAGAGGCAAAACAAATAAAATTCAGATGTTACCAGAAGAGCCTCTTTGGACAAACATAAGTCAAAGATATTATTCAACATTGAGAAGCCACCAGGATTGAATCTGGTTCATGTAGGCATATGGGAATGAGCCAATACAGGAGAGACAAAAATAGAGAGTGAAAGAGAGAGAGAGAGTGAGAGTGAATGAGAGAGAGAGAGAATTGCTTAAGTGAGGTCCTTAAGTAAGCAAGGATATGGGTAGTAGGATTAAAGGAAGACAAATATCTAGTCTAATACTACAAGCAGGGAGGAGAAATTGGATGATGATTATGATGAGCAGTTATGAAGAATGGAGGAAGGGAAGCAAAAGAACTCATGAATTATCAGTCTCTGTTAAATGTGAGATTAAATTATCTGTTCTAAATTGAAGGGGTTGTCAGTAATCAAGGAAAACTGATCCCAGCTAAGAAATAGAATAGTGGATCAATGGGATAGATTAGGTAATCACCCCATGGCAGTTAATTTCCATAGCAATATAGTATTTGAAAAAAATCTAAATATCCATGCTTTGCGGAATAGAATTCACTATTTGACAAACACTGCTGGGAAAACTGGAAAACAGTATGGCAGAGACTAGGTATGGACCAATATCTCATATCATACACCAGGATACTTGATCTAGAAATAAATGGTGACACCAGAAACAAATTAGAGGAATGTGCAAAAGTTTTTCTGCCAGACTTATGGATAAAGGAAGAATTTATGATCAAATAAGATAAAAAACGAAATAGAAAATTTTGATTACATTCAATTAAAACAATTTGTACAAATAAAACCAAAGTCATCAAGATTAGAAGGAAAACAATAGATTTCAAAAAATATTTTATAGCATGTGTCTTTCACAAAAGCCTCGTTTTTCAAATATGTAGAGAATTGAATCAAATTTATAAGAATACAAAGCATCCCCCAGTTGAAAAATGATAAAAAATGAAAAATGATAAAAAATGAAAAATGATAAAAAGACAGTTCTCAAAGGAAGAAATTTAAGTTTTCCACACTCATATGAAAAAATACTAAAAATCATTATTCATTAGAGAAATGCAAATCAAAACACTGCCTCACATCTATTAGATTGGATAACATGACCAAAAAGGAAAATGATAAATGTCGCAGGGATGTGGGAAAATTGGTACACTTATACTCTGTTGGTGTACTTTAAACAGATACAAGCATTCTGGAGAATGATATGAAACCACAGAGCTCTCTAAGAAACTATGTATGTATTTGGCCCAGCAATACCACTACTAGGTGTTCATCCCAAAGAGATCAGAGAAAAAGGGAAAGGATCTACTTTCTAAAATATTTTTAGCAGGGTCATCCATCACTTGGGGAGTGGCTGAACAAGTTGTAGTATATGTTCATAATAGAATACTTTTGTACCATAAGAAATGATGAACAGGATTAGTTCAGGAAAACCTGGAAAGACTTATATGAACTGATGCAAAGTAAAGTAAGCAGAACCAGGAGAGAAACGTATATAGCAAAAAATATTACACATTGATCAACTGTGAAGGTCTAAACTATTATTAGCAAAGCAAGTTGTTCCCAAGACAACCACAAAGAACCCATGATATAAATGTTATCCCCAGGCAAAGAAGGGACTATGAGAATCTTAGCATACCATCTTCTACTATATTTCCTTCATGAGATTTCTATTGCATGTGTGATAATGTCTTCTATTATGGCATGAGCAACACTGAAATATGTATATGTATAATCTATTTCAAACTATTCACCTTGGGGAGGAAGGGACAAAGAAAATCTGAATTCTAAAAAGTCAAAAAACAATTGTTAAAAATTATTTCTACTTGCAATTGAAAAAATTTTAATGGAAAAACTGGAAAAAAATGAATTGAAGGGATTGAATTAGTGCCTTTGGGGGCAAAAACAGAGAAGAAAAAGTTTGGGACAGTCATTATTCAAAATGAGATAGAGAGTCAATAAAGGTAGAGGAGTAACAGTGAAGACTCAGCCATTGTATAACCTGAAGATTGTAAACCATGTATTGAAGTGGATCAAATCAATTTGATTTCATAATTTTTTTCATGGAGAAATTAGATAATGGAGTTTATTCCAAAACAAGGAACCTTAGAGAGCATGGGAATGAGAAATTCAACAGTAGTAGTTATAGTGAGATGTTCAAGTGGGAGACCACAAGATTAAAGTCAATAAAGGGAGAATGGGAGAGAGGCTAGGGATGGGTTATATGACTTAAAAGTCATGATAAGAGCAAAACACAAATTTAATCTGAATTTGAGATTTAAGAAAGAAGGATAAGAATTTGTCATCCTGAGGTGGAATTGTGAAGTTCCAGATATCAAAGATGAAATAATTCTGTGAGGTGACCCAATCAATTCAACAAGCATTTATTAATCCCCTTCCTAAATGCAAGAAATACAACAAAAGGCAACCCCCCACCCAATCCTTGCTCTCAAGGAGCTCACACTTTAATGGGAAAATAACATATAAACAATTATATGCAAACAAGATATATAGGAAAGAAATTGGAGATGGTGGGGGCTAAGGTGATGCTCAAGTTGTCTCCTTTCTCAGATACTCATAATAGACAACCATGTCATAATGGAAAGCATGTGGGATTTTAGCCAGAGGACCTGAATGGGAACCCTGATTTCCTGATTTTGCTGCTTACTATCTTTGTGACCATAGACAAGTCAATAATGTAATGTAATGACCATTAGAAATTACAGAAGCAAAAAGTTTCTGTTAGCCACCTTGCATTACAGTAAGCTTCTCTGAGAATCAGATTTTTTTTTAATTATAAAATAAAGCCATTGGATTAGATGACCTCAAACTTAAGAGATGACCTGAGTCATCACTCAATCGTTAGCAAGTATTTACTATATGTTTAGTATATGCCAACTACTAGGTTTGACAATGGGAATAAAAAGACAAAAGTAAAAGCTCATGCTGGGCTGAAGGGAAGCTTACATATTTATAGGGATGACAGCAAACAAGTATATATATAATAAATACAAAATGAACATGAAGCCATGCCATGTGGTAAAGCCATTGATAACTAGGTCCTGTGGAGCATAGCAGCTGCGGATACTTCAGTAACTCTTTGCTTCATTTACTTTTTTTCAGAAATATGAAACTAATGTTGGGGTTCAAGGGTCCCAGCTGGCTCGTGGTCAAAAGCAGCGTATTGCAATAGCTCGTGCTATCCTTCGGGATCCTAAAATATTGTTATTAGATGAAGCAACTTCTGCCTTAGATACAGAAAGTGAAAAGGTATGTATTTCCAAAGGAATATGAGAAGTCTTGTTATGATTAGGTCTATATCGTTGATTTTAGATGTGTTTGGAGCAAACAACCTTATGTTCAGTCTTGTAGTAAGAAGTACATTACTTTTAGAAACATGCAATGTTGGTAAGTGGCTCACTGGATAGCATGCTAGGGTTGGAGTCAGGAATACTCTTTTTCCTGAGTTCAAATCTCACCTCAGATACATACTACCTAAGTATAAATCACTTAGCCACATTTGCCTCAGTTTCCTCATCTGTAAAATAAGCCAGAGAAGGAAGTGGCAAACCACTCCAGAATCTTCGTTCCCAAAACTCAAATGGAGTTCTGAAGAGTTAGACACAACTAAGGTGACTGAACAACAGCAACAATATTGAGAGTGGTAATAAATTATTGTTTTCAATGTGGCTGACTCAAATTAACCAAAAATCTAATTACTAAATATGGTTTATTTATAAAATTCTTTCAGGAACCCAAATGGAGATCTTCAAAAGCTAATAATTATCATAAATCAAAATTTTCATTTAAAATTTTCTCTTTTTTTAAGTAGAAAGTTTAGAAGACATTAGTCTTTTACCTCTCCCATTGAACGTATTTTAAAAATACACATACAGTCCTCAATACATTTGTACATATTCTGACAAAATAAATTCTTATCTCTAAAAATATGTTACATTTTAAGTTCATGATCTCTCTGCCAGGAAATGAGTAGGTATTTCTTTTTTTAATTATATTTTGTATTTTCCAGTTATCTGCCTTCCTTCCCTCCTTTCCATCTCCCCCAACTGCCAGTGAAAAAGAAAGAAAAACAAAGTCCTTAAAAATAAAAATAATAAGGTCTATATACTAGACACTAAGTGAGATATAACCAACTAAACACCACATATGTTTCCTAAATTAATTTGGTCCTAGTACATTTTTGGCTTTGGAAAATATTGATGGAACCCAAAAATATTAGTTTGGAGAGGGTCTATGGGAATTGGGAGCAAAAAAGAAGAAAATTAGACTATTTTACATAAATTATAAAACATAATACTTTTTGATACATATGTAATCTTATATTTCATATTTTAGGGGAAAATATTGCTAGCATAAAATTTTTTCTCAGAAATCTTGTTCCTTTGTGTGGAACACCAAAGTTCCTTGGCATACAATTTGGGAAAAGGCATGTGAGTTATTCCTCCCACTTATTAAATTAGTAAAGATGAAGAAATAGGAGAATTAACAAATGTTGGAGAGACTGTTAGAAAACAGGCACAATACTGTTGATGGAGCTATGAATTGATTCAACCATCCTAGAAAACAGTTAAGAAATATTCCCTCAAAGTTAAGAAACTGTCTATGTCCTTTGCTTCAGTGATACCATTACTAGGCCTCAAGGAATTCAAAAAGAGAAATGAGAGATCCATATATACCAAAAGGTTTATAGCAACTTTTTTGTTTTAATGAAGTACCATATCTATATTTACTATGTATGATAGATTTATTTAACAAGTCATTTAGCCTCTCTGGGGCTCAGTTCTTCATCTGGTAAAATGGAATTAAAAGTTCCTATCTCACAGGGTAGTTGTTTCTCAATTTTTTTCTTTTTTGCAAAAAAAACGCATTGTATAGTGCTTTAAGATTCACAAAGCATTTTACAAATATTCTTTCATTTGATCTTACAACAATTCTGAGAAATAAGTGCTATTATTATTCCCATATATATGAGGAAACTGAGGCAGGCAGCATTTAAGTGAGTGTCCAAGGTAAGACTTAAACTTGTGTCTTTCTGACTCTATCCACAACACTAAAATATTATATAAATGCCAGTGATGATCTTGGTGATGATACCCTCGTCACATTCAATTGGGTTTTCATGGTACTGAGTCATGCATTGATTAAAAGATGATACCTGGGGCGCCATGCACCTCCTCTTGAACTTTTCGTCTTTTGTTCACAGATAGTACAAGAAACCTTGGATAAAGCCAGAGAAGGACGGACATGCATTGTCATTGCCCACCGCCTTTCCACCATCCAAAATGCAGATATTATAGCTGTTGTGTCACAAGGTGTTGTGATCGAAAAAGGGACTCACAATGAACTGATGGCCCAAAGAGGAGCATATTACAAACTAGTCACCACAGGGGCACCCATTAGTTGACTTTCTTCAGGAATTTTATACGGCTGGAATATTGGTTGCTTCTCAACAAGTATCACACAGTCTTTGAAAACAAACCATGATGATCACAGACTCTTAAAACTCAGAGTTGGAAAGAGACTTTAGTGGCCATCTGATCCAACCCTTACATAAAAGGAATATTTGCTAGAAGATAGCCAGCAAGTGGTCATCCAGCCTCTTTGTGAAGATCTCAAAGGAAGGGAAACCCACCCTTCTCTCTCTAGGTAGCCCAATCCACTTATGGACAATTCTAATGGTTAGGAAACTTTTCCTGATATCATTTCAATTTGCCTCATTTCAACTTATACCCTTTGTTTCTGGTTCTTCCCTCTGGGGTCAAACAGAATAAATACAGTCTTTCTGCCCTATGATAGCCCTTTAAATATCTGATGACAGACTTTCATCATCCTTCTCTTCTCTAAACTAAATACATCCAATTCCTTCAATCAATCCTCCTATGAGGTAAAAAGAATAATTATATCAAACCTATATGTGTATATATGTATATATATATATATATAATTTTTTATAATCATGTTCATGAAAAAGGCTCTTACCTATAAACTTAAAATGTAGAAATGATTATGCATGTGAACAGATACTTTTTAATCCATATCTAATTGGGTTTTCTCAGTGGAGACCTGGTTGTTACTGTGTTGAGAGATATTTTGAAAATGATGATGCCTTTAGAGAATCAGAAATAGAGGGAAAGAAGAAACTAAAAAACAGAAATAGTTAGAAAAACTACAGCCAGGATCAGCCTGCCAATGTGATGGCTGACCAAAATTATTACCCCCCACATTGTCTGAACATAATCACTTCGCTATGTGACGTTACTTGAAATTCCACCAATTCCTCATCTTGTCCAAGCCTCCTTTTCTGAAGATATCATTATCCCTGGGAGGTGTTGGGATCTCTCAGGACATATTGATGTGCATAAATTCATTCAGAGTACTTTTCTACCAATACCTAACCAATATTACCCACACTGAGAAAACTGAAGCATTGACTGCATGATCCAGTGGAAAGGATATTGTCTCTGGAGTTACAGAACCTGGTTCAAATCCTGACCTGTTTTTACTACCTGTATAACCTTGGGCACATCACTAACTTCTTAAGCCCCAGATTCCTCATCTGTAAAATAAGGAGATCAGACTCAATAGTTTACAAGGCCTCTTCCAGCTCTAGATCTATGATCCTATGAGTGAATGGGAAAGAAATTAAGTAATTATAAGTAACAGAGCTTTTGGGTTGGGATAGGAAGAACACAGGTTTGAATAGGCTACATGGTCAGCATGGGATGGCTCCAAATTTTAGGACAGCTTCACTGTTATGGGAGAAGAGATGTGCAAAAAAGGAGGCAGGAGGGCATCAAAGAAAAATAATGTCATTTATTTCAAAATGTTTTCTGGAGTTCTCCTTATACTTAAGGAAAGAATAGGAAACTCCTTACTTTCTCTCCCTACTGTTACATGGCCTCTAGTTTCTGAACACCAAACTCTTGGTAATAGTCTAAAAAAAAATCCTTACCTTCTGCTTTAGAATAAATACTAAATATCAGTTTCAAGGCAGAAGAGAGGTAAGGGCTAGGCAATTGGAGGTAGGTGACTTGCCCAGGGTCATATAGCTAGAAAGTGTCTGAGGTCACATTTGAACCCAGGACCTCCAGTTTTCAGGACTTGGCTTTCTATCCACTATAACTCAGTTATTTTTATATAATTTTTTAAAGTTACTAGCCTAACCCATACATCATCTTTGAGCCTTCATCCCAGGAGATAAAACTAATGAATCTGTGATTTTGTAGACATAACTATTCCTTCTAGTGAGTAAACAGTAAGTGTCTTGAAGGCAGAAACTGTCATGTTTTTATCTTTAGCTGCTCACTGCTTAGCACATGGTTGGTTGGCACTTAATAAACACGTCAAACTAAATTGAAGAATCACAACCCCTCCTTGTCTTTTTATTCTATATGATTATTTTCCATTTGTTTCTGTAAATCTTCCATAAAGCATGTACCCAGTGTACTACACATCTTCTAGTTATTTTGTTGTGGGAGGAACACCCAAGTTTGTAGCAGGGTCTTACTGCAAGAATGGGAGACTCAAACTCCATTCAATTCAGAAGTAAAAAAAGAATTTTATTTGAAGAAAAGGTTTATGATGGTATAATAGCCAATTAGTTGGTAGAATAGTATGTTGGCTAATCAGGTAGCCTTAGAGATGATGGACTAGCCCAGAAGGCAGTAGCTTCCACACTGCTGATCAGAGTTGGCATATTTATTAGTGTTTGGAGTCTGGTCATCTCCCATTCCAGAGAAATCTTCACATTTCCCCAAAACTCTAGAAAATGGGCATGGCCAAATTCAGGTAGAGGTGTATTTTGGGGTTTGATGCCATAGGGAATAAGGAGAATGCCCAAGTTCTCCTGGCATGTCAGAGTCCCCAGTGGGTAGGTCCCTTGTTCTCCAATGACCATTTTGTCATCATTTGTCAATGTGGGAGAGGTCTCACTGCCCTCCTGGAATGAGAGCATGGAGGGATGGGGGTGGGATGTGGAATATTGGAGGACCCCTCCAGGTAATTAATTATATCTTACAGTTCTAATCTAAAATAAACATAGAACCATATAAGTAATTAATAAAAACAGATTAGGCACAAAGCTGATATCCAGTATAGACTATTACAGATCCAGTACACAGAATGGGTAATTGATCAATCAGCAATTCATGCTTGACTAATGATAAAACTACAGGTTTTGTAGTTGGTGTTTAACTAGAGCTAACTGATGAGAAATGCCAGATTTCAGCGTATAAGGGTCCTGTTCCTATTACCACACCTCACTGCCTACTGTCAGCCCCCCATAAATTTTAATACTATCGCCCAGCTCAGGGTCTCTTTTTGTTTCTCATTTTTGTTACTTAACTCATCCACTCTTTTTCTAGTCAGACATGTTCTTACCAATGTATTTTGAGATGCTTCTTGCATTTATGTTGCCATTGGTAACATGTCATAGCCTTCTTACACATATGTTTTACTTGCCATTGTCATTTATTAGAAATTTTACTTCATTTGAAATTGTGGTGTTTCATAATGAGCTATCACAGAGAATCACTAAGGAACAATGAAAGTTAGAAAAGTCAGCTCTCATTTTAGCCTACTAGGATATGCAAGCCCAGATATATTGACTGAGTCCCAGGTTTCAATGATTTGAATGGTTATATAAGGCCAAAATGTGTTCTCAGTCACTGTCTCTATAGGTGGAAATGTCTTCACGCTCTTGGATCCCCAAGTAGGAGCAATTTATATAAATTCCTTCCATATAGAGAAAGAACTGTTTGTTACACTTCTATAAGCTAAATATCATGGCATCAGTTGTAATCTGAAGAGGATTCATGGTAAAAACAACATTATAAACCACTTAGAGACTATATGGTGTCCATATAATCTAAACACCTAACACCATGCTCTAACATGCAAATTGTTAAAACTAATATACGATAACTATTATATTTTATAAAGTTTATTAATAATAACTAAAAGTACAAAAGCTAGCTAACCCAGCTAGGGTTGGGAGAGAAGAGAGAGAAAAGAGGCAGTCACAGAACTTATAAACAAACATGAAGATGCAAATGTGAGGGAAGGGAAAAGAATTCTGGGAGATGAAAAAGGAATTTGGTGAGATGGAGTCCAAGGTACAAGAATTTCTAACTATAGAGGAGTATATTAATTGGACGTTTTGGAAAGTACAACTACCAGACCACTGAAGTATAAATTAGCACCCTGAAGGGGTAAAGATGAACTAGATGGCATTGGAATGCTATGGAACTTCAGCCAGTAGCTTGTAGTCAAGTTCATCAGATTGCCTGACATTTGACAGACATTCCTGTTCAGACCAATATAAAATGAAATCTAGCCGTTTCATGAATCTGTGCTGCAGAAGAATTAGTAGATTTATCTCTTGATCCTTAGATAATACTCTTATCACCACACTTAGATCCATCCTCCATCTAGTGACCAAAATGATTTTCTCAAATCACAAATCCAATCATGTCACACACACCAAACACTCCACCAGCAATAAACTCCAGGGGTTCCTTATTGCCTCTAAGATCAAATATAAAATTCTTTTTCTTGTGTTCAGAGTTCTTCATAACTTCCAACTTCCTTGCTTCCTTCCCCCCTTGCACATACCTTTTTAGTCTTTTTTTACCTTACTTCCCATCCAGTATTCTTCCATCCAGTGATATTAGCCTCCTTACTGTTCCTCAAACAAGACACTTAGTATTTGACTCCGGGTATTTTCTCTGTTTGTTCCTGATTTCTAGAATGCTCTTTCCCCTCATCTTTGCCTACTAGCTTTTCTGGCTTTCTTCAAATCTTAACTAAAATCTCACCTTCTAGAGAAAGCTTTTCCCAAACCCCTTAAAAATTCTAGTGCCTTCTCTCTTTTAATTATTTCCCATTTCCCCTGCATATAGCTTGTTTGTACACATTTGTGTGCCTGTCTCTCCCATTAGATTGTGTGCTCATTGAAGGCAGGGACTGTATTTTGTCTTTTTTCGTATCCCCAGTATCATGCCTGGCACACAGTAGTGTTCAATAAATGTTCATTGACTCACTGACTGACTTTTAATATCATAGCCTTTTTAAGGGGATTTTATATCTCCCTGTTCTATTGGAAGCTGGCTTAAAAGTTGTCTACTCATGTGGGGACAATTGAAATTCTTTCCTTAAATTAATTCTGTTTCCTAATTTCTCTTTTCAAGCATCTCCCAAACACTATTATAAGAACAAAGACAAATTACAGAGACAGCCTCCCTGCCTTCACAGTGGTGTATTACCCAAAGGTAAAACACTGAAGGACTCTGTCCTACCTAAGGAGATCAGATTGACACAAATATTTTAGTGTTTTGTGCCACGAGAGAATGTTACTAGCTCCAGTGACAAAAGGTCCCATAACTGTGTTAAGTTAATATGTCCAGGTATATTTATTACCTCTTTAAAAGAAGATCTGGAAACTTTTCCAAAGTACTCTCCTTCTCTGGAAGGTGATCTGACTAATCCCCCTTGATTCAATTAACCTTTTGCCTTTCTTTTAGAAAGGCTATCAGCAATTCTCAATGAGCATGGGATAACAATGACTTTCAAAGAAATGTATTCCTGCTTTATCATCAGTTTCATTCACATTGCCTTCCTGATGCATTCATATTTAAAAGGTTGTCTTCATTTAGCAATATCACTAGCTTCTGAGGCACCAAGTATTTAGAGAATAATTTTACTAAATAATAAAACTGAGTGAGAAAAACATTTTCGATTGGGGAAGGAGGAATTGACCTTTACTAAAAGAAGAAATCTATGTATTGATTTAAACTAAATATTCTCTAATTTAGAATGGAATCAATGTGTGATGAAGTTTTGCGTTAGTTTTTTTAGGAAAAAATACATTCTTTATTTGCCTTAAGTAGAGGCTAGGGAAGGAGAGGTTCCTTTTCTCTTCTGCCTATGGCTAATTCATTCTAAGTCAGATTTTTGCTTCTTGCCCTCTATATTACTTTGAGGATAGAAGATGGATGGCTGGTAGGGAGGATAGGAATCAAAGACTACATATACTATAGGAGGTTTCTGAGTTGCATGAGTGTTTCTAGATTTGATCTGTCATGAACTACCCAGTTTGGGCTGGCAAATGGGCCCAAAAGTTTCTTCTCCCATGTTAATGTAAATAAGTAGGGAAAAATTCTTCATGAACCCCAGAAATATAAGACATAGAGTGTGAAGAGTCTTTAACCCCATGTAAGCATCTCACACCTATCATAAGGGCAAATGATTACCTATAAACTCTTTAGATTAGTTGATTTTTTTCCAGCCTGATCTCATACTGGCAGGTCTAGGTTCCCATAAAATACAATTGTACTCAAATTCTCTCAAAGTTCTAGGGGTAACTAAATTGCTCTTACTTCTCATTTTAGCTATTGAAAATCTACCAATATGTTTCCTGCTTACACAAACCAGCCACTCACAACAATGAAATTTTAGACCTTAAGTAAAATGATTTACTTAGCCAAAAAAAATTATAACATCCAATAGTCATATATTAAAAATAATACATGAATAATAAAAATACATCCCAAACAACTCATAAACATTGTTCATAGTCTCCTGTCAATGTACTCAGTAAATGATTGGGAGAGAGTGTAATTTCTGAGGAAGAGTTGGGCACCCAACTAAAAGAACATAAGGGAAGAACAAATATGTGCTCAGGGTAGCTTATAACAGTGCACTATTTCATTCTGTATACTTTAAAGCAGGTTAATAAAAATAAAACAAAACATGGAAAGACCTACATGCTTTTGAGGAGCAAAATGAGCAAAACTTAAGAGAATATTATATACAACAAAAGAAATATTGTTTGAAGAATAACCTGTGTAGGTTGACCTCCAGAGAAAAAACTTATAAATAGAAATAAGCGCAGATGATATGATGGTCTACTTAAAAAATCCTAGAGAACCAACTAAAAAGTTAGCAGAAATAATCAACAACTTAAGCAAAGTTGCAGGATACAAAATAAATGCACATAAATCATTAACATTTCTATATATTTCCAACACATCTCAGCAGTGAGAGTTAGAAAGAGAAATTCCATTTAAAATCACCCTAGACAATATGAAATACTTAGGAATCTATCTGCCAAGACAAACACAGGAATTATATGAACACAACTAGGAAACCCTTTCCACAAAATTAAAACTAGATCTAAACAATTGGAAAAACATTGAGTGCTCATGGGTAGGACGAGCTAACATAATAAAAATGACCATCCTACCCAAATTAATTTACTTATTTAGTGCCATACCTATCAAACTACCAAAAAACTTTTTTACTGAATTAGAAAAAACTATAACAAAGTTCATTTGGAAGAACAAAAGACCAGGAATATCAAGGGAAATAATGAAAAAAAAAATGAAGGAAGGGGGCCTAGCAGTACCAGATCTTAAGCTGTAATACAAAGCAGTAGTCATCAAAACAATATGGTACTGGCTAAGAGACAGAAGGGAGGATCAGTGGAATAGACTAGGGGTAAGTGACCTCAGCAAGATAGTCTTCATTAAACCCAAAGAACCCAGCTTTTGGGACAAAAACCCACTATTTGACAAAAACTGCTGGGAAAATTGGAAAACAATATGGGAGAGAATGGGCATAGATCAACATCTCACACCCTATATAACTCAGAATGGGTGAATGACTTGAATATAAAGAAGGAACTATAAGTAAATTAGGTGAGCACAGAATAGTATACTTGTCAGATCTATGGGAAAGGAAAGATTTTAAAACCAAGCAAGAGTTAGAAAAAAAATCACATAAATAATTTTGACTACATTAAACTAAAAAGGTTTTGTACAGACAAAACCAATTCTACCAAAATTAGAAGGGAAGCAACAAATCGGGAAAAAAATCTTTATAACAAAAAATTCAGACAAAGGTCTAATTACTCAAATATACAAGGAGCTAAATTAATTGTACAAAAAAATCAAGCCATCCCCCATTCGATAAATGGGAAAGGGACATGTGATACAGAGAGGAGGGCTTAACAGTTTGCAGGCTTTTGCTGAGTGCTTATGTCAGTTAAGAGGTTTTAGAATCTTGGAAGAGTTTCAGTTGGACCTGGGAACTCGTGGAGGGAACCAGGGTCCAAGGGAGCTCCTTCTGGAGATTGAAACCTTAGCCTAGTTTTGCAGTCTTTTGAAATTTGTTAATTTAGATAAAAACCTTTGAATCTCCCTACCCTACCTCATTTCCTACCTTCATTTCCCTTACCTAAATGTTTGAGAGGAGTGAATAAGTAGAGTGAATCAGAGAGTTAGTTCAAATCTGTGAGAGTTTAGCCCTACCCTTGCAGTAATTTATCTAGAGAGGTTTTGTATCCATCATCCTAATCCCTTTTGATTTCAAAATCACCTTGAGAGCTGAGTAAAGGCAGAACCTTTCTCAGACTCCCATTCCTGGTTCCCTTCCCCTATCTGAGGTTTCTCTAAGCAGCTGTTAGGGCTTCCTTGATCCTTTTACCCTGACAATTTATCCTGGGAAGACAATAAACCCCTTTGTGTTTAAAACAGACCTTTTTGGTTACTTCATTAGTTAATTAGTAAGAAAGGGAAGAAGAGGAATAGAATCAACATACTCTGGGGTTGAGGGAATCCAGGGTATCCATCTTGAAGGAAGGTGTAACTTCAAAACAAGTCCCTTCCTGTGATATTTACTAAAGCCTGTAGTTAATTTCAATCAGTCTATTTCCCTTCAGTGTTTGTCTTTAACCTAAATCCCAGTCTGTATTCCTGCTGCTGTTTGCCTGTTTAGATTAGTTCATCCTCTCCCTGACAATCCTTGTTACCTCAGTGTTATACTCTCTGAACTCAGACATTCCCTTATTTCTCCTACCACCTCAACTGCCATCCTTCATCATTGAACCTTCCTCATCCACTATATTGCCTTAACTTCCCTACTACCTAGTCTATTCACTTGATTACCTCCAGCCTTGGATCCTTTGCCTTGTCTTATTCCCTGATCCTACCAGTTATTACCCCTAGCTTCAGCCTCATATTATATCCTGCATCTACCTATTACATCCTACCTAATCCCCATATTACCTCCCTAGCAAGTCTCTTATAATATCCTTCCCAGTCCCCTATAACATCCATGAATAGGAAATTTTCAGATAAAGAAATCAAAACTATCATTAAGCACATGAGAAAGTGTTCTAAATCTCTAATAATTAGAGAAATGCAAATCAAAACAACTCTGAAGTATCACCTCACACCTAGCAGATTGGCTAAAATGACAGCAGGGGAGAGTAATAAATGTTGGAGGGGATGTGGCAAAATTGGGACATTAATGTATTGCTGGTGGAGTTGTGAACTGATCCAACCATTCTGGAAGGCAATTTGGAACTATGCTCAAAGGGCTTTAAAAGACTATCTGCCTTTTGATCCAGCCATAGCACTGCTTGGATTATACCCAAAAGAGATAACAAGGAAAAAGACTTGTACAAAAATATTTATAGCTGCGTTCTTTGTGGTGGCAAAAAATTGGAAAATGAGAGAATGTCCTTCGATTGGGGAATGGCTAAACAAATTGTAATATCTGTGGGTGATGGAATATTATTGTGCTCAAAGGAATAAAGAACTGGAGGAATTCCATGTGAACTGGAATGACCTCCAGGAATTGATGCAGAGCGAAAGGAGCAGATCCAGAAGAACATTGTACACAGAGACTGATACACTGTGGTACAATCGAACATAATGGACTTCTCTACTAGCAGCAATGCAAGGATCCAGAACAAGGCTGAGGGACTTATGAGAAAGAAAACTAGCCACATTCACAGGAAGAATTGTGATAGGAGAAACACAGAAGCAAAACAACTGCTTGGACACATGGTCTGATGGGGATATTATTGGGGATGTAGACACTGAATGATAACTCTAGTCCAACTACCAATAATATGAAATTGGGTCTTGATCAATGAAACATGTAAAACCCAGTGGAATTGTGCGTCAGCTAAGGGCGGTTAGGGTAGTTTGGGGAAGAGGGAAAGAACATGAAATATGTAAGTATGGGAAAATATTCAAAATAAAAATAAAAAAAAGAAATAAGCAAGACATAGTTGTGCATATACATATCGTTTTTTTTGACAAATGATACTTTCTGTAGTAGGAAGTTGAAAGGGAAAGAGGCAGATAACCAGAAACTTTAATGTACAAACAAATTAATTAATTAAAAAAAGTTTTTTTTAAATCAGAAAGGAGCAGATGACAGTTGACCCCTGAGTAAGACAAACCAGCCTAGCCAGCTCTTAAATAACACATCAGCAACAGTACCTGTCTATTCCATTTTGGTTTTTTCCTCTCAAACCAGAGGGGGGCAGCAAAGAGCTATTGGTACAACTGAAATGTTTCTTAAGCTCTCAGGGGGCCCTGAAGAACAATATTTGAGATGGAAATGCTTCTTGAATGAGGTTGAATTTGTCTTTACCCAATGAAGAATCATGTAGCTGAAGCCTATCAGCTAACTACTACTGCTGAAAGTTTCTTCAAATAAATTGCAAAAGATGCTTTCTTTTTGACCCCTTGCTATTTCTTCAATCTTGAAAGCCTTATTTCCCCCCAAAAGTTTAATTAATTTACTTTTTCAGTTTCATATAGAAACATTTTTTGACATTTGAGAATCCAAATTTTCTTTCTCCCTTCCCCTTCTACCCTAAGGTGGTAAATAGTCTGATATCAGTGCTTTCATGCAATATATATTTCCATATTTCTTATGTCGTGATAGAAGATACATATCATACATACAATAAAAATCTGATGAAGGCAATAAAGTGGAAGATGGCGTGCTTTGATCTGACAATTCCCAGTAGTTCCTTCTTTGGCTATGAATAGCATTTTCTATCATGAGTCTCTTATAGTTAGTTATCTTGGGAACTTGTTTTGTTGATAATGGTTTAGTCCTTCACAGTTGATCATCTTATACTATTTCGGTTACTGTTTAATACATTGTTCTCCTGGTTCTGCTCACTTTACTTTACATCAGTTCATATAAATATTTCCAGTTTTTACTGAACTCATCCTGTTTTTCATTTCTTATGGTGTGATATATAAATATCATATTATAACATATTGCAATATATTTTATAACCTCATCCCAGCCAACCATGACAAGAACAAGAAAGAGAAGACAAAGAAATGATTCAAGCAAGATACATATGTTCAAAGGGGGCAAAATACTGATAAATAAAACATGTGAAGCAAGAAAGGAGGAAATAAACGGGTTTTTTAAAAGTGTATATTAATTCTACTAGGATTTGAAAAGCTTGAGAGTATCCAGAAGAGAACAACCAAGATGGTAAAGGGCCTGAAGTTCATATCATACAAGGATTAGTTGAAGGCACTTGAGGAATTTAGCCTAGAAACTTAGGGAAGATGTGATAACTTTGTCTGCAAGTATTTCGACAGTGAGGTAGAAGAAGAAACAGATTGGTTCTGCTTGGTATTTGAGGACAGAATTAAGAGTAATGAATAAAATTGCATAGAAACATATATATAATTGATGTAGGGAAAAATTTGCAAAGAATTACAGCTATCCAAAATTGGGATAGGTTGAGTCAGGAGGGAGTGGTTTCACTGACTTGAGATCTTTAAGGAAAGATTGAATGGAAGACCACCTAAAAAGCACATTGTAGAAGGGGTTCTCAGTTATGTTCAAGTTTGACTATTTTAGCCTTTGACATTCCTTTTCAACTCATATTCTGTGATCCTGAATTTCCCATTATAAATTATGTCTATCAGAAGATCCTCATAAAGTTATCACCTAGATCCTATTTTCTAATTTTCTCTTAATTACATTCAAGGGGGCTGTGATTTTTAACAATTGGCTCTCTGGATTAAAAATGGATATCACATCATACTTTTTAATTTTATGATTATAATAATTTTTCCCAGATTATTTGTCAATATAATTTTTAAATATTTGTTTTCTGATAATTTGCAATCTATGTTCTCTCTCCTTCCAAACCCTCCCACCTCCCAAATGAAGGCAGGTAATATTATGCAGGTTGTAATATTTCATTATATAATACATTTTTCCATGTTTATGTTGAAAAAGAAGACACATATTGCTTACACTACAGAAAAATTCATGGAGGAAATAAAGTAAAGAATGGTATGTTTCAATTTGCATTCAGACTCTGTTCCTTCTATGGCAGTGGATATCCTTTTTTTGTCATGAGTCTCCTGGAGTTGTTCTGGATCCTTCCATTACAAGCATATCCAACTTGTTTACCCATTCTCAAAAGATGGATCTTCCTTCAACTTCCAATTATTTGCCACCACAAAAAGAGCCACTATAAATATTTTTGTATAGGTAGGCTCTTTTCCTTTATTTTTAATTTCTTTGGGATACAGACCTAGTAGTGGTATTGTTGAGTCAAATGGTATGCAGAGTTTTATGGCATCCAGATTGTTCTCCATAATGGTTATGTTTTTGTACCAGCACTATATTAGTGTCTCTATTTTCCATATCCCCTCTAACACTTATCATTTTCCTTTTTTTATATATTAGCCATTCTGATGGGTGTGAGGTGATACCTATAGATATAGATACCTATAGATTCTTCTATAATCAATAGTGATTTGGGGCATTTTTTAATATGACTAAATTTAAAAATTTAAAACAATTTTAAAAATTTTATGTTTTTATCCTAGAATTGCCTGTTCATGTCGTCTGACCACTTAGCAATTGGGGAATGCTTTTTATTCTTATAAATTTTATTCTATTCTCTACATACTTGAGAAATGAAGCCTTTGTCAGAGAGACTTGCTATAAAGATTTTTCCCCCAGTTTGATGTTTACTGGTTAATTTTGACTGCATTGCTTTTGTTTGTGAGGAAACTTTTTAACTTAACATAGTCAAAGTTATCTATTTTACAACTCATAATGTTCTATATAGCTTACTTTGACCTAAAATTCTTCCCTTATCCATAGATCTGACAGGTAAACTATTTTGTGCTCCCCTAATTTGTTTATGGTATCACCCTTTATTTCTAAATCATGTATCCATTTTGACTTTACTTTGGTACATAGTGAGGTATTGGTCTGTCACACACATTTTTAAACTTAAACTGGTTTGAGCTGGTTCCAGCACCATCCTGGAAGTATTGGACAGCATTTTCTTATGAATGTAGAACTCAGCTGCATTTCATAGATGCATGAGAGGTGGGAGAGCTGATAAATCATAAAGTTGGTCAATGTTTTCAAGTACACTTAGAGATTAATATATATCCATACTACAAAATAAATTGTGCTCACACTTATCTTTCCTAATTTACTAGATACTGAGTTGCTTAATGAATCTTTCACAAGTACCCAATATGTGAATATGCAAGATAATACCTTAAGTTATCCTCTAACTAAACCCATTTCAAATTTCTATCACATCATCCGCAATTAAATGCCCAATTAATCTAAATGAATGGACTGTAAATAAGGCAATGCACATGATCATCATCTAATTATCACTGGCCAGCATTGCATAGTAATATGCTCATTAGACTTCTAATTGTAGACTTCTGAGGTCCATAATGAGTAATCAGAGAGTAGACACAATGGCTCAGCAACATTTCAAACTCATCATTTAGCCCAATAAGTCAGACCTAGGACAATTTGAACAATGAAGAAAAAAAATTTAAAGGAAAGACAGTCCATCCAGCTGTTGAATTTACAATTAACAGCTTCTTCTAGCCCAGGGGTCGCCAACCTTTTTGGCTGTGAGAGCCATAAATGCCACATTTTTTAAAATGTAATTTCGTGAGAGCCATACAGTGCTCACAGTGCGAGCTCCTATAACAGTGCCTGAAAAAAAATGGACTTTATGGCTGCTGCAGAAAGAGCCATATCTGGCCCTCAAAAGAGCCAGATATGGCTCAAGAGCCATATTTGCTGACCCCTGTTCTAGCCTGAAGGAGACACTAAAACTCAGAAGCAGCTCTCTATTCTCAGGTTTACAAAGATAAACCATAATAACTAGGCAGCAAAAGGAAGGCATCCCTAAAGCTCCATAATATAAACATGCAAATATTTGGAGTGATGATGAGGTTAAAACAAACTAACTTAGTATGAGACTGTAGTATTACAGTAAGAGCACTGGCCTTTCTTCACTTGATTATGTCAAGTTCATTTTGTATATGCTTTGTTCATATTGTTTATATGTTGTCTTCCTCACAAGACTGTGTACTCCCTAAGAATAGGGACTATTTTTTTTTGTCTTTTCTTCTTCTTGGCACTTAGCACAATGCCTAGAATATATAGTTGTCACTTAATAAATATTTGATGACTGATTGAATGAGAAGAGCTGGGTTCAGATCTCATTTCTGATGTTTACTATCTCTGTGCTTGGGCAACTTAGCCTCAATTATCTACCTCATTTATAAAATTAATTCTCTACCTTGTTCTCTTGAGGCTTGACTTGACTTCTTTCTGGGCTGTTGGCCACAGTTTCCTATTATAATATCCTCATTAAATAGAGTGTCTCAAAAGTCATTGCTTAGTTTTAAGCAATAGCTGAAAGGACACCCTCTATGTGTATGTGCTTCAAATTGTCTGAAGTGGCTAATTCTTTCAACTCCATCAACACTGGATCTGTGGAAGACAGCACCACAGCATCCTTAGGACCACAGCACTTGCTGAGCAGACAGCACAGTCATAAGAAAATAGCATATGCTATTTTCTCATTAAACTGGAGTCTACAGATTTAGAATTTATAATGCCTCCGTCAAGGGTTGGGCTAAAACCTACTTTTGTTTACTCCAGAAGCTGTCTGGATAAAGAGTTATTAGAGCTAACTAACAAGTTTAGCATCCAGTGCTTCAGAAAAGAAGTCCGAGGCAAGTATCATAAATATGCCCTAAAATCTACTTTAAAAAGTAAATTCAGGCTGGGGCGGGGTTGGGGGAGGGAAAGAATATGAATCATGTAACCATGAAAAAATATTTTAAAAAATTTAAAAAAGTAAATTCAGTTGGTGGAGGTAGATCCTGGAGCTTCAAGAATCTTCTGTAGGAATGAAAGAGGACCAAGTTGAGGAGGAGCTTCAGAGAGATGATTTGAGCTTCATACTTAAACCAATTATTCTTGCTAAGTGTTAAGTTCAATTGTTTCTAGCTGTTAGGGAGTATAAATTTGACAGTGTTCTCTAAATATAGGTGACCTGAGTTGAACCAAAGATTCAATCATCCTGAGCTAGTTACAGCTCTGATAACTGAGAAAGATTGGGTGGGGGCAAGAGAGGATGGATAGTTAAAATATTTAAGAAAAGGATGTGTTAGTAACAATAATATTGTATGAAGATCAACTGTGAATGACTTAGCTATCTCAGCAATACAGTGATCTAAGACAATTCCAAAAGACTCATAATGAAAAATGCTATGTCCACCTCCAGAGAAAGAACTGATGGAGTCTGAGTACAAATGGAAGCATACTTTTTTCTTTCTTCTTTTTTCTTGGTGTTTTTTTTTTGGGGGGGGGGGTTATTTCACAACATGACTAATATGGAAATATATTTTGTATGAGTGCATATATATACCCTATATCAACGTGAAGGGGTAGAGGAGGAACAGAGAGAATTTAGAACTCAATTTTTTTTAAATAAATGTTAAAATTGTATGTAATTGTATATGTAATTGTACATTGTATATGTAATTGGAAAAAAAGAGAAAAAGAAAATGATATATTTACAAGCACCATCAAATACTTTCAAGAACTCTATTTACATGCAATCCTTATACAAATTAAATTAAAATTCAATATTTCTATTCTAAAGCCATTGCCTAAGGGTATTTGCCAGATAACAGTTTGAATGAATCAACTTTGTTAACATAATTTGAATTGAGTTTGGATGATGATACTGGAGTAACCCTTCTTTCACAAAGGGAAGCTTACTAGAAATTAAATAAGGTTTACAATATGATCAGAACATGAAAATATCATTCATCCTACCAGTCTTTTGATTTTTAAGAAGAGAGAGCTATAGAACTGTGGATGGAGAGAAACATCAGAGGACCATAGGTTATTTCCATTGGAGAAATGTTGGAGAGGAAAAGTACGAAAGAAGTTCAGGTGAAAGCAAACCATATATATGCAGAGCGGAGTGACCTTTCTTTAAAGATTGGTCTACTTAAAAATCTGTGAGCTGGGGCAGCTAGGTGGCCCAGTGGATAGAGATCCAGGTCTAGAGAACTCAAACCCAGGTTCGAATGTGACCTCAGATACTTCCTAGCTGTGTGACCTTGGGCAAGTCACTTAACCCCAATTACTTAGCCCTTATTACACTTCTGCCTTGGAACCAATACTTAGTATTGACTCTAAGATGGAAGGTAAAGATTTTAAAAAGAAAATCTATGAGTTTCTAAATAGACTATAGTATTGGTCATGTAGGTAATAAGATACTATGGAACTTTGAGAGAAAATCTGAGTATGGGAAAATATTGATTCTCTATACACAAGCACCACAAGTACAAACCAGAAGGTTGCTTCCATTCTCAAGGGGTGATAAATGTTTGAGTTTCCTTCAAGGATAGTAATAGCTATCAATTGAAATTATTTTGTTTGATCCATTCTCCACTTGTATGTTTGCTCCATAGAGCTGGTGACAGAATGTTCATAGCAGGTAAATCATTTCCCATTCTCTATCAATCAACAACATAAATGGTTAAGGTACACAGCTAAAGTTGATGGTCCCTTTGGCTAGCCTCTCCTCTAGGCATCTTCTCTGCATCTTCACTAATAGCCAGCCCAGAGTAGTCATGCTCTAAAGCAGTGGTTCCCAAACTTTTTTGGCCTACTACCCCCTTTCCAGAAAAAATATTACTTAGCCCCTGGAAATTAATTTAAAAAAAATTTTAATAGCAATTAATAGGAAAGATAAATGCACCTGTGGCCATCACTGCTTTCCTGGATTGCTGCAGCACCCACCAGGGGACGGTAGCACCCACTTTGGGAATCACTGCTCTAAAGAATAGTGACTGTTATTCATGCTTTACTCTCTTTTCCATGGCATGGTTCAGAATATATTGTTCAAGGTTTTAATGGGGGTTGGGGGGAAATGACACATTTTGAGCCCCCCAAAAAGCTGCCATCTCAGTGATCCTTTGTGAAAGACTCAGACACTCTTATTTCAGTGAAAAGCTCAGAAATTTCCCCCTCTCAGATTAGAAGGTAATTCCTAGGGTTTTGAATGAATTTCCAGTACCACAGTCATTTGCTTGTCCCTGCTCTTTTAGACCGGTCTCTTCTGCATTACCAAAAGTCACAGGCTGGGATCACCATCATAGGTAGCAAAGACAAGTACAGTAATTAGTCCCCATCTTCAACGGAGCCTTTCCCTGATTTGACATAAACTGCAATTTTATGTGACAGAGTAGAAACTTGGGGACTCTTAGTTCTTAGAATTTGATCTTATGATGTTTTGAGCCTGACAGGTCCTTCTTGAAGCTGCTGCTGATTTTATACATTTTCAACCAGCAATTTTCTGCAATCACCCTCATACTTCTAGCACAAGAAACCACTAATGACAGCTACCACATAAGTAAATGGCATGTGTAAATGTCCCTCAACAGCTTAAATATCTCTTCTAGATGGGATGTACTTTGTCAAGAGTAACTATCATTTTCAGAACCAAGATAGTCTCAGATAATCCATCTGTAAAAATGGCACTTCAAGGTCTGGGGATAAAAGAACAGACTAGGTGTAAGGGGACCCAGGTCTTAGTTTCAGCTCTGCTGCTCACTCTCTTGGGATAAGTCTCTGCCTCAGGTTCTCCTTCTCTGAAAAAGAAAATGCTGTCCTTCTCTAGCTCACATGGAAAGGGCAAAGAGATGGGAAATAATACATCAATATTCTTTGAGTTTCTTTCAAGAAAAGTATGACTTCATCATCATGTTTATATAGCACTTTAAAGTTTGCAAAGGGCTTTACATATATGACCTCATTTAATCATAAAACTCAGAGAGTACTTGTATCCCACTATGCTAAATATTTTTTATCATCATATATTTCAAATAATATATCGAGGCTTCTAATAGAGCAAAATCTGGGTTGTGTCTCTTAGAAACAGATTAAACATCCAGAAGCTGTGGTTTCATAAAAATTAACCTTTATAGCTAATTTAAGGCACTACCAAAATTCCAATAATGCAATGCTTCTTTGGGCAGCTTGCAAATGTCACCGTTTTGTGTTCTCATGCATCAAAAGGTCTCCACTTAACATGGTTAAATGGGACTTCTGGAAAAACCTCCCCCTCAAAAGAAAGAGCCTTCAATCTCTTTGCTGCAATATTAGCAGCTGTCTTTGTGTTTATTTTAAAGATTTATAATTAATTGGACAGATTCTTGTGTAACTTGCCTAGATTTTCTTCTCCTGAAGGCTTATCACTTTGACATTCTTCATCTGAATAGGGATACATTTTGAATATTTATATTTAAGTTAGAAGTAAGACAAGTCAGCTAAATTCAGCTTACCTCTGACAGCTAAATTGGGATAAGATGAGCCTTTTCCATCATCCTCGAAAACAGAAGTTTTCTCCAAGACTGTGAAGAGTGGTTACTCAGCTGCCTAGGCAGCTTCAGTAGCAGAGAAAGTTTGTTACCATCTAGGCCACTCCAGGCAGTGCCAACTGTATCAAACAGTGACAGCTATACGGGGACCAAACAAAGCTGTGGCTAGGAGATGGAGCTGTTTAAGGATGGAATAGACAGCAGCATAATACAGGGAAAGAGTATTAGCTCTGGAGTTAATGTCCTAACACTTAATACCCATGTAAACTGGTACAGGGCTTCTAGGTGACAAAGCCAATAGAGTGCCAGAAGGCAGGAAGATTCATCTTAAGTTAAAATCTGGCCTTAGAAACTTCCTAGCAATGTGACCTTGGATAAGTCACTTAACCCCCTTTACCTGAGTTTCCTCATCTATAAAATCAGCTGGAGATGGAAATGACTAACCACTCCAGTTATCTCTGCCAAGAAAGCTTCAAATGTGGTCTTGTAAAGTCAGACATGACTGAAACGACTGAACAAAAATCCTTGAATAAGTAAGTTACTTAATATTGCTGAATTGTAAAATCAGAGGATTGAAAGAAACAGATTCTCAGGTCCCTTCCAACTCTAGATCAGGGAGCCTGTGTGATCCTATGATCCTGTGATATGATACAGAAAGTAAGCTATCCGTTATGGTCCCTTTAATACTATTTGGCCTGAAAAACAGCATTCAAGGTGGGAAAACCTGTGGGGAAGAACTTGTCAGTGATCTGGGCTAATAGTGATCCTGTGGTTTCAGATTCAGAGGAGCTCCTAACTCGACTCATCTCTGGCTTCATTTGGGAACTATTCAGGCTACAAATTAAATACCGAAAAAGGACTGTTAGCTCCCCAGGCTTCCTTTGCTCAGCCACAGCCCTAAATGTAAATGACCACTACAGGATTTGATGCCAAAGGTGGTACAATGAGACACGTGCACCTGTCCGTTTATTAAATGGTGGAAAATTACTTCACAAACATTCCTCATGGGAATAGAGATGCAGCTAGAAGTACTAACTATCACAATGGGAACTGAACTTTCTAGACAACGTCTAAACAAAAACTTCCTGGCATAGAGGGAGTCATGCTGGATCTGAAGTTAGAGCATCTGTGGGTGGGATAGTATTCTTTAAAAAAAACAAACCCTTACTGCCATCTTAGAGTCAATATTGTGTATTGGTTCCAAGGCAGATGAGTAGTAAGGGCTAGACAATGGGGGTTCAGTGACTTGCCCAGGGTCACACAGCTGGGAAGTGTCTGAGGCCATATTTGCACCCACGATCTCTCCCATTTTGGGGCCTGGCTCTCCATCCACTGAGCCTCCTCGCTGTCCCCCATTCTGTGTATTCTACCTGTGTGACCTTGAGCAAATCAATTTTCTCTGGGCTTTGATTCCCTCATTTGAAGAATGAGTAGGTTGGATTATATATATGATTTCTAAGTGGCCTTTTAGCTGGCAATCTACATTTCTTTTTTTTTTCAGAAGCCTTTTTTTAGCATCTTGCTTTAGCTATTAACTATCCAGGCTTTGTCAGTTTTGAAAAGTAAAACTTGTCAATGGGTCTTGGGAAGGCTTTGGTATATGAAATACACCTGCAGAGGAGCCAGCAATAACCTGAACTTGTGATCTTGAACATTCTGCAGTTATATTGCTCTCAACTGACGTAACATCTATTTGATGTGTTACCATTAAAAATATTTATGACTAATTTAACAAGTCATCATTTTAAAGAATTCCTTAATTAGGTCATTAAAATGAGCAGTGTGTGGCATTTTCATATACATCAGAGGGTAACTGAGCAATTGTCCTGGGAACAGGATGAGCTGGATGGAGACAAAAGAGTTAATCATCTCAGTATTCAGAAGTCTTGACTGGCTAAGTTCATTAAAACAAACAAACAAACAAACAACATATTGGGGAATTCTTAAGAGATCATGTAATAATATCTTCAGTGGTCACTTTCATAGTATTTAGATTTTGATCATAGTGCAGGATAAATAAAGATTAATGCAGTTAATGGCTAGGATTATCAATGGTTCCAATGAGCTGGGATGAAACCTTGGAGAAGACAATTCACTTATCTTTTGTTGAAATGTGATAAGAAATATTACTGAATTCTTATCTAAATCCCAAGGGTTTATAGGTAATAATTCTATGATAAGGACTTCGACTTGAGAAAGAGGAAGCCTTTTTTAAAGTAGCACTTTGCAAAAGACTAATAGCTGGTTTCATATTTATTATAAAGGAGTGGAAGACAGTTGGGTGGCTCAATGGATAGAGAGCCAGGCTCAGAGACAGGAGGTCCTGGACCAAATCTGGCCTCAGATATTTCCTAGCTGTATGACCATGGGCAAGTCACTTAACCTCCATTGTCTTACCCTTACCACTCTTCGGTCTCAGTACCAAAACAGTATCGATTATGGGATAGAAAGAAAGGATTTTAAAATAAAATAAAGGTGCTTAGCACTCAGGACAAATATGATATCAAACCCTGTGCCACTGAGAAAAGATGCAAACTAAAAAACCTACCCATCATGCTTTTCCTTTCCCTAAAAATGTTTGCATAACTCTTGCTGTTTTTTTTTAATATAAGTCATTTGCAGAGTGTCTAACCTGTTCTGAATAATGTCAATGTATAGATAAATAAGGATTAAACTCCTTAGGTTCACTTAATATATAACTAATTTAAGTTACATCAAAATGTCTTCAAAGGAAAATATTGGGGTACTACCCTCCACTTGGAAAAGAGAGAACAAAAGGCACCAAAATATGGAGTCATGAGTAGATCCTCAGAATAGGAGTTGAAGCATCTAAGTTCTAGTTCTGATTTTTTGCTGACTAGCAGTTGACCTTAAATAAGTCACCTAACTCCCTTAGGCCTCAGTTTCCTCTCCTGCAAAATAAGATCAGACAGTTAAAAACTCAGGTCTACAGCTCTGATTCTACTGGTGGGTCAGGGAATTTCTGTTCTGTGTGAAGGAATATAGCTCTTCCCTCCTACCCCAACATACCTAATTAATCTTCTTTTCCCTGGGCCTCATTAATACATGTATGCAGTAAGGAATCATAGCAACCACAGTGAATGGAATGGATGCACTTTTACAGAAAGATAACACATAAAACAAATATTCAGCATGGGTTGGGATCTTAACAAAATTATACAGCTGCAGGAGGGTCAATGAAGTCATCACACATAGCAGTTTGAAACTCAGTTTATAACTGTCCTTTCCCCGACAGCTCAAAAAGAACATTTCAGAATTGATTGCAAAGCCCAATCCGAAGAGAACCCCCAGGTTTCTCACCAGGCCAGCAAATGGAGTTGTGTCAATGTGGATCCAGTCTGGATTGGCACACCATTTCTTGGCTTTGGGAACCGACCACAGGAGATCAATATCAAGAAGTTTGAGAAATAGGTAAAAGCCAAAGGCAAAAAGAAACAGAAATAGACTGGTCTTGATATATGTTCCCAGACTTGCTGTTTGGATATCAGGTGTATGTTCAAATGCTTCTGCCACAAGCATGCCTACAAATCAGACAGAAACTTCAGGTGACCGTATTTTCATCTCAGTCAATAAACATTTGTTAACCACCTACTACTATGTGCCGGACACTGTATTAAAACTTAGCACTGGGAATACAAGGTCCTTAACAGGAATCGTGCTCTAGGAGAAACTGTGTGACTTTGTGGAAAGAAGATTCCTAGATTTAGAGCCAAAAAAATCTGCTGTGTATTCATAGTAATGAGTAAATTCCCTGAGGGCAAGGACAATTTTTCTTTTCTTTTTTTTTTTTTCTTTTCCTTTTGGATCCCCATCACCTACCACAGTGCTTCATGCAGAGTAGGCACTAATAAATGTTTTTTGAATAAGGTTGAATCAGACATGTGGGAATAAGTCCAAGCTCTGACATTTATTAGCTTTGTGACTGTGGGCAAGTTACTCAGCTTCTCTGGGTCCCAATTGTCACACCTGCAAAATGAGGGGGTTGGAGTAGATGCTAAGGCCCTTTCCAGATCTAACATGTTCTGTATTCCATGACTGTTTTCAAGAAAGAAGTGGCTACTCCAACCACTCCCAATGTCTGGGAACTTGGCCAAGATATATAATTTTGTGAATCAGTTTCCTCTTCTGCAAAAGTGAGGGAGTGGAACCACTTGATTTCTACAGTCCTGTCCAGTTCTAGTAGTCTCTTTGTTTATGATTTATGGCTTTTGAGTATATCCTCTAATTTTTCCCAAATCTATTTTCCTAGGCAATGACTGTCATATTTTCTAAACCCAACAATATGTTTGCCTTTCTGGGACTTAAACCAATAATATGAACTCAGATTTTTCATTCATTCAGAGTCAACGAGCCACGTGCTGTAAAACTGGCTAATTTGGGGGGTTGGGTCTATGTCTGTGATTTTATCACTTTAGGAAACTGCCAGCATGGAAACTCTCCAATAGGGATGATAATGGGGATGATGATACTAATAACTGCTGATGTTTACCTAAAGCTTTACAAATGCAAGTGCAAAACACTTCATGAGCCTCCTAATAGCCCTGTGCAGTAGATGCTGGATCTGCTATTATGCCTGTTTTATAGAAGGGGAAATCAAAGCTGAGACAGATTACCTGGTGAACCTGGTGAACCATAGTTACCTAGACACATGGTCAAATCAAATAATAGACACAGGGGCAGCTAAGTGGTACAGTAGATAGAGTGCTAGGAGTCAGGAAGTCTCATTCTCATGAATTTAAATCTGGCCTCAGACACTGACTAATCATATGATCCTGGGGAATTCACTTAATCCTGTTTGCCTCATTTCCTCCTCTATAAAATGAGCTGGAGAAGGAAATGACCAGGAGTCAGGAAGGTTCATCTCCTTGAGTTCAAATTTGACCTAAACTGTATGATCTTGGTCAAGTCATTTAACCATGTTTGCCTCAATTTCCTCATGTGTAAACTAAACTGGAGAAGAAAATGATAAACTGCTCCACTGTCTTTATCATGGAAACCCCAAATGGGGTCAAGAAAAGTTGGACATGGTCAAAAGGATTCAACAACAACGAAACATAGATATACCCTTTGAAGGAACCATAGGTAGAATTCAAACCCAGATCTTCCTGGCCCTCAGTCTAGCATTCTATTGTCTTCTATGCCATCCTGTCTCTCGATGCAGATTGGCACCTCATCTGTTACTTGAAGTGTTAGAGTGTTATATGGGATGCTGCTGATAATACATAACTGGGGGAGTTGTGAATTGATCCAACCATTCTGGAGGGCAATTTGGAACTATGCCCAAAGGGCTTTAAAAGAATGCCTATCCTTTGATCCAGCCATACCACTGCTAGATTTGTACCCCAAAGAGATCATAAGGAAAAATACATGTACAAAAATATTCATAGCTGCACTCCTTGTGGTGGCAAAAAACTGGAAAATGAGGGGGTGTCCATCATTTGGGGAATGGCTGAACAAATTGTGGTATCTGATGGTGATGGAATACTATTGTGTAATAAGGAATGATAAATTGCTTGATTTCCATAAGAGCTGGAAAGATATCCACAAACTGATGCGGAGTGAAATGAGCAGAGCCAGGAGAAAATACAGAGACTGAAACATTGTGGAATAATCAAATGTAATCAACTTTGCTACTGATAGCAATGCAGTGATCCAGGATAATCCTGAGGGATTTATGAGAAGGAATGCTATCTACATTGTATAATTATTCTAAAATCCAAGGTTTAAAATCTTTTGGAGAAATTTTAGGAAAAGAAAATCACCAACACAATGAATTAAGAAAGCAGATCTTTTGGAGAAGGTACCATAAAGATGCCCGCAGAAACCTCACACTGCATCAAAAGATCCAGAGTGAACTTTGGAATATAATGAACTGAGATGAAGGAGTTAAACGTATCATTTTTTTCTGAATGTAAACTCTTATGCCAAAGGGGAGTGACCCCAGTTGGCTTTTTGTTAATGTGTCTATCAATCATTTTTGTTTTCTTTCTCTTTCCTTTTCCTCTTTTCCCCAAATGGTTGTAATTCCCCCTAGGTAAAGTGCAATGTTTTACACATCTCTAGTAAAAAGAAGCTTTAGAGGTATAAACTGGTTATTTGAAATGATCCTTTTGGGGGACCAGCATGTTGAAATCTCCTCAATTGAGGTCTTTGGGAGATTAACATGCTTAGTCTCCCCAATGAATCATTTAGTAAGCTAATAACTTTCTACCTCTTTCCTACCTTTCCCTCTCTTTACTTCTACTATTTTGATTTAATAAAGTTATTAAAACTACTAGCAGTCTCATAATTTAATTTTAATTATTACAACATCGAGAGTGGGAATAGAAACACAGAAGGAAAATATTTGATTTTTCACTTGTTTATATGGGTGTTGGGTATGGGGTTTTGGTTTTTAAAAGATTGTTACAAAAGTGGTTAATATGGAAATAGATATTGAGTGATAATACATGTATAACCCAGTGGAACTGCTTGTCGACTCTGAGAGGGGGGGAGGGAAAAGTAAAGGGAAAAAACATGAATCACATAATCATGGAAAATACTTAAATAAAAATTTAAAAAAAATATATATATATATGAGGTGCTGAGAGATGAATTAATTGCCTGTGTCACACAAGTAGCATGTTTTAGAGGTAGGACTTGATCCCAAGTCTTTTTGGTTCCACGGCTGTTCTTCTATACAGTATACCACAGTAAAGATAAATTTCAACTAATATTTCAGATGTTATATGTCATTAAATTACTGAGTGCTTGAAGGGCTCACAGCTTTATAGTTAGCTCTTTAGAGCTACATGAAAAATCCAGATGTGACAAACAGCAGTTTCTGAAATAATGGGGAGCTGCTCAGTGAAGTCCATCAGCACAGGGATGAGTGGGCACCAATGGCGCCATGACATAATGGTAAAGTATGTATTTCAGGTGACCGTACTTGACTCAGCCCTGTGGCAAACACTAAAAACCCAACTGACTAGTGTATAAGTTAGAAAATCAGAAAGGCATTTTTTTTTTTACTTTTTCAGGCTTTCAGATACCAAAGAGCCACAGTGGCCTAGAGAAGGGAACACAACCTCCAAATGTTTCCCTTTTCATCCCAGCAAGGCCAAGATGAGGCTAAATCTTTGAAATGACACAATTAAAGAGAATTGATCATATTTACCACCAATGACTCCAAGAATAACTTGATGAGGAAAATGTGTCGCTATGAATACTCTAGAGATGCAAACACTGATTTGAATCAACCAAAAAAGACTCCAAAGAAATGACCGGGTCAGCCTGTGATGGAAAAACAGGTACATATATTAAAAAAATAGTGAGAGATTATATTGTTTTTATTTAAAACATTATTTCTATGTGCTGGGTAGGATTTGAAAAACTGAATATCTATTGCAGGTTTCTATATTTGTGAATGTAATGAAACTTACTAGTGGACCATCTTGATGTAATTGTGATAATTATTGTTATATTTATTATTATAGCCAGCACTTATGTAGTGCTTTAAGGTTTCCCAAATATTTCATAAATGTAAACTCATTTTACTTTCACAAGAACCCTCATCAATACGTGCAATGATTATCCCATTTTATAGATAAGGAACCTGAAGTAGACAGTGGGTAAGTGACTGGTTAAGTCACACAGCTAGTGAGTATCAGAAGCTGGATTTAAACTATTTTTCTTGATTAAAGGACCAGTGCTCCATCCGTTATGCCACGTCTTTCCTTGTTTCCTCTGCCCAATTCCTGAAATTTAATAAATGTTATGAAGTAAAGCCAATTCAGATATTATGGCAGGGGACATTGCATGGGAAATAAATAGTCTTGGTTATTCACTTTTATCCAGAAGAACTGGTCATTCATATTTTTATTTGCTATTAGATTAGTGATGGTATTTCAACTGATAATTATATAAACCAAATATACTTACTACATTTTTCATTCTTTTAAGGAAAAGGCTTAAATGGGTTCGATTCAATAGAATCAGGGAAGTGATATCTTAATCTTTGAGATATGGGAGAAATCTTACCTCAGATTTACTTGCTGGATGCCTCCTGGATAAATCACTTAATCTCTATCTCAGTTTTCTTAACTGTAAAATGGGAATTATAATTTACCTACCTCTCTGGGTTCCTAAAGAATATCAAGTAAGATAATATTTGTAAAGTACCTAGCACAGAGTAGGTGCTTAATGAATGATTAATTTTTTTTTTTAGTGCCTATGAAGGAAGTCACTTGGACTTCTTGAATCTTGGTTTTCATTTGTAAAATGAGGTATTGTGAAGATCAAATGAGATAATATATGGAAACTAGAGAACCATATAAAACCACATCTACTTTTATCAGTGGGTTGTAAAAGAGAAAAGATTTAGTGAGTGTGATATGTAAGAATTACATTCTATACATTGAAAAGTAGGTCAGGAAGGGGCAGCTACATGGCTCAGCGGATTGAGAGCCAAGCCTAATGATGGGAGATCCTGGGTTCAAATTTAGTCTTAGATACTTCCTAACTGTGAGTCCCTGGGCAAGTCACCATTGCTTAGTCCTTACCATTCTTATGCCTTAGAACCAATACACAGTATTGATTCTAAGACAGAAGGTAAGGATTTTTTTTAAAAGAGTGAGTCAAAAGACAAAATATTCTTAGTCTAATCACATTTGTCCAGAGAATCTTCAGAGAAAATACTGAGATTCAATAGAAACCTCACTTAAATGATATTTTATGGATGTAAATTATTACTCATATGGAATTTATTGATGTTTTTATATTAACTAAATTATAAATATCTTAAGTTTTGACCATTATGTGGATATTTGCAAAATAGTCAGATAGCAATATTGGAAACTTTGGAGAGTTTCTCAGATTAACTATTTTGAAATTTTTGTAGTACCAAGCAATCATTTATTAAGCACTAAATATGTGCCA
>NC_058132.1:254417031-254450858 GCF_016433145.1 Gracilinanus agilis
AGAAAAGAAAAGAAAGGAAAGAAAAGAAAAGAAAGGAAAGGAAAGAAAGAAGAGATCAAAAGAAAGAAAGAGCAAACAAGAAAAAGAGAAAGAGAGAAAGGAAGAAGATAGAGAGAAAAAGAAAGTGAGAGAAAAAGAAAGAGAGAGAGAAAGAGAGAAAAGAGAAAGAAAGAAAGGGAGGAAGGAAGGAAGGAAGAAAAAAGAGACTGAGAGACAGAAGGAAAGAGAGAAAGCAAGAAAGCAAAAGAGAAAGAGAAGAAAGAAGGAAGGAAGAAAAAGAATAGCTAGCTAGCTAGATAAATAGATAGACTACTTGCAGAACATTTACTTCTATGTTCTGAAGAGTATTCACTAGGAATGATTAAAGACTCTCCTTAAATGATCTCCTTAAGATTAGCTGGCATCAAAATGAATCAAATTTTATTTTTAATACATTTCTAAACACTTAAAAGATGATATCTGACCAGCTTTTTGGAGCTCAAGAAATTATTATTTAAATGTAAAAAATGAACTATTAAAAGAAGCAGGTGCTATTACAAATAAACAGACACTTTCAGAGAATGGGAAAGTCATTTTCATACTTTCAGTTTTCCTTAAGGAGGGAATTTGCATGCAAAATAAGTCCTTGTATATTTTTAGAAGAGTTATTTATGGGCCACTAAAAATGATAATTATGTTATGGTAACAAAGAGGCATCTAGAACAGGACATTTATCAATGGAAAATTTCCAGTTCTCTGTTGAGACAATGGCCATCAGCTAATTAGAGGGTTATCTTAATGCAAAATATAAATCTTCCATCCATGTTGCTGTTTGGGCTTTGAGGAGCCAGAATAAATAAATATATTTCAACAACTACAAGTGCATTGTGTTGAGATAAATGAAATCAATTGTGTTTTATTCAATATTATCCAATTCAAATGAAATATTGAAGAAACCAATCCAAAGCTGACCTGTGCAGAGTCACTGATGATTTATCTATTCGACCCACAGTGTAGCTCAGTGCAGCTGTCACCATTACATACCAGACACAAGATGATCCCATGGCATGGCCCGATGGACATCCTACAACAATAATAGCAGATGCATTTAAGACATTCTGAGGGTGTAAGAAGTTTTAGAAATGGGCATGAGAACAGTAGACTAGCCCTGAAGACTGTTCTCAGCCAGGAAAAATACCACAATAATCTAAGTGAGTTTTTGAAACCTAGGCTGGGGACAAAGTGACCTCTTCCAAAAGAAGGAGCAGGAAGAATTGAGCCTAACTGCTTCCATCAGACATATTATTTTTTCTTGAAATGTTCTGATTTTCAAACTAATCATTTCTGATAAATCTGAATATTCCAAAATGACTAAGAGGCTATATCTGTAGCCACCTACATTCAAGTGATCTTTCCATTGACTTCAATTAGAGAGAAAATCAAAGCAAATCCCTTTGGAGGGCTGAGATAGGTCTGTTTCCATTAGAGTGGACAGGTCAAATGGTGGATAGAAATTACAGGCAGTGGACACTTGCAAACAACCCATACACACAAACAGCTGTCCCTGCCAACCCCATATGGCCAATCTTGGGTCTAGTTGCCATGGTAGCCATTTCAAAAAAGCCTGGAGCTTTTAGAGAACTCGGAGATACAAAAGGGAAGAAAAAAGAAAACATGAAAAAGAGAATGACTTAGGGGACCCCCTTCCTGGAGAAAAGATGCCTAGGTCAAGTTCTCCACACTGTGCTTTTCCTGCATAGAAATATTACCTCTTCCCAAGTGCTGAAACATTTTGTCTTTGCTTCATCACATTACCTGAAATCCCACCCGTTAGAGATTAATGTGTACCGCCAAGCCATCTTTTCTTTTTTAAATGCTAATACTGCTAGCAGCATTAGGGGCACTCTATGAGTCATTCACAAATGCCTAAATTAGTCCAGTCAGCTTATTTTATTCTCTTACTAACACCTACCTGAGAGAAGCAATTACAAAGAAGAAATGGGAGTTTTGATTGGGTGAAGAGGGAGGCAGGGAAGCAGATGATTCTGGAGCATAGGCTATTTTGAGGAAAGTTACTGGTCTAGATGAAAGGTTGATGACAATCTGAGATAACTGAAGATCTAAGAAAGGGCCTCTAAATGAAGGGTTCTTCCCTTTGGGTTCATGAATTTGTTTTTAATAGAAATTATTTCCTTTGCATTCCTATGTATTTTATTTTATAATTTTAAAATATTATTCTGAAGAATCCATAGGTTTCTCCAGATTGTCAAAGGGATCCATAGCACAAAAAAAAAAAAAAAAAAAAAAAAAAAAAAAAAAAAAAGCCCGAGAACCTTTGAGAAAGAGATGAAGATAGAGTTGGTTCCAAGTGCCAAAAGCAAATTCTACTTAAAAAAAAAATTTTTTTTTCCTGAATTTGATCAAGATCTGGTCCTGAAGAAGAAAATAATTCTCTACCTCATCTGATCTGAACTATAAAACTTGCTCCCAGAATGAAGAAATCAGATTAGTAGCAATCACACCAAAATGAGGTATCCTAGGAACCAAATCATGATCTGTAGATATTCCAAACAATTTATTCATGAATTTAAAAAAGCATAATCCATATTTAAATTGCTTGCTAGCTACTTGTTTAAGGCTAAATTATTTCAATTCCCACCTATCAAGGATGGCTGTCATAGTACTTATATCAGCTAAGCCAAAGAGGTAATTAATTGACCCTAAAAAAATTAGCAAGTCAATGAGAAACAATTTCCCATTTCCTTATAAGTCAAATTCTTTATTTTTTTGGCTCAGAACTGTGATTTCATGATATAGGAAACTCTCAATAAAGAAGCTATCTTTCCATGCTGATTGGTAATGGTTCTGTAAATTAAAAGTCTTAGAAAGCTTCCCAAACCATAGTGGTCTAATCATTTACCCAGGGCAATAGTAGAAGTCAGAAATGGGGCTTGAACCCAGGACTTTAAATCATCTAATTTTCTGCTATGCCTCTCTATTTTAATCTAGTCTAATCTAGTATATCTAGTAGCATTAACTTTATGCAACATAATATATAATATAATTATGTCATAGTATATGTCATACATATGGCATAATCATATATAATTATAGTATATGTAATATATATTAAACACATGTGATAATTTAATACATATAGCATATATAAAACTATGTTCTAGCATAATCAATTTGTAATTAAAATATTTTATAAATATAATATTGCATTATATTTATTATTATGTATTAATTATCATGATATTGTTATCTTAGTTATATAACAACATATTAATTATATGACAGCATAATTCTCTGACTTAAAAGCAATGCAACATTATTTTCTCTTTTGATTACTTCCCTTCAAACATCCAAACAAAAAGCATCATTCTTGAAAACAGAAACTCAACATTCAGGCTAAAGTGTTTACATTCTGATTATGTTAGGATCTTATAATAGAAAAGAAGTCTATTCATGCATTGCATATGCATGAAGAGAAAGATGAGACATTTGAGCAACTGTTCTGAGGTCAGACACACTCTTTTCTGTTAATGGGAATACCAGGAAACTCTTATCATTCCTGTAGGAATACTGTGTATGACAGTCCATTCTGTAGCCATTAATGATATTCTCAGAAGAGCTATAATGCCTTTGAAAATTGCTCAACAGCGTCTACATCAACATTTCTAGAATCACACTGTAGTTCTGGGAATGAATGTTAGTTGTTGTTAGAGGCTGCAGTCAGTCCAAAGCTGTGTTGCTGAGTGAATGCTCAAATGACAAAATTATTTGAGCAGTATTATCTTATTCCATTTTTTTGTGGATAATGCAATAGAACTTGGTTATTCATAAAAAATCCTGTCCTGCACCAGAATATCTTTTCAACTACACATCTGAATATTAAGAATTCTTCCCCAGATTATTTTCTTTATTCTATTTAATTTAACAAGCACTAATTAAGCATCTACAATGAACCAGTTACTATGCTAAACTCCCTGTGATAGCCCAGTGCCAATTTGTTAGATTATCAGTCCCCCTATGTCCCAACATGATGTTAACTGTTAGGAAAAGAGAGAGAACACTAGTCTTTGACTCCAAAGTTGAAGATTTTGGTTCAGATTTAAGTTTTGCCTCTTATCATGTCACTTTGAGTAAGTCACCTTCTCTGAGCCTCAATTTTCTCAGCTGCAAAATGGGGATGATATTTGCACTAGCTATCTCACTGGGTTGTTGTAAGGAAGGTGTTTTGTAAACTGTAATAAGTGATATAAATTTAGACTTATTATTCTCAAATTTACGTATTATTAATAGCTAGCAGGAATTTTCTAACCACCTCATTTTTCAGATGAGGAAAGTGTAGAGAGACCTAGCCAAGGTCACACTGTAACTTAATGACAAAATCAGCATTGCAAACCAGGCAACTGGAATCATTGCTTTTCTGGCTATCATACAATCATTCTGAAACAAGCAAAAATATTCTTACCTGGGCCAGTTTCACATGTTGTGGGAAATTGTTCAAGCCATGGATTTGAGTGATTTGTGTAGATCTGAGTTTCATGGATCCACCAGTAGGGGCGATGACCAAATAAAATCCTAAGTTAAGAAAATTAGCAAATAAAATAGCACCATAGACACAACTTTCACTTCTTAGGGCTAATCACAAGTCATTTTAGTTTTCATCACCACTTGTAATTTTAACCATACAATGAGGTTAGCCTCCTTTACTTAAACATGCTGTCGTCTTTAGGTTATTATATTTTTTATGGGAGGGAGGGGCTTAGCCTGTGATTTAATTATTATGGGAAATTCCCAGTGAGGAAATCCTCCTGCCAATATAGACCAACATCTACTCTGCAATTTATTGTCTTAAAAAGATGTCTGAAGTATGAGAAATTAAGGCATTTGCCCACAATAACACAGCCAGTATTTGTCAGAGGCAGGTTCTAAGCTCACTTCTTCCTGACTGTGAGGTCCATCCTTTAATGAATGGTCATGTGGTAGAACTAGAAATTATTCTGAAGAATCAATCTTGTTGAAACCATCCATTTGTACTTCAAGCAAGGGTCCTTCCTTTGATTTTGTTGAAAATTATTCAAAAGATTTAGGGAAGTAACTTAACTGTGAAAGTCCATGTCCTTGTAAGTTCTGTTCTGGAAAAAAATAGTTATATGACTAAGACTTCTTCCCAAACCCAAGAATGTATTCTGAAACATTTTAGTCGAACTGCAGTTACAATCTAAATAATGATGGATTTTATAGAGAAAAGGGAAAAAAAAGTCTTACCATTTAAATATAAGATTAAACCAGTCCCCAATGACAGCTACCCATATCATCTTTGTTCCAACTGTCTGATTAAGCTGAAACCATAGTGGGAAATAAACTGAAATTATATTCCGGGGATCTCCCACATTGGACATGAAATTAAGAAAATTATGGTAAGCTCGATAGTCCTTCTGCAAATGTTGAATCACGAGAATGCCATTCCTGTGAAGGAAATCCATTCCTAAAAGAAGACAAATCCGAGAGAAGAACTAAATGTAATGCTTTCCATTGCTTTTATAGGGTACCCAGGTGGCATGTCTGGTTGTTATTATAACATGTGATTCTGCCCATCTGGGAGGAGGCACGTCAGTCCTTTGCTGGTGAAAAGCTTGTCTGTTTATTATTTTAATTGGAGGCAAAGAGGCTCTCAAGTACTTGTTGATCTGCAGCAAGTCATGAGAAAAGTAGGATAGGGGGACAATGTATGCCTTATGCAACCCTCTTTTTGTGGCATGAACAGTTGGACCATGTTTGCTTGAAGTTTTTGCACAGTTCATTTCTCTGAAGGTTGGGACATTTGCTTTTCCTTGCTTGACTAGAGATATATGAAAGTCATTATCACATGTCAATAAACTCTTACAGGCATTTTGATTTCAAATAGAATATGGTTATCAGTTTATTTACTGGGTCTTTCTTTATAAGCAGCAGGGAAGAGTGGATCAAGTTCTCGATTTGAAGACCTGGAAATTAAAGAGCACCTGGGTTAAAATTCTGATTCAGACACTAGTTGTGTAACTATAACCACTGTACCTCTCTTTATTCATTTGTAAAATGGAGATAACCCTGGCATACTGGGGCTCAAATGAATTAATCCATGTTATGCATTTTGCAAACTTTAAATCACTTTATTGAATTCAACTCAAAAAATTCAATTAAAAAAGAGTTTATTACTAGAAAGGTATTGTACTAAGTTCTGGGATAAAGAGCCAAAAACAAACTGTGCACGGTGCTTTGCTCCTAGTACTTGATAAATGTTTTTTTTTTTCATCCATTTATAATGAACCATTGGGCACCTCACATTCTCTTGTCTGACTAACTACAGAAAGGTCAACCTTTTTTGTTGTTGTTCGAGTTCTCCTTATAGATGCCATAGGGGCATCTAGGTAGCACCCGTGAATTGGGCCCGGAGTCAGTAGGACCTGGGTTCCAATCTGATCTCAGACATTTCCTAGCTATGTGACCCTGGGCAAGTCACTTAACCTCAGTTGCCTAGCACTTCCCCATCTGGTTTAGGGTTGTTAATAGGCTAAAAAATAAAGGTTAAAAAAATCCAACCTGCTGCCAAGACTAGTTCTCTATCTTCTGCATTGGGTCAGATGTTCCTAAATGTCATTTTCTCTATTTATTTATGAGATACAAAAAGTGGGACAGCAAAGGTTTAGGTGACTAATGCACCAACGGGGTGCCATTATTGTTAAATAATTTTATCCATGCCTGGGAGTCCTGAAAGCAGGTTTATTAAATTGTCAGCAAGTCCAGACTGGGCAGAGTTGTTAATGTCACCAAAGATTGAAATAGGACACAAAGTAGACTGCAAAAATTAGGGAAATGGGCTATCAAAAATAGTATGTTCAAAAGGTACTCTTACAAGACCTCAAAGCAAATATTCACATGTACTAATTCAGAAAGGGCTAGGTAAAGAGCAGAAAGAAAGGCTGAGGCTTGACTATGAGCCAGAAATGTAATGCTGTGAGTCAAAACGTTCAATATAATGTGCTCAAGATGATGGTGGTGATGGAGGTAGGGGCAATAAGTCCCATGGGAAGGCAGGGACTACTTTAGATGATTTCTTAATTGTCCTTTCAGATCTATAATTCCATTTACCTTTCTAGTTTATAGCTCTAATCAAGTCATTTGTATTTGTTTCCTTTTGGTTATTTTTTTTAACCCCTCACCTTCTACCTTAGAATCAATATTGTATGTTGGTTCTAAGACTGAAGAGTGGTAAGGGTGAGGCAATGGGAGTTAAGTGACTTGCCCAGGGTCACACAGCTAGGAAGCCTCTGCATCCAAATTTGAACCTAGGACCTCCCATCTTTAGGCCTGGATCTTAAGTCACTGAACCACCTAACTGCTCCCTCCTTTCAGTTCTTTAAAAGCAAACAAAAATAACCCCGTCAGCCCAAACCCCTCCAAAAAAATGAACAACTAAACTCTAGATTCTGAAAATACTTGTTAAAATTAATCTGAAAGCAGCTAAATTTTCCTTTTTAGTTAGAATTTGGGGCAGAATGCATCAGTTGCTTAATGCTTTAGTATTATGTCAAGGGCTTATAGAAATTCCTCACTTAGAGAAGATATTTATGAAAGTTGGGACACATCCAGCATGGAAGAATGAATGAAAAAGGCATTTATAAAGTCCTTCTGTGCCAGTCCCTGTGATAAATGCCAGGTACAAAAAAGGCAAAAGGCAAGAGAACCTCCACTGCTGTCAGGCAGCTACTGTTACAATAGAAGACTGTGCAAAGGAAGAGTGAGACTTGCTTTGTCCAGTGAAGCCACAGACATGGTCAGCAGAAGCCCAGGATAATTCCTTTCCACAGAGAGTAGCACTGATTTGACAACTGTTCCCACAAGACATATGTGGCCAGGGGAAGGGAATGGAGGAGGGATCTCATAACCCAAGGCACTGAATGAAAAGGGCTAGTATACACCAGTTGATCTGGGGCGAGCTAGATATGCTGAATGTTGACCACTTAGGAGCCCAGGGCAGGAGCTGGAGTGTCCATCCAGTGTAGTAAGGGAGAGTGAGCTGGCATTGCATAAGGATGGAAGGAGTGTGAACGCGGCTCCCTAGAAGCCAAAAGAGACTTTTACTTCAGGCTTCCTTCAGGTCCCATCTCCTTTATGAAGCCTCCCCTGTAAAATGTTATTTTATTTTTATTTTTTAAATTTGTTTTGCATTTGATGTTGATTACCTTCTTGTCTGGTTTTTTTGTGCATTTGTAATTTAAGAGTTAACATTTATACAGCACCTACTATGTGCCAGGCACTATGCTAAGTGTTATGTGAATATTATCTCGTTTGATCCTCACAACAACCCTAGGAGGTAGATGCTATATGATTCCCTTTGTTTTACAGTTGAAGAAACTAAGGGAAACAGAGGTTAAGGGACTTGCTCAAGAGGTAGAATTTAAAGGCAGCTCGTTCTGACTCCAGGCTCAGATTTCTATCTACCTGTCACATGGCTGCCCATAAAAATGTAATATACATTCTCCTCTTTTGCATCATCACTTTTGTTTGTTTGTATGCATGCATGAATAAAATATACAATATGAACATAACGTATATAATTATAATATATGGGATAAAGGCATTATTTCTACAATTTAGATTGTAAGCTCCTTTTAATTAGTTAATTTGTTTATTTGTTTAACCCTTACCTCCTATCTTAGAATCAAAATACTGTGTATTGGTTCCAAGGCAGAAGAGTAGTAAGGGTAGGGAATGGGGGTTAAGTGACTTGCCCAGGGTCACACAGCTTGGAAGTGTCTGAGGCCAGATTTGAACCCAGGACCTCCCGTCTCGAGGCCTGACTCTCAATCCCCTGAGCCACCCAGCTGCCCCCGTAAGCTCCTTTTAAAGAAGATCTGTGTCATGTTTTCTGTCTTACAATTTGTAATTGAATGATAAATACAAATCAATAGACAGTGAACTTGTTGGGGGAAAGGTTGAACCAATAATAATAAAACTGAAACATTCTTACCCCAAACAGAAATCATCTTGACAGCAACAGGCCAGACATTGCCCATGTCACTGGCCAGTAAAATCAATCCAACAATCAATAAGCATTTGTTAAATGACAACTTTCCATAGATAGATATATTCCCTTCAGAGTACAACATTGATATTGTATTCATAATTCTGAGGGTTTTTTTCCCCTCGGGGCTTAATTTGCCTTTTTCCATTTCATTTCCAAGCCTGATCATCTAACAGAAATTTACTTCATTTCTTACCATTGTGAACTCTTACCAGGCCTTTTTGACTAACTTTTTCAAATTGATTCTTAGAATTTTAGAAGGAGAAAAACCCCAGGAAGTCAGCCTTTTATACATCCTCTCAAAACTTTGCTCTTCCCTAAAACTGCCCCATTTCACTCAGTTACCCCAGTTGGAATATTTGAGCATGATATTGCATAACAATGATAATTTACATTTATATCGTGTTTTAGGGGTTGCAAAGTATCTCTTCCATAATAACCTTTTGAGGTAGGCATTGTTACAATTCTGATCCTCATTTTACAGATTAGGAAACTGAAGTTAAGAGTGGTTACTTAGGGGACAGCTGGGTGGTTCAATAGATTGTGTCAGACCTAGAGATGGGAGGTCATGGGTTCAAATCTAACCTCAGACACTTCTGAGCTGTGTGACCCTGGGCAAGTCACTTAACCCCCCTTGTCTAGCCCTTACCACTCTTCTGCCTTGGAACCAATGCAGTGTATTGATTCTAAGACTGAAGCTAAGGGGTTAGAATGATTACTTAACCCAACAAGATCTAACAGTACATGTAAGTGAGGGCATGAAGCCATGTCCCTGTTAATCTTAGCCTTTTTCTTCCACACTAGTCATGGCATGGGACTGTAGGTTTCCCTTTGTTTTTATAATTTTTATAATTGTAATTATAAATATGTTATATTAATAATTATATTAATAATTATAATTATAAACATAATAAAATATAAATATAATTTACATTTTAATTATATAATTTATAATTTTATAATTCCCCAAATTATGGAAGTGCTTCAGGTCAAGCTGTAACCTGGAAAATTCCTCTTCTTCCTTGCATTCTTATTAATACTAACCCTGAACATCAAAGTCTCCTTTTGGATGGTCCACAAGATTTTGAGATGGACACAGATATACATATTCTGGTTATACCCCGATACCATCAGATTGTAATCTAGGACATCTACTTGCCCCCTAAACTATACCTAGCCAAGCCTATGTCTTCAGGACATGAGACACTGCCCCGAGCCCCACCCCCTTTTTTGCCTGAAGTCATGCCCTCCTCCTGGCACGTAGCACCTGCTATAAATCGAGTGTAAAACCCCCAGAATTCATCCCTTCAAAGGAGGCAGCGTACACACCTGAGCCCATCTCTCCACCATTCAGCATTAACTTCTAAAATAATAAATTTCTCTTTTTATTTTTCAGCTAAGTTTTGGAGTCTTGCATCTTACAAAGGGTACCCATCCGGAACCCCAGGGGCTCACCTGTAGCCCCCCACAGCAGTGGAATGAATTTAATTGATGCAACTCATGTTCCTTTGAAATGCCTTGTTTTCGTGGGGAAACCGTGTTTAACTTAACCTCTGTGAATACTTGATCAATCTACAAACATTTATTTAGCACCTCCTATAGGGAAGCTTGAAGAATAGAGAGGCAGCCTGAGGGACCAGTAACTTCTAGCTTCAAGTTCCGCTCCCGCCATATGCATAAATAAAGCTTTTATTGTCAACTCAGGTCAGATATTATTGAGGAAGGGGCCAGAAGCCCAGCCTTCTTTGCCTCAGTATTCCAACTATTTGAACTCATCTAAGTAGAAACAAAAGACATATTTGACTGTAATTATAACCCATCTGGCTGAGAGAGAATCTTAACAGTTCATAATGCTGACGCCATAAACCAGAGTGCCGGTACGGACTCATTCTCTAAGACTGGCGCAGCCAAGGTCAACAATTGCCTTCCAGACCTGGTTTCTGCCCCATCCCATGGAGAAAGAAAGGGATGCATTATGTGACCTCTCCAGCTGCCTCTCAGCCCTGTACCTCGGCATTTTCAGTTATTGGATGTGTGATTTTGATTCTGTGGAATCAGAATGAAATCATATCCTCGATTTGCCAAGGAATGGCTTTAAACAGGCTTATCACTCTTCTACCTCACTCATTTCCACTGGCTAGCCGGAGTTTGCTTCTAGCTCTTTTGCAGACTCAGGTTCTAAATTGTTTGCAGTGTCTTTAATGAGCCATGGGCAAAGACCTAAAGTAACAAGCTTTGGTTTTAGTTTCCTCTTATTCTCAATTTTTTTTTCCAAGCGGCATTAGTATTGCATTATTTATAATGCTAGTTTTCAACCACAATTTGCCCTTAAATCAGGGCACGAATGATCCATTTCTGTTTACAGTGAATGATGTCAAATGCATTCCTTTTCTGCAATATCATCTTAAAAATTAAACTTTAGGTTCTTTCATTACTTAGTATTCTGCAGGCAGGATGTGCTCAGTTTGGAAATGAATTCTGTGCCTCACTTAGCTAACTTAGAAAGAGTATAATGCCAGGAGATGGATGGAACCTCAGAGGACAGGATCAAGGATAAAAGAAAGTTTTTAGAAGAACAAATAAGATAATGTATGTAAAGTACTTTGTAATCTTTAATCACTACGTAGCAATGTGAGTTGGAATATTTTTGTAGCTGGGCTTGCGATTTCATGGGTGTGGGGAGCTCATGTTGGAAAAATTCTTCTACTAATGTAGGTTGGCACTTACTTTGAAATTTAAACTCTTTAGCGAGTTGCCAAAGAATTGCTCTGAGTCATATCAGTAGGATGTGTCAAGTACAGCCAAAATCTAGACTTGAAACCAGGTCCTCCTGACTCTGAGACCAGGTTTCCTTACATCATGTCACTTTTTTTCTCTCAGCCCGGGGGCCACGCTGTCCTGATCTCTAAGAGCTCTCTTTGTCTGGAAAGACCTATCTACCTGACAGCCTACTAAAGACCTGCTTCACCGCCATCTTCCTTCCATGCTGCTTGAGCATATACCTCCCACCTTGGCTGTTTCTCTAGCCCTGGGAATAGTAATCCAATCCATATTACTATAGTTCCTAGAAAGAACATGTCCTTTCAATCTAAGGACCTAGAATTCTACTCAGCATCTCTATGAATTCCCAGACCACCAGAACCTTTCTTCATGTTGTCCCAATATTGTTAGAATGTAAGAGCACAGGGATTGTGCTTCATGTCAATATGCTTAGAACAGTACCTGGCATAGAGGATGTACTTAATAAGTGCTTTTTCCATTCATTCTTCTCAGGCACTAGATGGCACAGTGGATAGGGCCTGAACCTGGAATCAGGAAGACATCTTCCTGAGTTCAAATCTGGTCTCAGACACTTCCTAAGTGTGTGATCCTAGGCAAATCACTTAACTCTTTCCCCCTCAGTTTCCTCCTCTATAAATGATCTGGAATTGAAATTTTCAGATTGAAAATGGAAAATTGTTGAGAAAATGATGGAAATGACTAAATAACAACATTTATTTTTGACATCATTAAAAAAGGGATTCCATAAGATATAGTATTAAGGAAAGGCAAAAAAGAGAAGGAAAGAGGAGGGACAAGGCTGAGTTCTTATAAGAGCAAGACTATAGGAAGAAATTGTGGGGAAAAAGTATGTACTCTGTTTCATTTAACACTGATAGCCACCTTCCCTTCCTTTATTCTCCTTTACTTTCTTGGCATGAGCCTATCTTGTTTCTCTACCTCTCTGACCACACATTCCACACCACTCTTTCTCCTCCTGCTTCCTAGTAAGTGTCCTCCTTGCCTTACTCTTGAGCCTTTTTCTCTTCTCTTGTCATACTTTTTCCTCCAAGCAATGTCATTGACTCTCACAGCTTTGATTGTCACCTCTATGTAAGTAAGGTGGAAACAGCCTCTTATCCCCTCTATTCTTTAGCTTCATTATTTATTAATTAAGAGGGCTGGACCCCCAAGGTCCCTTGCAACTTCTAAAATCCTATGATATGAAACATTCTACCCCCCTCTATGAGAATGAGGTCAGACAGACAGACAGAGACAGAGACAGAGAGAGACAGACAGACAGAGACAGAGACAGAGAGAGACAGAGAGAGTTTGTTGTTGTTTAGTTGTTTCTCAGTCATGTCTGACTCTTCATGACCCAATTTGGATTTGTTTGGCAAAAGTAATGGAGTGGTTTGCCTTGCCCCAACTCATTTTAAAATGAGAAAACTGAGGCAAACAGGGTTAAGTGACTTATCTAACTAATAAATGTTTGAAGCTGGATTTGAACTCAGGTCTTCCTTACTCCAGGCCTGGCACTCTATCCAGTGTACCTCCTAGCTACTGTGTGTGTGTGTGTGTGTGTGTGTGTGTGTGTGTGTGTGTGTGTGTGTCTATCTGTCTAATTTGGGAATTTGTTTTGCTCAACCATACATATTTGTAATAGGTTTTATTTTCTTTGCTTTCTTAATAGATGGAGAAAAGGGAGGTGGGAGGGAGAGAATTTGGAATTGGAAATGAAATTGAGATCTATATTGAAAGTAATTTTTATTGCATTATGATAGGAAAAAGATGCACTTAACATTTCTGATTTTCTACATTTGTTTGTAAGGTTTTAATACCTTAATATATGATCAGTTTTTGTGTAGGTGTCATGTACTACTGAGAAAAAAAATATTTTTTCTATTCTTATTCGGTTTTCTGCAGAGGTCTATCATATCTAATTTTTCTAAATTTGTATTCTCCTATTCAACTTATTGTTTATTTGTGGGGGTTAAATTTACCTACTTCTGTTTGAAATTGATTATTTATTTGTAGTTAAGAGTAACCAATATAATCAAGCTTTATTATTGTAACCAAGCTTTGAGGCTTTGAGGCTTAGAATGTATTGCAGAGATATAATTCCAATCTATAACAAGTAAACAAAACAAGATGCTATTTGATAGAGATAAGGATGAATAAAGGATGATTCAACCTAGACACAAGATGTTTTCCTAGTTCCATTCCAATGGAATAAGAAATAGTGGATAAGAGACCTTATAGAGAGTGTTCTAGGAAAATTATTAATTCTACGCCCCCTTTCCTAACACCATGAATTCTGAAAGTCCATGTTCTGGGAGGAATGTAGGGGATTGGATCTTACAAGAAGATGCCAACCCCTTTTCTGGTCACCCTGTTTGCTAAGAAGATGATTGCCTAATTTGGATTTTCCAGTCAACATGATAGACCGATGGTCAGGTAGTCATACAGTGTAATAAATAACCAATCACACTCATAGTTAGGGGTGGGGCATCTCTGGACCTTATGTTACCACTAAACTGCATGAAAGAGCTATTCTAACTGCACCAAGGGTCCAATAATTCTTAAATTATCTCTCCTTTATCTAATTTCCAGATGAGTTGTTTGTCCAAAGAGAAATTTCACATTTTCTTCAATTTTTTAAGTCTTTTGATTTTTGTTTAATAGGTTCTTAAAATCTCATGCACTCATTAGCTTCCATTTGCCACATTCTAATTTTTAAAATTTGTTATAAACATGTAACATTGTATGTATACATGTATAAACATGTAACATTGTATGTATACATTGTATGTATACATGTATAAATATGTAACATTGTATGTAACATGTATAAACATTGTTTAGAGGGTTTAGGGGAATTCTGGGAAGATGGCGGCATAGAAGCAACAAGGCTCCAGACCTCCATAAAGCTCTTTACCATCAATCAAGGACAAAGGGCTCCAAGGGAACAGAAAGCCAAATCTGACAACAGAACAGAGCTGGGTGATCCTCCAGCTGAACCAACTTAAAAGGTACCTGGAAAAAAGCCTGAATTCTTGGAACTGTCAGGTGGGAGGGGAAAGGAAGGAGGAAGATCCCAGATCCCCTCCTCCACCTAATGTACTGAGTCTCCAGCGGATCCTAGACTCTCTGGGTGGGCTGGGGCTCTAGTTCAAGGGAGTGCCTCTCTGGCACAGCCATCCCAAACTCAAGGCTCTGATCAAGGACTGCAGGGAGGCAGGGGGAGAAATCCAGAGAGAGTGAACATATGCTCCATCTTGTGCTTCCCCCCTCCCCCGCCCCTTCTCTAAAGGTCTTGACCTCAGGGCCCTTCAGGCTGTGTAGATCAACCCAACCTGGCTTAATCCTATCAATGTAGCAGGCAAGAAGTCTTCAGAGGGCAGAGAAGCTCCAATACCTCTCCCCAACAGACTACAGTGAAAGTAACTGAATTCACTTCTTTAGCTTTTACTACCAGCTAGGGAAAATATGGCCTCAAGTCCTACTAACCTAATTAATCAACAAAACAGAGAAGAAGCCCTCTAGTCCTGAATAGCCCAAACCCACAGATTAAAAAAAAAGTGATCAGAGGACCAAGATTGTAGCCAACTACAGGGAAGAAAGAAGGAAAAAATATGAGTAAAGAACAGAAATAGAAAAAAAGAAACCACAATCAACAGCTTCTGTCCAGAAATTGAAGAAAAAGCAAATGGATCAGAAGAAGATAAAGTAACACCAAGAAAAAACATAGAAACTTCAGTGAAATGGACACAGGCTTTGGAAGAACTTAACATTCAATTAAATTAAGAACTCAAAATTCAATTAACTTAAGAACTCAAAATTTAAATAACTTAAGAACTCAGAAAACAATCAACAGAGGCTGAAGACAATTGGGAAACGGAAATACATGATCTAAAATAAGAAAATTATGTCTTAAAAGCCCAAATTGACCAGCTGAAAAATGAAGCAAAAAAGTTGAAAGATGATCTACAAAGAAAATCAGACCAGAAGGAGAAGGATGACCAAAAAGCCAGGGATGAAATTCAGTCTTTAAGAATTAGAATTCAGCAACTAGAAGCAAATGACTTCACAAGGCAGCAAGAATATATAAAACAAAATCAACAAAATGAAAAATTTGAGGAAAATATGAAACACCTCATTGACACAACCACAGATCTGGAAAACAGATCTCAAAGAGACAATTTAAGAATTATTGGTCTACTGGAACATCATGACAAAAGTAAAAGCCTGGACATCATCCTACAGGAAATTATACAAGAAAACTGTCCTGACATTCTCTAACAAGGGGGGAAAGTGGAAATTGAAAGAATCCACAGATCACCTCCTACATTTCATCCACAACTATATGTAATCCACAATAGATATATGTATACATATATATATATAAAACTAGAGATTAAAAAAAGGAGATGATGTTAAGAGAAATGAGAAAACAGACAAAATGGAGTAAATTTATATTTCATAAAGAAGCACATGGGGCAAAAAGGGGAGAAGACAAATACAATAGAAGGGTAAAGAGATTGGAGAAAGGAAAAACTTAATTCTTAAAGTGCATTGAAATTAACTTAAAGAGGGAAGAACAATCAGATCCATTGGGGCAGATAATTGATTTGCACCCTATAGAAAAGTAGAAGGGTAACAAACAGACTGGTGGGGAGGGAAGCAATACTAGTGAGGGAGAGGGTGTGGGGGGCATAGTTTAAAAAGACCCTAAAGAACAATAAGAGGGGAATAAGAAGGGAGGGGGGATAAAGGGAAGTACAATAAAGGAGGGGATTAGGGGAACTGCTTAAAAACAAAACACTGATATAGAAGGAAATAGTGAAAGAAGAAAGGGCAGGACAAGTAAAGAGAATCAAAATGTCTGGGAATACACAGTTGATAATTATAACTCTGAATGTGAACGGGATGAACTCACCCATAAAACAGAAGCAAATAGCAGAGTGTATTAGAAAACCAAAATCATACCATATGTTGTTTACAAGAAACATGGAGAAAAATAAATAGGGACAAAAAGGAATACACCTTTTTTTCAGCAGCACATAGAACATTCACAAAGATTGACCATGTACTAGGGCATAGAAACATGACAAACAAATGCAAAAAAGCAGAAGTAATAAATGCAACCTTATCAGATCATAATGCATTAAAAATAGTTATAAGCAAAGATACATGGAGAGGCAAATGAAAAACTAACTAGAATTGAAATAATATAATCCTACAAAATAAGTTAGTTAAAAAACAAATCATAGAAACGATTAATAATTTAATTGAAGAGAATGATAACAATGAGATTTCTTACCAAAACCTATGAGATGCAGCCAAAGCAGTACTAATGGGGAAATTTATATCACTGAAAGCATATATTAACAAATTAGGGAAGGTAGAGGTCAATAAATTGGGCATGCAATTTAAAAAACTTGAAAACAAACAAATTAAAAATCCCTAGATGAAAAAAAATTAGAAATACTAAAAAATCAAAGGAGAAATTAATAAAATCAAAATAAAAGAACTATTGAATTAATAACTAAAACTAGAAGCTGGTACTTTGAAAAAACATAAAATTGATGAAATACTGGTAAATCTAATAATAAAAAAGAAAGAAGAAAACCAAATTAACAGTATTAAAGATGAAAAGGGAGACCTCACCTCTAATGAAGGGGAAATTAAGGCAATCATTAAAAACTATTTTACCCAATTATATGGCAATAAATATAGCAATCTGGGTGATATGGATAAATATTTACAAAAACATAAATTGCCTAAATTAACAGGAGAAGAAATAGAATACTTAAATAATCCAATATCAGAAAAAGAAATTGAATAAGCCATCAAATAACTCCTCATTTTTCATCAAAAAAATCACCTGGGCCTGATGGATTCACAAGTGAATTTAATCAAACATTCAAAGAACAACTAATCCCAATACTATACACATTATTTGGCATAATAAGCAATGAAGAGTCCTACCAAATTCCTTTTATGACACTAATATGATACTGATTCCAAAGCCAGGCAGACCAAAAACAGAGAAAGAAAACTATAGACCACTCTCCCTAATGAACTTAGATGCAAAACTCCTAAATAGAATACTAGCAAAAAATTCCTAGCAAGTGATCATAAGGGTTATCCGTCATAATCAGGTGGGATTTATACCAGGAATGCAAGGATGGTTCAACATTAGGAAAACCATCCACATAATTGACCATACCAACAAGTTAATAAACAAAAAATCAAATGAATATCTCAATAGATACTGAAAAAGCTTTTGACAAAATATATCACCCATTCCTATTGAAAACCCTGGGAAGTATAGGAATAGAAGGACCTTTCCGAAAAATAATAAACAGTATATATCTAAAACCATCAACAAGCATCATATGCAAAGGGGATAAATTAGAAGCCTTCCCAATAAGATCAGGAGGGAAACATGGATGCCAATTATCAGCTCTATTATTTAACATTGTACTAGAAACACTAGCAGTAGCAATTAGAGAAGAAAAAGAAATTGAAGGTATTAAAATAGGCAGTGAGGAGACCAAGCTATCACACTTTGCAGATGATATGATGGTCTACTTAAAAAATCCTAGAGAATCAACTAAAAAGTTAGTTGAAATAATCAAAATTTTAGCAGTGACAGGATACAAAATAAATGCACATGAATCATCAGCATTTCTATATATTTCCAACACATTAGAGCAGCAAGAGTTAGAAAGAGAGATACCATTTAAAGTCACCCTAGACAATATAAAATACTTAGGAATCTATCTACCAAAACAAACACAAGAATTATATGAATACAACTACGAAACACTTTCCAAACAATTAAGACTACATCTAAACAATTGGAAAAACATTGATTGCTCATGGATAGAACGAGCTAACATAATAAAAACGACCATTCTACCCAAATTAATTTACCTATTTAGTGCCATACCTATCAAACTACCAAAAACCTTCTTTAATGAATTAGGAAAAACTATTAAAAAGTTCATTTGGAATAACAAAAGATCAAGAATATCAAGAGAAATAACGAAAAAAATGTGAAGGAAGCTGGCCTAGCAGTACCAGATATTAAGTTATACTATAAAGCAGCAGCCATCAAAACGGAATGGTACTGGCTAAGAGATAGAAGGGAGGATCAGTGAAATAGATTTGGGGAAAATGATGCCGGCAAGACAGTCTATGATAAACCCAAAGAATTCAACTTTTGGGACAAAAATCCACTATTTGACAAAAACTGCTGGGGATATTGGAAAATAATATGGGAGAGATTAGGTTTAGATCAACATTTCACACCCTACACCAAGATAAATTCAGAATGGGTGAATGATTTGAATATAAAGAGGGAAACTATAAGTAAATTAGGTGAACACCAAGTAGTATGCTTGTCAGATCTCTGAGAAAGGAAAGATTTTAAAACCAAGCAAGAGTCAGAAAAAATTACAAAATATAAAATAAATAATTTTTTTATCCACCCTTACCAAATAATTTTGATTACATTAAATTAAAAAGGTTTTGTACAAAGAAAAACAATGCTACCAAAATCAGATGGGAAACAACAAACTGGGAAAAAAATCTTTATAATAAAAAACTCTGACAGGGGTCTAATTACTCAAATATACAAGGAGCTAAATCAATTGTATAAAAAATCAAGCCATTCCCCAATTGATAAATGGGCAAGGGACATGAATAGGCAATTTTCAGATAAAGAAATCAAAAGTATCAATAAGCACATGAGAAAGTGTTCTAAATCTCTAATAATTAGAGAAATGCAAATCAAAACAACTCTGAAGTACCACCTCACACCAAGCAGATTGGCTAAAATGACAGCAGGGGAGAGTAATACATGTTGGAGAGGATGTGGCAAAATTGGGACATTAATGCATTGCTGGTAGAGTTGTGAACTGAATGATAATTTGGTACTATGCCCAAAGGGTTTTTTTTTTTAAACCCTTGTACTTCAGTGTATTGTCTCATAGGTGGAAGAGTGGTAAGGGTGGGCAATGGGGGTCAAGTGACCTGCCCAGGGTCACACAGCTGGGAAGTGGCTGAGGCCGGGTTCGAACCTAGGACCTCCTGTCTCTAGGCCTGACTCTCACTCCACTGAGCTACCCAGCTGCCCTCGCAAAGGGTTTTAAAAGACTGCCTGCACTTTGATCCAGCCATACCATTGTTGGGTTTGTACCCCAAAGTGATCATAGGGAAAAGACTTGTACAAAAATATTTATAGCTGCACTCTTTGTGGTGGCAAAAAACTGGAAAATGAGGATATGCCCTTCAGTTGAGGAATGGTTGAACAAATTGTAGTATATGCTAGTGATGGAATACTAAGGAATAATAAACTGGAGGAATTCCATGTGAACTGGAATGACCTCCAGGAAATGATGCAGAGTGAAAGGAGCAGAGCCAGAAGAACATCGTACACAGAGACTGATACACTGTGGTAAAGTCGAAAGTAATAGACTTCTGTTCTAGCAGCAAAGCAATGACCCAGGACAATTCTGAGGGATCTATGGAAAAGAACACTATCCACATTCAGAGGAAGAACTACAGGAGTGGAAACACAGAAGAAAAATAAGTGCTTGAACACATGGGTTGATGCAGACATGACTTGGGATGTAGACTCTAAACAACCACCCCAGTGCAACTATCAATAATAATAAAAATTCAAAGTCATAAAAAAATAAAATAAAATAAAATTGTTTAGAGGGGAATTTGGGAGAGATCAGGGAACTTCTCTCCTCACTTTCCCGTTTTGGCACTGGAAGTCATAAAATTGAAACTAAACATAAAAAAATAAAAGATATAAATACACATCTTTAACAAAATCTTTTGATCAAAGGAATATTTTATTTTCTAGACTTTGGAGTTGTATTAAAAAATTAAAGAATGATTTGATTCATATAGTTGACCTATTAGTCTAAGCTAACTAGTTAGGACCATAGAAAAAGCATTAGATATGGAAACAAAAATATCTTTTTAAATCCTGCCTCAGATACTTAACTACCTTGTGTGACTATGGATAAGTGATTTAACTTGTCTCAGCCTCAATTTTCTCATCTGTAAAATGATAATAACAGCATTTACTGCACAGAGATTTTGTGAGGAGAGAATAAGATCAAATGTATAAAGTGCTCTGTAAAGCACTGTATAAATGTTACCTATTTATAATTATTATTAGCCATCATTCCCATGGTTAAACAAATATAGGAAACTTTCAGACTATACCTGATTGTATTCTGAAAAGTTCATTTCAAATTAGAGCATGTTTTTCCAGAAAGCCAAATATGATTTAAGACACTAGGCTCTGCCCTGCCCTAGTTCCTTTAACATTAACCCTGTAAAAGTTCTCTGAGCTGCTTGCTTCCTGTTCTACCCAATTCTCTCTTTCTGTACCCTAGAAATGTTTGGTTCCTTGGCATTCAGCCTAGCTGGTTAAGTGATTAAGTGGTTACCTAATTAGTAAACCTAAAAATTATCCCCTCTATGCAAAACTCTTTACCCCCACCCTTGCTCCTGCTCCTATTTTTAAACTATCCTATTAATTCAGACAAGAGACTACAATCTTTACCAAAATTCACATACCATGAATTCTCTCTACCAATTCACCGGAGTCACTTTTATGTCATTGCTAAAGAGAGAGCAATTGATAAATCAGTGATGGGATTCATTTTACATTTCCTGGAAATAATCCTAGAAAACAGTATGGTGATAAACCATTCTGCTAAAAGCTTGGCAAAGGCTTTTAATAAGAAACTTTCATGAACTAGTGTTTTAATTCCTGTATCCTCCATACACATACATGGAAAATGATAGTGAATCACTAAATGACCTCAGACGTAGAAAAATTGGAATGACAAATCTGTCCTCCTCATCCCTGCTTCTTAGAATCTTCATCTTCCTTCAAAGCTCAACTCATGAAATTCATCCTTTTGGAAAACTCTCCCATGCGCGTTGCCTCTTTAAATTACCATGTACTTATCTACCAGTCAACTAGCATTTATTTAGTGTTTACTATGTGCAAGATTGGGCAGCAAGGGGGCCAAGAGGAGAGAGTACTGGACTTAGAATCAGGAAGACTCATCTTTATGAGTTCAAATCCTTCCTCAGGAACTTATTGGCTATGTGACTCTGGGCAAGTTACTTAACCCTGTTGACCTCAGTTTCCTCATCTGTAAATGAGCTGGAGAAGGAAATAGCAAACCATTCTAGCATCTTTGCCAAGAAAACCTCAAACGGGGTCATGACTGAAAAATGACTGAACAGCAATAGTGCCAGGCACTGTATCAAGAAAGGCAAAAAATAGCTCATACTCTCAATGAGTTCACAGTCTGATGAGGGAGAAAGCCTACAAAGTAATACAGGATAGGAGCAGCTAAGTAACACAATTAATAGAGCACCAGATCTGGAACTGGGAAGACCTGGGTTCAAATTTGGTCTCAGATACTTCCTAACTGTGTGACCCTGTGCAAGTCACTTAACCCTAATTGCCTAATCCTTACTACTTTTCTGCCTTGGAATCAATACTTAGTATCTCAGTCAGAAGGTAAGGGCTTAAAACAAAACAAAATGAAACAATATATACAAAATAAATACAGTCTCAGGGGGAAGGCATTAAGACTACCCAGGCCTGGGAAAAGACTCACAGAATGTGAGATTAGCTGAGACTTGAAGGAAGCCAGGGAAGCCAAGAGATATGATATGAAGATATGAGGAGCCAGAGCACTCCAGTGAAAAGACTCCCTATAGAGAAAAGACTCCATATGAAGTCAGCAAGTCCTCCCTGAACATCCCATATGCCCCATTGGCTTAGTAAGAATTTGTTGAATAAATGAATCTAGCCCATCAAACACACCTTTTTGGAATGAACAAGAAGAAAACAAGAAATCTTATACAGTCATATAAAGATACCTTAATTTTTTTTTAAATGACTCTTGAACAGAAATCTTGGCTGTGCATCTTGGTTCTGTCTTCAGGGACATATCCAAAGGTACTCTTTTATTTTCACTCCTTCCCAACCTATTTTAATTCAAGGAAATGGACCTGACCTTTAGCCAACTACTTTAAGTGCTCAACTATATGAGAAATAAAGTGATTTTAATTCATCTATAAGTCAGAGTAGTAGGTGGTAACGTTACACCTAAATTGCAGAGGTTGCAATGAGTTGTTCACTTTGTCTCACAAGTTGAAAATGTCCACCTACCTCACACACTACTTTCATCCCACTTATCCTTTGTACCTGGGCCCCTTTTTCTCTCTCTCAATCTTCATTTGCTTTTAAAATACCAACTCTTTGTTTTCAAGCTTCTCGTCCCCAATCCTCAATGTTTTGTCTCACTTTTACACTCTCACTTTTTCTCCCCATTCAAGTGGAGCCAAAATTGCTTCTAATTTCTGTTTACTAATTCAAACCTTCGATTCTCCAGTTACATAGTCTTTTTTCTCTATTTGGAGAATTGTTTGCTTCCTTTGATGTTGCTTGATTTCCTTTTGTACCAAGTTCCCATAATTATGTCCCAAGTAATTCTCTATTATTTTTAGTTCTTAAGTATTTGTCTCATGATCTTGCCCACTCAAAACTCTGCTCTTATCTTTCCTTACTATAGTCTTTGCCCTATATCATTTTTTATATTTCCAGTTAATATCTCCAAACAGGCAACATCCATATTTTTTCAGATCTCACAACACTCATTTTGATTTATCCATCCTTTTCTAAGACTTTACTTTTTACATCACCTGTCTATTATACTGACATTGGATGGAGATTTTTCTACATTTATTTTATTTTTTTTTAAACCCTTGTACTTCGGTGTATTGTCTCATAGGTGGAAGAGTGGTAAGGGTGGGCAATGGGGGTCAAGTGACTTGCCCAGGGTCACCCAGCTGGGAAGTGGCTGAGGCCGGGTTTGAACCTAGGACCTCCTGTCTCTAGGCCTGACTCTCACTCCACTGAGCTACCCAGCTGCCCCTCTACATTTATTTTTACAATATTACATGCTGTATAAACAAATGTGCAATAACAATGTCAGCATAGATTTTCCTTTTACAAAATGAACCACCTACTATTGAGTTCTGATCTCTGCAATAATTCTACATTATTATTTATTAGTCTTTACTTTATATGTCCAATCTAGTGGTAGAAAAAAAGGATTTAAAAACCTCTGATTTAAAAGTCTTTTTCATGTTCAACATTCTTTTGCTACAAATATGAGAATGGATATGGCTTTTTGAAACTATATCAGATTTCTGACTATCTCATTATTGGAAATAATTGTATTGTTTTTACTTCATCATTCAATACAAACAAATGCCTTGCAGACTGAATTTAGACTTTAGTGGCCTTCAGAAAATAATTACCTCCCTTTTGGCCAGCATCCCAGGAGTGTGGGGATACCTGGATGACATGATTACAAATGGTTCCCCTACAGCTGTTCTTCCATTAGTCTCACCATGTATTACTTTTCTAGCACTGATCCAGACCAATGCATCCATTAGCTTTAACTTAGATCACCTTAGAAACCATCAAAGTCACACATTAATAGAATAGTACTTTTAAGCTCTCGGCTCAGTAAAATATAGATAATCTGTGGATAGAGCTATCTCTGCTTGTTAAAGAAAATAACAAAGATGATAAGGCTACTTTTAACTTTGAACTTGTTACTGAGCCAGTGGCACTAATAGTTTTTTCCTTCATTATTCCTGAATTTCCTGTCAAATTAAATGTTTCTTCTATCACTAGTAGGTAGAACTTTTAACTTGGTGCATAAACAATTATCCAAAGTCTGTGTCAAAATATTTTAAATTTTTTTATAAAGAGATGGATGAATCATTCTCTCACTGAACCTACTCTTTCGACTTGCCAACACTTATGAGGAAAAGAAGGATTGTTGGAATAGGAAAAACAATGAGTGCTGAATCAGAGGTCTTGAGTTTTAATTCCAAATCTACAATTCACTGACCATGACCTTGGGCAAATCAATTCTCTGGGTCTCAGTTTCCTTGTCTGTAAAGTGAGGAGGTTGATGAAGATCTCTAGGAATCATTTTTAGATATAGCTTCCTGTAATTTAAGAAGGGAGCTAGCTTTGAAGGAAGATATAAAGTTATTTGAAGGTTTGCAATAGAGAAAATTGGAGAAGAGGGTTTTTCATGATAGCTTTTGATGGCAAATGAGCCAACAATAGCAAATGAGAGACATTTGTTTTTGAGAAAATACCAGGCCTGGAATTAGAAAGTCTCATCTTGCTGAATTCAAATCCAGCCTTAGACACTAGCCTTGTTACCCCAACCAGTCGCTGAACCCTGTTTGCCTCAGTTTCATCTTCTGTAAAATGAGTCGGAGAAGGAAATGGCAAACCATTCCAGTATCTTTGCCAAGAAAACCCCAAATGGAATCATGAGGAGTTGGACATGATTGAATAACAACAATAACCTTCCCATCTAGCTGCAGTCTAAAGGAATAGATCTAGCAATTAGGGAGTGATAGCACAATTGGAAGTAGTGTAACATTAGTCTAGGATTTCCAGGGTAACATTTTGAAACTCCATTACACTATGCTAACTTTGATCAATGCTTCTTTGCCTATCAACAATACAGAGACAAGCTCTCTTCAGATGGGTCTGCTTTCCAATGACCACACAGACAGTACTCTTTAGATACAGAAGCTACAGAGCTGGGAGATGGAGAGATGCCTATGAAGAGCATTTTGACTAGGAAGTCTCTTTCCATATCTCTCACTAATGCAAAGCATCAGAGAAGAAGAGTTGACTACATTTGGTCCAATGAGGATATGACTCCAATGACTATAATTTCCAGTGACTCCACAACCATAGCTCAGTGCCTGTGAGTAGACACCCTCTATCTCTGAGAACTGTGCTAGAGTTGTCTTTAATGTAGAGGGTGTCTCCTGGCCATCTACTGGAAATGATAGAACTCTCACCTCATTGCCCCTTATGACCACTCTCCTTCTAGAAATAATACTTGAAAGATGTATTCTAGGAAAGATGGGGCTTGTAAGAAGATGAAAATGACTAGAATGGAAATAATTAGCCAGAAGATAGAACCCATATTGAAATTTCCCCGGAAAGTGGAAATTCAATGAAAGTCTAGTTAGTATTCAAGAAAAGGAAGTTTTACCTAATTTAGCAAAAGACCTAATTTACAGATTATTTTTAAAGGAAAGTAATTTTATTACTCTAAGTTTTTTAATATGCCTTAGCTAACTGGACCACACAGACAACACTCCTTAGACATACAGAAGCTACAGAGCATTTTGACTAGGAAATTTTTTTCCATAGCTCTCACCGATGCAAAGCAACCAAGGAGAAGAGAGGTTGACAAATTTTGTCCATTGAGAATATTTAAGGCAGATCAGTGGTGTGTGACAAAAGGTGATAGATATAGAGTCTAGCTTTGGCTTAAAAAGCTTCAAAGTATTGTAGGAGAATGGACTTAGTGAACTAGGTGTTACTTGGACTGAGGAGATTGAGAAGAAGCAGACACAATAAGAAGTTAGAAAGCAGGAGTATCCTGGCATTATCCCAGGATCTCCTTTTCTCAAATTTTATCAGGTTGCATAGAGAGGATGCTCTTGGGATTTGTAGGCTGACTGTTCTAACATCCTGACCCTTTATATGCCAGCACAAGAACAAATGAAGTTGATAGCTGTGAGATTATAAAAGGGGTCTGTGAAACAAAAAACTTTAAAAATATCTGATATGGATTATGTCCCTAAGATAATAGTAGAATCACAGAAATTAGAGATGGAAAAGAATTTAGCCTACATCTAATTCAACCAATACCTGAATGAAATCATCATTATAACATACCCAACAAAAGGCCATCCAGTCCCTACTTAAAAATTAGGGGGACAGTTGGGTAGCTCAGTGGATTGAGAGTCAGGCCTAGAGATGGGAAGTCCTAGGTTCAAATCTGACCTCAGACCCTTCCCAGCTATGTGTCCTTGGGCAAGTCACTTAACCCCCATTGCCTAGCCCTTACCACTCTTCTGCCTTGGAGCCAATACACAGTATTGACTCCAAGATGGAAGCTAAGGGTTTTAAAAAATAATAAAATAAAATAATAAAAATTAGGTAGCACAGTGAGTAGAGTCCTGACCCTGAGCTCGGGAAGATACCTCTACCTAAGTTCAAATCAATCCTCAGACACTTACTCACTGTGTGACCCTGGACAAGTCACTTCACTCTGTTTGCCTATAAAATGAGCTGGAGAAGGAAATGGTAAATCACTATAGTATCTTTGCCAAGAAGACCCAAAGGGGGTCACAAAGAGTCAGATATGTCTGAAAAACAATTGAAATGAAGGAAAAAATCCACCAACTCCTATGGCAGCTCATTCCATTATTGAACAAAAGAAGATAATGACTGTGAGACTGAATTAATTCCTACTAGTCCTACTTGGCTAAACTGAGTCAAATAAGCTGACTTCTTTCTAGTTCCTATTCCTTAAGGAGAGTACCTGGGGAGGGACAGGGTTCCAAACAAACTTTCCATGGCATATGTTCATTGTTATTCTTCCTGTGCTAATGCTCCACTGTTGTTTTTATACATGCTTTCAGTTTAGCATTTATGAGTTATAGTTAACAAGCAAGTATTTTAGAATTATCTGTAGGATAGCTTTAGTTTTTGCTTAGACCATCCAAGTAACATAGTCAAGGGAGCTCAGTATATAGAACCGAAAATGGTACTGATAAAGCCAGTCACCCATCCATCAACCTTGTGACCAAGCCAGAGGCCCCATAACATTCTGTACCAGTCTTCACTGATAAGCTGTAATAGAAACCCTGGACCAGAGCCTAACAACATATCTGGCCCTGGCTGAAAGATACCCATCACTTCTGCATCAAAGCAAACACTGCCAGATAACTAAGGTCAGAGGTTTCTGAACAAATGTTTGTGGAGTGATCTAAGCAAAGTATTTCTCTAATTTTGTTAACAGAAATCTGTACCCTATAAGCTAACTGATTTTCTGGTACATCTTGTTTTGTTAAATGTTGATAGCCTTAGCTTGTTGTCCTAATTTCAGCCACAGAGAATGTAGAGTCCAATAATTTGTACAGTGCTTACACATTAAATTTGTGGATGATTAGTCTACTTTTAATAATATCACTTCAGAAAGGGAATAGTGCTAATCTAAGGTGTCTGAGCTATAATTAGATAGTCTATTTTCTAGTAGCTTCTTGTATGAAAATGATGGAAAAAAATAATAAACTAGCTTAAACTGCATGTCTTTATTTTTTATTCCTCTTTGATAGGTGTTCTAAGTTCTCTTCCCCATTTTTATCCCCCAATATTCTTTTTTTTTTTTTTTTTTAAAGAAAAGGTCAGCAAATAAATGTGTATTTTGGTGCTTCTATGAAGAGAACACCCATGATAAAATTAGTTCTTGGTCATTGATCTTCTGCATTTCATTAGCCAAAGAAGCTGGAGATAATGTCTTTGCATTTTATCAACAATGTTGTTATTACATGTTAGAAGAGACAATCTTTTTTTAAGAAAAGGCATTATCTCTCTATTTTGCCTATTGCTATTACTGATCATAGAAGCTTTGGTCCTTTCAGTTTGCAATCTGGGCTGATCCACAACCTAATGGCTCTCCCATTCCCAGGGTTCACCATTTGGATACCAGACTTACTGTGGACACTCAATAAGCTCAAGTTGCTGTAACTCTGAAGCTCTAACCCATCAGCCTTAATAGCAGGAATTAAAAGTGTGGGGCAGGACACCAAGCCAGATGATACAATCTAATGCTTCCTTTCTACTCTGGAGGAACCAAGCAGGGGATTTTACTATACCCCTACTTGCTTCCTAGTTCAGCGAATGACATAAAAGCAGGTTACTGTTCTCCTACTACCACTAGTCTTTGTTTTCATTGCCTAGATGTATGCTAACAAAGATAAGCTAGGAGCCTGTGATAAACAGATTATTTTCATAGACATAAAACAGGGATGTGCTAGAACCAGCTTGATCCAGCTTATGGGGGAAGAGTCTACTGTTATATTTTCAACAAGAGCATTTACACCTCAGAAATATACAAATGCTACAAATCAGGGTTTGATTTACTGTTTATTGGGAAGGAAGTTGTCTAAACTTAAGAATGCAATAGAGGAAATAAGGCATGTTAAAATTCAAAAGTGTGTTGTGTTTGCTTTTTTGGTCAGAGAGCCAATTGTTAAACTCTTATTAGTACACTACTATAATAAAGACTTCTTCAGATAACACTTCTAGGCTGGGACCTATAAACTCTAGTGAGCATCTGTGATTTTGTTAATATGGAACTTGAGAACTCCCTCTGTTGAAATAGATCAATAGCATATATATGGATATGGATACATTGTTGTGATGAACATTAGTTAGTAATTAATTATTAAGGATGGACCTAGCAGGAAGGACTGGAGCATTCCAAGATGGAATGAAGGAGCAGGAAGTAGGGCTTGTGCTCTGAGAGAGACTCCATTAGTGGTTGGCACAAACTGTTGCTAGCCCTGGGAGATCTCAGAGTTAAGGACACCTGCACCCTGATTCCCTGGGATCCTGAGTGGTGGAGGCTTCCAGCAAGGGGACAAGACCTACAGAGCTGCACCAGGTGGAGGAGGAGTTTGGGATCTGGTGGACAGCATCTCAAGCACACTTTCTCTTCTTGTATACCTTGGACCACCTTGGCTTTTGGCATCCTGTGATCATCTGTGGATTACCGTGAGAAACCCTCAAAGCCACCCTCAGGCCCGTTAGCTGTGCTGGTCAAACCTGGCTGGGACCAGGTTTGAAGCAGCCTCCCCAGTGACTCCTGCACTGCTCCTTTGAGCCCTGCCTGCTTAGGTCACTAAGATTAGAGAAGTCAAGTCCTCCCCTTGCCCTGTGGTTTTGCCATTTAGGGTTTAGTGTAGAATCCCCTATCCCACCTTTATTTAGTTAATATAATTAAAACTGTTAAAACCTTTTACCTTGCCTGCTGGTTTCAAAGACTCTGGCCTAGTGGTGAGCTGGCTGACAGTTGGCCAACAGCCATTCTTGTCATTTAGCAGCAGCTTAGCTGTGTACTCTGGTCTCCCTATCCTGGTCCTGTCTCTCCTTCAACCCAGTGTGTGTACCCACAACCATTAGGTTATATTTTAACATCCCTGGTGCCCATCTCTTTTATAACATGTATATGTTTATGAACAAAACATACATATATAATAAGTATATACATATATGTGTATATATACATATATTAAATAGATTCAATTATTCAATAATTCTGTCTGGTTTCAACTCTGTAGAACAAGATTCCCCTGTGTTCAACACCCACTGATTCCCTCCCAAATTTTTCAATTTCCTTTCATGTGTTATCTTACCTTATTAAATTCTAAGCTTTTTGAGGGTAGGGACTGTCTTTCTTTTTATTAATTGCTTCCCTGGGGTTTAGCACAGTGACTGACTTAAGCAAATAATGGGCACTTCAATGGAATTTATAAGAAGTATTGTGGAGATAGAATTTATAAGATGATTAGCTATAAGGAGAGAGGAAGGGGGAAAAGTTAATTATGATTTTGAAGTTGAAAACATGGGTAACTGGATGAATGGAGATACTCTCAAAAATAAGGAAGTTAGAAATAGAAGGGTTTGGATGGTAGAAAATAATGAGTTCTACTTTGAACATATTGAGTTTTAGATATCTACAGGATCTCCATCTTGAAATGTCATAATTGGCCATTGGTGATGTAGAACTGGTTAGGAAACTAGATCTGGATATATACAGCTAAGAGACATCTGCATAGTGTTATGCTCAAAGGTGGGGTAATGAAAAGACAGGAAGGTGCTTCTATAAGCTGGACTTGAGAAGCTGGCCCAAGATCCTCAGGTGGTAAATGGATCTAGGCTGAGTTGGCTTAGTGATGCCTGTGTAGCCACCAAGGTATGCTGGTAACCACCAGGGCTTATAGATGATCAACTCAGCTAAGCACCTGACCCCAGAAACAGTGCCCAAGCCAAAGTTATTGAGTGAGAAGCTGTATATATTGTTCTGCAGCTTCTCTGTTTCCTTGGCTTGGGGTTAGGTTAAGTGATAAAGGTTGGTAATGGGCTAGTTGTTGGTTTTTGATTGGATAATGCTAACTGACTCTAATGTTGATAATCCCCTTTCCCCTTTGGCTGTAGTTTTTCACTTGCCCCTTGGAATGATTGCCAGTCTTCACTTGAATCAAGTTTGAAAGGGGTTTAATGCTTTGACTCAAAGGGGGTAGGAATCAGGATAAGAAAAGAGATTTTGGTAATGGCTATGCTATATCTAATGAGAGTTAAAGTAATGTAATCAATGAGCAACAAGTTGGTAATTGGCTGGAGATTCTTCTCTCCCCTCACAGACCCTGGTCAGACCTGGGCCGTAGTCTAGACCAAAGGAAAGAAAGGGATAGTGATAATCTTATTGACAGCTGTGTTGTTGTTATTTCTCAGCCCTGTTTAGTAATAGGTGAATGAATTTCTTGTGGCAATAAGGTATGGATGCTGGATCTACAGGTCTATAGGCCTACCCACCCTTCTCAACCCTCCAGAAATTCCCTTCTCAAGACTGAGACCTCAAGTGGCTGAGCCCCTGGGCTTTTATAGAGGTGGTCCCAACTGTCTTTTGCCCTTGGCTTATGCCAACTGGGAAAATTCCAAGTTCTATAATCGATGATCTGTCACTCAAGCTGTTCTCCATCTTTTTCCAGAAGTTACCTACTACAATACAAACCAATAAGTTCATGAAAAGAGAGCATAGAATCACAGAAAGAGAAAAAAAGCAAGACAGAACCCTGGGGGATAGCCATACATAAGATGATAATCAAGTTGTTGGATACCAAGAAGGAACAACCGGATTTTAGTTAGAAAAATAACTAGATAAACCCTCAGGAATTGTCTGAGGTATATAGAAGTCAAAGATAAATGATGGAGACAGAATTGTCGGGAATTTCTTAAAGCATAAACTAAATATATCACATTATTGCCAAAAGCCATCTACATTTCTCTCTAAACCTTCTTCTGTTCTTCCTGTGCATTTTATGTACTTCACTGAACTATCTTTTCCCCCTTCTTTTTTGTTTTGTCATTATTAACCCTTGTATTCCTTCACAATTACTCCCCCTCTTCCTTAATGAAAAGAAACCTCTCTGGTTCATCACCAGTCTTGTAAGAGGTGGGAAGCATGCTTCATACCCAGTCCTCAGGAAATATGGTTGATCATTGCATTGATCAGAATCCTCAATAAATCTTTCAAAGTTGTTCAACTTGATAAATTGAAGTCATTATATAAACTTTTCTTCTGGTTCTACTGACTTTGCCTCTGTATTGTTGTGAGGAAGATTAGATTAGGTATTGATTAGGAAGTACATAGCAGGAAGGAGCTGGAGCTGGGAATTCCAGGTTGGAATGAAGGAGCAGGAAGAGGTGACTTGGCCCTGAGTGAGGACTCCATTAGTGGTGGGCAAAAACTGTTGCCAGCCTGGGAGACCTCAGAGCAAAGGAAACCCTGCTTTCTGATTTTCCCTGGGATCCTGTGTGGTGTGGCATCCAGCAAAAAGACAAGATCTTCAGTGCCAAAGGAAGAAGGTGAAGTTTGAGTTCTGGTGGACAGTGCTTCAAGCAAAACCCTCTCTACCTGGCACCTAAGACAACTTTAGCTCCTGGCATCCAGAGATCATCAGTGGATTGCAGTGAGAATCCCAAAGCCACAAAAGCCCTAGCTGTACTCAAGCCTGGCAGGTTCCAGGTCTGAGGCAGAGACTCCTTTTACAGTTCCTTGGGCCCTGTTAGTTTAGATCACTTAGATAAGAGTAGAATTAGTCCTCCCATTGCCCTGTGGTTTTATCCTTTAGATTTTAAGTATAGAAATCCTTTCCCACCTTTTAGTCAAACATAATTAAAGCTGTTGAGTCCCTTTTACCTTGTTAGCCCGTTTCTAGTCTCTGGCCTAGTGGAAGCTGAATGACAGTTAAGATCAACTGCCATTCCTGTGGAAATCCAGTAAACTCTGGTCTCTCCACCCTGGTCCAGTCTCTCATAAATGCTAGAGTGTGTTCCCACAAACTACTTAGTTTATTATAAAATCCCTGGTGACCCAATTACCTTACTTATATTTTCCACAGTATCAGTTCATAGAATTCTTCCCAGGTTTCTCTGGATACAGCTTTTTCATAATTTCTTGCAGTGCAATCATATTTGATTACACTATTATACCTTAATTTATTCAACTACTCCCCAGTTGATGAATACCTTTTTTAGTTCCTAGTTCTTTGCTAAATACAAAAAGTATTGCTATGAATATAGGCATTTATTTATATATATGCATATTGCATAGATGTTCTTTTCCTCTTTTATCTCTTTCGGGTGTATAACTAATGATTTTGCACAATTTGCACAAAAAGTGATTTTGGGGGGTTGAATTCCAAATTACTCGCCAGAACTGCTCTATATCAATCATAGTTCCATCAGCAGTTCACGAGTGTCCTGTCTTCTCACAATCTCTTCCAACAATTGTCATTTTCCATTTTTGTCCTCATTGCTAAGCTGATTGAGTATGAGATGGAGCCTCATAGATTTAATCTGTATTCTTATTTTTAGGGATTTGGAGCATTTTTTTAATGTGGATATTGATAACTTGCTTTCTTCTTTGGAGAAATGCCTGTTCATGTCTTTTGACTAAATGTCTTTCAGGGACAGAGACAAAATCTCTGTCCATATATAAAGACCATATATAAAAATGATGTGATATGTATGAAGTTCAGGAAGGACTAGCACCTCTGGTATGAGGACTTGCTGAGCCCTTTTCAGAGCTGCTCATCCACCTTTGGTGTCCACCTGTTAGCCAACTCTCACCTATGGCTCTAAGAAGCTATAGCATGTCCAGCAGCCATGTCCCAATAAAACTGACAACTGTCTTTGGCAAGTGGGTCAAATCAGATTGAGGTATAAGAATAAACAGAGCCAGTAACTAATATTATGATAGAA
>NC_058132.1:254450879-254499956 GCF_016433145.1 Gracilinanus agilis
GGGGGGAAGAGAGAGAGAGAGAGAGAGAGAGAGAGAGAGAGAGAGAGAGAGAGAGAGAGAGAGAATCTATGAGGGGTGAGACTCTCTTCTAGCTCTCCCCTCCCACCGATTATATACTCTAGAAGACTTGGAGGGGGTGTCACCCTGAAACTGGGTGACCTGGATGGTCGTGCCACCCCGCAGGAGTTGGGGGCAAGGCTTCCCTATAAGATGAGGTATGGGGGACCCTAATCCAATTCCAAATGAGGGCGGGGTTCACACAAGCCTCCCCCAAGGTCAGCCAACTTCACAGCGGGTGGTCTGGCTTCAAGACGGAGGCAGCCAGACCAAGCTGTGATTCCCCTCCCCCTCATCTCTCAGGCACTCAGAACACTATCTGACTATCTGTCTTTTATTAATATCAATATAGGGATTGGGGAAAGGGGTGAAGGGCAGAGGGATTTTGGGGTGCCCTCTTCTCTATTTCTCTGAGGTCTGTCACTCTGGTAGGAACCTTTGGGGTTCCCACTCCTGAGCATCTCCCCTTGCCTCTTCTCCTTCAGTTTCTATTTCTATTTCCTATTTCTATCCTTTTCTATAATTGCAAGTCAAACCGGAAAGGGTCTCTCAGCAAGGTTGGGTAAGGGGAGAAGGAGCCTAAGAGATCGCTCCCAAAATGGAATCCAAACATTTAGCTGTCTCAATGGTTGAAGTCTTGCTGGGTGATAAGCGACAGAATCTTTGACCAGGGAATCAGGGTTTCAATATCCAAAGAAAGATTCTCAAGAAGCCCTCAGGATGGGATTTGAGCTGAGTTGTCCTCCTCCTCCTCCCTCTCTCAGTCCTCTGCCAGAAGTTCCTCCCCTCTCCCTCTTCCTCTGGAGAAACTCCCAGAATTCCCTCTCTGGTCCCAACTGTCAGTAACTGTCACCAATGGCCTTCTTCTGGCTCTTTTTGTCCCATCTCCCATCCTTACAGAGGGTAACTGACAGGCCTTATATCTGTTAACGAGTTAGGGAGGTATCCACCCCAAGTGTGTGAAGTCTCCCCTTGCAGGATGGATGAATGAAAGCAATTTGTTGTAACCATGAAGGCAGCTGAAGTAGGCACTATGGGAAGGGGAAGCTTAGAGCTTGGCCAGACATCAAAGATGCCAAGGTCATCCACTGCATCCTGGGCCATTGCCAGCCATCCTGACTTTTGTTCTACCACTGGACTCCAATGACACTGAAAGAGAGTGAGACTTTCTCCAATTCATGTTCAAGTCAAAACATAAGTCCATGATGCCCCTGGTCTTCTTCAGAAATGAAGGATGAACAAGAACTAGTGATGCAAATAAAGTGGAAAACATGAAACACATTTTGAACCACCTTAACAACCAAACAAAATTCACACTTCAATTTATAATGCTCTTTGGAGGCAGTGTGAGGTGCAACTGGGTGGCACAGTGGATAGAGTACCACTCCTGGAGTGGGGACGACCTGGCTTCAAATCCAGCTTCAGATGTTTTCTAGCTCTGTGATCCTAGGCAAATCACTTAACCCTGGTTGCCTAGCCTTTGCCCATATGTCTTAGAATTATTATTAAGAGAAGATGGTAAGGGCTTAGGGGGAAAAAGGTAGTATGGTAAAATGATATATCACTGTACTTGGAGTTAGCAAGACCTAAATTCAAATCCCGCTTAAAACACTAATTAGATGTGTGAACTTGGACAAATCATTTAACTTCCCTATGCCTCAGTATCCTCATTTCTAAAATTGAAGAGGTTAAATTTGAAATTCTCAGGTCCCTTCCAGCTTTAAATCTATGCTCTTGTGCCCTTTCACAATGACTCCAGTGGACTTTTCTAGAATTATTTCACATTATTCCCCTTTATACATTCCAGCCAAACTGGCTTCCTTCTTGTCTCCATAACTTTTCATCTATCACTGTGCCTTTGCAGAACCTAGTCCTCAGACCTGAATTCATTCCTTCTTTATTTTTGCCTCCTAGAATCCTTAATTTCCTTCAGAATTCAGCTCAAATACCACTTACTACTCCAAACCTTTCCTAATGTTCTTCCTAGTGACTGTGAGTTATCTTCCCTTTCTCAAATTATCTTGCATTTACTTAAATGTTTATGTGTTCTACTTTCTTCTTTGAAAGCAGGAGATTTGGGGAGCGGGGGTGTTATGTCTTGGTATCCCCCATTTTGTAACACAAAGCATAGTAGTATGCAATTAACAAGGTCTTGCTAAATTTGTTCTCCTAAAAGGTATTACAATCCCATGGAAAGAGACATTCCTATGAAGACCAAAACTATGTTTTAATACTTGCCATTGATTTTAAAGATGTGGCAGCTACAACCTGAACTGATAATAATAATCAGCAGAATAGGCCTGGTTAGACAAGTAATAATTTATGTAGAAACTGGAATGGAAGTGAATGGAGGGCTGGGGAGCTGTGGGGCTTAAAATGATGGTCATCAGTTAGGGAGAGAATGATTAGTTTGTAACATGGGTGTGTCACTAACAAGCTGAGGGCCTTTTAGTCTATGCATATGAGGAGGTAAATGAGTTCAGTGGTAGATTTAGGGTTATTTTTAGGATGATTTGGGGATCATTTGAATGTGGGTCTGGAGAAAATGGAAATATATAGTGAAGACTGAGGCGAAGTGGAAACTGGGATTCTCTACTGAAACTCTGAGTCCTCAAATTGCATGCATAGGGAAATGAGGAACCAATTCTCATAAAGCAATTCCAGACCTTTGGGAACTATGTTGACCAAACCCTAATAGATAATCTGTAATCTGATCCCATACAATTCCAAGTTGTTGGTAATTAATGCATAAGAAAAGAGAGCCTCTCAGATCTGATACCATACCACCCATCTTGGTAAGTGATTAAACTTAAGAGTGGGAGTGGGATTCTCCCAGAGCTAGAAGGATCCATATAGAATTCAAGATATTTTCTCACTTCCATTAGGTTAATGACTCCTACCTGGAAAATCTAGGGAAATGTATGTATGGTATCTACCCTAATTAGTCACTTTTAAGCATATAGTTTATAAAAGTAAAGGATAGTTTCACTGAAAAGACAAATAAAACAAAATAAAATCCACAACAGAGTTCTTAGAAAATAAAGACAACTTCCAATAAACAATGATCTCCCAAAAATCGATATAAATTCCAGTCATTTGCAGTCATGACTGAGTGATTTCTGTCCCCCTCCATCTGATTCACCCAACATAGATATTGTGCCTTACTCTACCCCAGCAGCTCTGATCATGTCACATGTTATTTATACATCATGGCTCCCATATAATTCTATATACCTCCTGTCAGGTATAACTCCATGGTAGAGGAGAATTCTTCCAGAGTGTCTTCTGTCTTGTAAGAGTCATTGCTTTCTGCCTGACTTCAGAGCTCTTATGATGTAGAATCTGACTAGGGACCTTGCATTCCCATAGTTCTTCTCCAATTATACTCTCATCTCAAAATAGCTGGTCCAAGGAGTGTGACCACCATCTCTCTTGGAGTGTTATGAGTTGAGTTGGAGGTGAGGGAAGTTTTTGTTCCCAGATTCTCATTTGTTCAAGAGCCTATAAAGGATCCCTAACAGATTCCTAATTATGTCTTTTAATGCCAAAGCCTTTCTCCGAGGCAATTTAGTGGAATTATTTAAATAGCTCCTTGGTGTTGGCATCATACCTAAGGTAGAGAGGGAAGATGGGCAAGGGAAGCTATGCTCTCTCTTGGTTCTCTAGAAAGCATTTCATCAGATACTCATGACTTCCTCCTCAAAGAAGATAGGAATAATTCTTACATTAGCTACAAACCAAAAAAATAGGAAATTCCTACAACTGTTGTCAATGAATACATAAAAAGCTGGGGCTGTGAATTCTTCTATCCTTTTGCTTACTAAGCAGTTGCACTGTGGTCAGTACTCTGCAGGCTTAATAGAACATAGCTAATGTTGTAGTGAAATTTTTCAATAAAAATTTTAAATCACAACAAGAATCTGACACAATTCACATTAGGTGAAATTTCTGAATTTTAGGACCCTGATGATCTCTACACACTAAAGATTTTTCACCCCCAGTGATGTCACATGTATTCTTAGAAGCTCAGTTCTAGAACGACATTCTTTAGGTTACTTGGTTCAGCCCTCTTCCTTCTGGCAGCTTAAATGGTAGATTGAACATTAGATCCAATAGCTTCCAGATTCTTGAGTAAATGGATTAATCCATCAATGAAAGGAAAATGTCCACATAATCTTGGTTCTGGGGGAAAAGGAGGCAATTGGCAACAAAGAAAAACCTAATCCATAATACCTACAGTTTCTAGTAAATTTATGACTACAATGTACTGAAACAAAGGCTATATAATGGGGGGGGGGATTATTTATTTGTTTTGAGGCAAATTAGGTTTAAGAGACTTAACCAGGGACACCCAGTTAGTAAGTATCTTCTTCTTGACTCCAAGCCTAGCACTGTATCCACTATATCACCTAGCTGCCCCAAAGGCTATATAATTGTACCCCAACATTCCTAAAATGTCCAGAGGCTCCCTTGCCTTTGCTGTTTAGTCATTTTTCAGTAATGTCTGACTCTTTATGACTTTGGGATTTTCTTCACAAAGATGATAGAGTGGCATTCCATTTCTTACTACAGCTCATTTTACAGATAAGGAAACTGAGGCCAACATGGTTAAGTGACTTAGTCAGATTTGTTTGTTTTTTGTTTTTTTTTCCCCCAAGTTTCAAAGTTTATTCCTAATGCAGGACAGGTTCTTTTTACTCCACAATTTTAGATACATCTCTATCCTGGGGAAACAGTCTCGTTAACTTCCACCTACTTTTTGCCTTTCTAGCAAGGAGAAAGGAATGAGGAGTTTGGGAAGAGGACAAGATGAATACTTTGTGCAGCCCTCCTCCCCTCTTCCATATCAATCCTTTTTGTCACTACAAGAGATAATATCTCTCCTACACTACCACTTTTCCCGACCATTTACTGTCATTCCCCTTGTCTCTTCAAAAAAAAAAAAAAACAACACACAAAAAAACCCTCACTTAAAAAAAAAAAAAAAAAAGATCCTGAGCTGGGGTAGGGGTTTGTGAGCTACTCAGTGTCTGAGGTCAGATTTGAACTTGGGAAAAGGAGCTTTCTTGGTTCTAGAGCTGGCACTATATCCATTGTACCACCTAGCTAGTTTCAGATCTTTCATAAGGATGTGAAGGATACAAAGATGAATTTTGCCATAAGTGAGGTCTCTTGGATGACTAAGGCTGTAGACATACATGTAGACATGAAAGACTGACAAATACAAAGAATGAGGCAATTCCTTCCCCAGCAAGTAGCTTATATTCTAAAAGGGAAAAAAAGGAACGTACGTAAACATATTGTTGTGGTCCTTTTTCAAAGAGAACCAATTACATCATGGAGTGATATCTTGGATTTCATGAATTAGATTTATGTAAAGTGGAGTTGTACAGTCATCAGCCTCTCTCTCTCTTCCAGTAATCGTAGTCCAGTGGTAGGACAAAAGTCAGGACAACTGACAATGGCCCACGAGGCAATGGATAATGTTGACCTCTTCATTGGCTGATCAAGCTCTTAAGTGCTCCACGGTGGAATCTGACTTCATAGCCATTGGAACCAATTTTCTCATCCATCCATTCCATTGGGGAAAGTCTTCACATACTTGGGGTAGACATCCTCTTAACTCATCGACAATTCTGAGGCATGTAGCTTACTCTCAATCTGGTTTAATCTGCCTTGGGGATGCAGCAGATGTACATATTACAGCTTCTTGGAGTCACAAGTGAGAATTGACTAGAAAGTAAACATCAAAGGTGGATGAGCACCCCTAAAAATAAAGATGGAGAGAATGCATATAAATACATACAAGGTAGCTAAGACAAGGTAGATATAAAAGAAGGCCATTAGCTTTGGGGGTTCAGGAAAGGCTTTGAATAAAAGGCAATGTTTCAGTTATGTTTTGAAAGGAGGGATTTTATGGTGTAGAAGGAAGGAAAGAATGTGTTCTAGGAATCAGGAATAGCCAATACAATAACCAGGCCAGAAGTGAGAGTCCTGTGTGGAAGGAACTGAGAAAAGGTTAGTTTAGTTGGAGCATAGAGTATGGGATGGGGAGTAATATACATTGATGGGAATAAATTGTAAAAAGGCTTTAAAAGCTAAACTTAGGAATTCACATTTTATTCTAGAGGTAATAGGAAGTTACTGAAATTTGTAGAATAGGGAAATGACATGATTAGATTTGTACTTAAACAAGGTCACTTTGACTGTGTATGGCAGGTTAGGAGGCTGTTGCCACAATCTAGGTGAGAGGCAATAAGGCATTGAACTAATTGGTGGTAATAGCACCAATTACATCACAGGTCAATTAAAAATCAAATTCTTACTAACTGTGCACTAAAGCTGTGTTGTTTCTAAATTCCAGAAGGGCTATAAATACTATCAAGTACTCTCTAAATTTGTCACCCTGGGGAAAAGTCTCAGTAAATTCCCCCTAATTATAGTTCTCAGAAACGAAGTTAATTTCTCCTGATTATTTTTAAATTATTAAAACAAATGCAACTTGCCAACTCCCAGAACATTATTTGGAGGCAAAATTTAATACTGGTATTAACTCCCAATCTTAGGTCAGCTCAGACTTCTTTAATAGCTTTTCTTTTTCTTGAGGAAGGAATGGCATTATTCACAAATTCTCATTTCAACCAACCATGAAACTCTAAAGCAGTGGTTCCCAAACTTTTTTGGCCCTCTGCCTCCTTTCCAGAAAAAATATTACTTAGCCCCATGGAAATTAATTTTTTTTAAATTTTAATAGCAATTAATAGGAAAGATAAATGCACCTGTGGCCATCACTGTTCCCCTGGATTGCTGCGGCACCCACTTTGGGAATCACTGCTCTAAAGAGTTTCTGTAGTTTTAGGGGCTCCCCCAGGCTCTCCTCTCACCTTTTCATGGTTCTCTCTCTACACTTACGTTGTAGGCCTATAGATATACTCTTATGATTTCAGGACACCTGTCTCAAGTTTACATCTTTGTGATCTGTATAATAGTTTCAAATTTCCAAATTTCTATGTGATTTCTCCACCGAGATACCATCATCTCAAATCAAACATTTCTAAAATTAAACTCAACATCTTACCTCCTAAATAGGCACATTCCTTATTCTAGTTTTGCAGGAAAAGTAGTATGGGCTTGGAATCAGAAGACCTAGATCTAATTTTGTGACTCAAACACCTACTGTGTGATGGTGGATAAGCATTTAACTGGTTTGAGCCTTAGTTTCCTCAGCTATAAAATAAAGTACAATGATTATTGTACTTTTACCTTGGAGGTTTGTGCCAAAAAAATTGTTTTGCAAGCAAGATGTTTGTGAAATAGATATATGAATATATATATATTGTAAGAGTTAAAATTTAGTTATTATAGTTATATCTTTAAAATATGTGGCCGCCAGGAATCAACAATTCAGGTTGATTCCGTAATTAAATCAGACCCAAGTCAGCATCGGGTTGAAGAGTTTATTTACAATCAGGAAGGTAAGGGTAGGAATAAAGAGAAAAAGGGAGGTTAGAAGGCTAAATAAATGAAGCTGTAAGCCGCAAGGCCCAACAGCCGGATAGGCAGAGTTTAGAATTGGCCCAGCTAGGCCAAGGAAGTCAGCCTAACTTACCCACGTGACAATACAGAGTGTAATCTGTCTGTGGTCTCAGGAGATGCTTCTTCTTCCAGTTCCAGACGGCAACTGCCCCCACAGGAAGTTCACTAACTTACTTAAAGAGATAGTGTCTTTCATCACTTCCTGTGGTCCACCTCTAGTTCAATGGACAAATGGCAGTTTCTACATTGATTTGGACTGCCCAAAGGGCAGTCCCTTATTCTTGATTTGTTACTTATTGTCACGTGTGGGTAACTCGTCTCCCCTCCCCACTAAGGGAGGTGGGAGTGACATCATTAGCACGCCTGGGTTGAGTAGATTTTTGACTATTAATGGGATAGAGCTAATTTCTATTTACACAATATGAAATATTATACATGAATACATCACAAACAAGATGTCATTATATAAATGAGCTATTACATTGTAATAGCTAATGTGATTTAAAATAAATAATCTCCTTTCAATTGTTTTAATCATGTCCAATTCTTCCTAACCTTATTTGGAGTTTTCTTGGCAAAGATCATAGAGTGGTCTGCTGTTTCTTTTCCCAGATCATTTTATAGATGAGGAAATTGAGGCAAACAGAGTTAAGAGACTTGCCCAGGGTCATACAACTCGTAAATGTCTGAGGCCAGATTTCAGCTTTGGCTTTCTTGACTCCAGGTCTGGAGTTCTATTGATTGTGGCACCTAGTTGCCCACCTAATAAATGCTTCTGTACTAATAGTATAACAGACTCAGCATTCCCTTATTCTCAAATAAGAAAAGTAAAGCTCAAAAAATTCAAGTGTTTTATCAACCCATTCCACTGAGTTATGAACAGGATCAGAACCTAGGTTTCTCTTATGGTTAATGTTATTTCCATTGTACCACACATATAACAAAAAGAAAAATATTTGGACAAAAGTGCTATTTGTTTTGTTTTGTTTTGTTTTTTGAGACTAGGGTTCATTATTTTCCCCAGGTGCAACTGCATTGGTCCCCTATAACCCAGTCCCACTGTTGCTGGGCTCTAAGCTGCTTAGTTTCTAACCTAGCAAGATTCATTCCTCCTCAGGCATTCCGATGGCCTTCTACTTCTGGGATTCATGATACTGGCACCAGATTTAGTGCCCCTCAATTCCCGAGACCATGAAATCCACTAGCCTCAGCCTTTTCCAGTACCAAGGATTACAGGTACTCACCAGCACCACTGACACCAAATATTTGCCAGACTCTTCTGATAAAAAAAATTACTAATGTCACTAAATAATGAATTTTCTAGAACAATAAAAAGTCAAATTTCACTTGTGTATTTGTTTTCTGCCAATGACAATAACTCACTAGCTAACTGGATGTATTCAGAAAACAAAGCTATAGTCTATATTTTTTTATTTTGAAGTTTGGGGCAAGTAAAGAGATTGATTATTGCTACTTTTTATTAAGCCCTTACCTTCCATGTTGGAAGCAATACTGTATATTTGTTCCAAGGCAGAAGAGTGGTAAGGGCAAGGCAACAGGAGTAAGTGACTTGCCCAGGGCCACATAGCTAGGAAATATCTGAGGCCAGATTTAACCCAGGTCTTTTCATCTCTAGGCTTGGTTCTCAATCCACTGAGTCACCTAGCTGCCTGCTACATATTTTCTTTAAAAATTTTGGGCCAAAAAAAAAATTGGGGCCATAGTTTCTAGAAGCTAGAATAATAATAGAATGGATTTCTTCTGCAAGATTGTGAGATCATCACTGAAAATAGTAGGGACTGGGCTATCATAGTTTATATATAAATATTTTTATAGCACTTTAAGAATTGTAGGTGTTGTGACTGAAGTTAAGATAAACTGAGAGAGGAAATTCCAAGCATGATCAATTTATTAGCTAGTCTAGTAGTAACCAATAAATGAGTCAATGGCTTCTCACAATAAGCAAAGACCTTGAATGAGGGCAGACAGGATCTTTTATAATAATTAGCAGGATGATAGAACAAAATATCAAGCAGCCTAGGTGTTCTTCTGATTAGTTATCAATGACTGTCAGAAATGAGATTACATTATCTGAATGTCCTCTCCTTAACCACAGCTAAGACATATGATTTCCAGTGACAAGAAAAGTTCCCAGGCAATTGCATCTTCAGATGATTTGATCTTCAGGCTAACAAAGTTTTTCTGGAAAGTGGGTGATGGGTGGAGTTATAGAGGAGGCAGCTAGGTGGATAAAGGACTGGACTTGGAATATGGAAGATGAGTTCAAATCTGTGCTCAGACACTCAATAGCTGTGTGACCCAGGGCTGGGATAGGGGAGGTAACCAGGTGGCTCAATGAATTGAGAGCCAGATCTAGAAATAGGGGGTCCTGGGTTCAAATCTGACTTCAGATACTCCCTAGTTGTGTGACACTGGACAAACCATTTACCCCTGTTTTCTTTTCTGCCTTAGAACCAATATACAGTCTTGATTATAAGGTGCAAGTTATGGGTTTAAAAAAATTTTAATCAAGATAGATTTAATATTTTCCCTGTTCCTTACTCTTAAAAATTAACTCAGTTAGCTTCAAGTCACTTGAGTCACTATTCCATTAGTTATCTCCACCTTTGACTTTTGATTTTTACTTCTTCCTTGGTAATTTCACCCTGCAAACACATTCTAGAGAAAGTTCTTAACCTATAAGTCCAACTGATTCAATCTAAATCCCCATCCCATGTAAACTGATCCCATTGATGCTGACTAATCTCATCACCTGAAAACTAACCTCATCTCCCAGTATGCTAAAGGAGAAGAGCCAGAGATGACATTTATCTTATATCCCATAAAAACTTCTAGTCAATCAGAAGAAACACCTATTTTACTCTGTCTTTGGCCACTGAGAAAAGCTGTTGATCCCACTTACTGGTAATTATAAATTACCTTGCAAACAAATGGATTATGCTTGGATCTAAGTCTCTGAATTTGTTAGGTCAATCCACAAATTTACTAAGAACTTCAGTTCTTCAAATTCTTGTTTCTTACTAAGTCTGAGAAATTAAGCTGAACCAAGCAGGTTCCTTTAATAGTATTAGATTGGATTCCCTGAAGAGCAACAATTACTAATGACCTTGCTTTATGGAAATTAAGCACAAGGTCAAAAGTGGATTTAAGTCTTGCTGCCAGGGAACCTATTCTTGTGGTAGATTATTCTATTTGTGTAGAATGTAGTATTAATGATCCCAAGGAGGAGATTACATTTCTATTTAGAGTAGTTGGTTCTTTTGTTCCAGGTCATAAACTATGCCTCTTAACTACTGATTTTCAATCCTGATATTACTATGAACTGGAGTGTTAGCAGTTATCCTAATAGTTTCTCAGATCATATTTTACTTGGATAAAAGATACATGCATATATAGACATGTATTAATATGTGTGTATACGTATTAGGCAGCATGATAATTTTACTCTGGCATTGTTAAAAGCTAAATCATACAAATTTGGTCTCCGGTGTATGGTTTCTAGCTGTGTGACCCTAGGCAAGTCACTTGACCTCAATTGCCTAGCCCTTTGTTCTTCTGCCTTAAAACCAATACTTAGTTTTGATTCTAAGATAGAAGGTAAGAATTTTTTTAAGTTATTATGGAATGGTACAACAAGAACATATCCCAACTTGAAAAAAGCTAGGAATCTTGTCTATTTGCCATTAGCACTTGCAATTAGTCATAGGTGTTAGTGCTTGGGGTGGTTGGGGCCAGGAGTTGGGAGAAGTGTGGATGGCAAATATGACAACCCTTTTGGGAAAATATTTCCAGGGGCATGCCCTCTTGATGGCAGGCCAGCACTGCTTTCACCTTAGAAGAATGGCAGGACATCATTAAGATATGGAGTACCATTTTTAGAGCTTGATACAGTTATTATAATTTGACAGTTATCTGATAGACTCCAAAAGATGTGTTGGCTTTCTGGACATAGCTACTTAATTTATTGGTGATGGTATGATAGCATATTTCAGGAAAAGCAGAAAGGAAGGACCTTGTATTTTTAAAATGCCAGGAAGCTTCTTTTGCTTACTATGGGATGTATCCCAGGGCAGATGAGTTCAGCTCTTATAATTACAAGTTATGATTGCTAAGCATTTAGTGATAGATGAATTTGAATATGCTTTTTAAAATTTCATATTGGATCTGTCCATAATGAAAATGAATATTTGAATATGTGTGCTAGTATTATATATCTTTCATCAAGACACGCCTTAGAATAAGAATGAACTTGTCCCTCCATTTCTTATGTTGAAAAGGTCACTATATCTTGCATCTTCTATAATACAGTCAAGATTTATTCTTTCAGAATCCCCTAATGAAATCTTAAATTTAGGCCTTGATCAACAACAGATTTGTACTATGTAGGGTTGAAATAGGTAATCTATAAACTAGTGTGATCGGGGATGGGGGTGAGAGCAGAATAGGAGAAAGAAGAGCACTGGGAAAGTCCAAAGTGCCACCACCAAATATTCTTTCTTAATAGCTATCTGATTTCTTCTTTTTGAAGAAACACAGATTTTAAGTGGGAGGTGGGGAGGTAAAGGAGGCTGGAAAATGGAATAGTAATCCTGGTACATAAAGTATAGTAGTACCCTGGTAAGAGAAGATGAGAAGAAAGTCCAGACAATCTGAGGAAGTTGGGTTTGGGGAAGTGGAAAGATAAGGAGGACCAGTAGAAAAGAGAAATAGGAAATATTTAAAATAGAATTTTTATATTACATAATTTTGCTTGATGGGGATTGAAAGAGGTAGGTTTTACAGATTAAAAAGGTGATGGAATCAAGTCTATAGATGCTGTGTCCTCTCAGGTCCTAAGAGCAAGATGGCTACTCTAAGGCCTGGGAGCCTGACAAATGCAATCTGACTTCCTTGTCTCTTGATCAAAACAGGTTTAATAAACTGAATAATCAGGATTGGGAGAGGATGGAGGGCTAGGGGTTTCCCTATATAATTATATAATAAAACTATACTTATCCCAGAACCCACTGACCCACAAGAGTATCTTCAGGCTCCAACTGAGTTGGAGCTACTCTATCTGCCTCTCTATCTAGATTCCCAAAAGTCTTCCCTGAATCTAGCTACTTAATGCTATAGCCCTCCACACAGTTTTGGTTGATGAATAAAGCAAGTTGCTGGATTAAGGAAGATGACTCCAATGACCTGGGTCACTCTAGATACAGGCTAAGCCTGTGAAGGCAATGTATCAGGTCACTTCACTCAAGCTGAGTTTCTCTTTCAATGTAGATCAGACAGTTGTTATTTAGATCAGGAAATGCTGGCAGGACTCTCTCAAACAGGACAGAAGACAAAACCAACAAACAGGATACTCCACGCCAGGATCAGAGGAGACCAAAAGTCCAAGAGCTCTGTACCCAAGCACTGCTCCCAAGATTCCTCCTCAGGGCTGTCCCAGAGTTCTGTTAAAAAGAAATGAAGCTGAAGATATATATCTTTATATATTTCTCTAGATCTTGGAGAATGGATTGTATGTAGATCTTAGAGATAGTATGAATGGAGGAGGGATTGTATGCTCAGGCCCAAACTGGCTGTAGTTGGTGAGGGAGGAAACACACACTCCTCTCACAATAGCAGCTGATGTAATTATGCCTCTACTCCCCGACAGGCTTGATTGATTAAGCCTGTCAGTTGCTCCCTTCTAACAGTTTGCCCAGCTTGGGAACCCCTGAGAGATTGGGTGGATGGTTAACCTCTCTAGATCCCAACCTGAAGTTGGATTAGTTGTTGATAAGGCTATTGATTGGCTATTGGAAACTGTTATTATCTGACTGTTATCTGTTGTTATCTGACTGCTTGTTGATCTCCCCTTCCCAAGGGCTTTGGTAGAATAACCACTCAGGAAAGGTACTTGTTGGTAAAACACTATATTGAATCTATAGATGGGGTAAGGAAAACAAGGTAACAGGACTGAGGATCTGGGAACCCTATTGCTAGTTATTTGGCTACTAATCTAATTGTTGGTCAAATCTGGAGATTGCTAGGCTTGTAGAAACTGGAGATCTTCACCCTTTAACTAACTCTGACCTAACCTGGCCACAGCCAAGCCAGAGATTAGGAAAGGCTATTGATGTTGATGATGATAGATGAATCAGTATACTCTCTCAGCTCTAATATCAATGGTGTTGATTGATCTCTAGCTCTCTCTCAGTCAGGTACAGGTTACAGGTTTCAGGCCTATCCTTTCCACCCTTCACCTCCCTCCCAAGTCCTTGCTCCAAAAGAGCTTGCTCAAGTCTGAGCTCCCAACTGTTGTTCCTTGGGGGTATTTATAGGGTGGGGCCAACCAATTTTTGCCCTTGGCTCAGGGCACCCAGGAACATTACTGCCAGTCCTGTCATTCATAATGATTTTAACAGTTCCCAGTCCAACTGCCAACTTCAACATCCAACCTTCTCTCAAAATTCCATTCTTAGAGTTCTCTGACACCTTTCATTCCATGCAAAATCTTATATTTATATCTCTTTGCATTTTCCTTTTCCTCAGGATATGAGATGGAGCACTGTTTCAATTAGCACATCTTTACCCAAATGCTCCTACCTCTTTACCTATTTAGTTCATATAAAAGACCTAGACTAAAATTATTTGGTCAAGCAACTTCTGTCAAGAAAGATCCAGCCATCCCCACTAACTGTCATCTATGAATTAGGAAAGCTAGTGGGACTGAGGTCCTAAGTCACCTTGAAGGGGAGATAGGAAGCAGCATTGCCAGGCAAGTTAAACCACTACCATCATTTTGATGAACACTTCTCCTCAGATCCCAGTAACTCAGGACCCTGAATATAAGAGCTTTAGGAGTAGCAGTGATCCCAAGTATCCCAGCACTGCTTCTAGCCCAAGCTCCATACCCATCATAGAAAGAAGCAATAATCATGGAGAAGATCACTTTTTCCCCCACTACCAATACCATTTGGTAACCAACTGCCACCATTTAGCAAGTAAACCTAAATCTCAGTTGTTACAGTGTCCCTCAAACCAGTGCTCTTGCTTCTGGCATGGTCACCACAGTCATTATCCTGGAAAGTAAGTTTTATAGAAATGGAGCTTGGAAACTGTGTCTGAGGATGCTATAGCTCTTTCCTGTTTCCTCAGCAACCTCAACTACTGAAGAGCCAGAAAAGAAATTCTCCACCTAAGTCCTTTGCTTTTACAAATAGTTCAGCTTCAGAAATGGATGTGGTCTTCAAGACGATATTCAAGAACATGAATTATTATGTTTTGTTACAGTTCCCTAAGGGTCATGGAATCTTTCCACCTCACTTAGAGGTGAATCTTCCTAATGATTAGACCATGAACTCCCTGATGGCAGGGATTTATTTGCATTTCTATTTTTATCTCCAGCACTTAGCATAATGTTTTGTTCATATTATTGTTGTTCATTCATTTTCAATTTTCTTGATCCTGTTTGGGGTTTTCTTGGCAAAGATACTAGAGTGGTTTGCCATTTCCAGCTGACTTTTACAGATGAGAAAACTGAGGCAAACAGGGTTAAGTGACTTGCCCAGAATCACATAGCTAGGAAGTCTCTGAGTCCAGCTTTGAATGCAGGAAGTTAAATCTTGACTGGGCACTCTATCCATTATGCTGCCTAGACACCCCAGCATTTATCAAGCATTTATTATAAACTTTACAATAAATACTTGATAAATGCTTTTCAGTATACTCATTTGTTACCCTACTAACCTGTTTTGAAGGAATTACCTTAAAACTTATGTCTTGGTGAACACATTCTTCTCCCTTTGGGAAAAGTCTGAGTTCAGGAAGTGAAACTGAGTCTGTATCAATTATTAGCAGGATAAGCTGCCAGCTTCTTCCTGTGTGTCCAAATTGCTCCCTGAAATGCTCACTGCCCTTTCATTTCTATAATTTTATTCCTGCTTTTAATCTAAAATCAAATTTGAAAGCCAGTAAATGCTTGTCTGGAATGATTTATGCTGGCACAGGTAGAGATTGGGAGGGAGGTTTGGCTCTGCAGAAGGAGTGGAGTTATCTCCCTGCTTTAGGGAGGCGGAAGCACAAAGGAAATTAGAGCAAATACTAACTCCATTTGGAAGACCCAAATGTAAAGGAGCCATATAAAAACTGTCCTCCTAGACAAGTAGGAGTTTCCTATATAAGATGACTCTACAAATAATCTCTCTCTCTCTCTCTCTCTCTCTCTCTCTCTCTCTCTCTCTCTTTCTGTGTGTGTGTGTGTATGTGTGTGTGTGTGTGTGTGTGTGTGTGTGTGTGTGTGAGTGATGTATAGTTAGAACTCTAATCTCATGATTTGGGACATCTATCAAATGATGCAGATTATAACTCATCTTTTTCTGACCATCTAGTATGACTCTTGTTCATGCTTTCCCAGAAGTCCACCACAGGGAATCCATGAAACGTGAAATAAAGGACTTTCTCACTTGCTGATGCCAAAGGATACTAAGAATAAATACTAAGAAGGACTCTGGCTGTCCATCTATCATCCTTTGCTCTTGCTAAGTGACAGCTCATTTCGTCTTCCAGTCATATGATTTCTTGGTGAAATTTTCTCCTCCTGTTCTTAAGTTCTCATTGATTATATTTTACAGCCTCTTCACATTCATCATGTACTTTTCTAGTCATCAGTGTGTTTTACCTACCTTTACTTCTTCAGAGTCAGTAGCATTCCATGTTTGGCTGCTGTATAGTAACACACTAGTGAATTGGAAATGATGGGTCTTTGCTTTTATGGGAGTAAAGAGTTTTGCAATTTACCAAAAGCAAAGCAGCCCACTCTCTGCCTCCTTTTTCAACTCAGTCCAGTTACCTGGGCATCTGTATTAATCTGTGCTGACAGGAGAATATTCCTTATATGCCTTGGAGGTGGGGGGGTTAAGTGCTTTGCCCACCATGACACAGCTAGCAAGTTTTAGAGGCTAGCACTGAACTCAGGTCTTCCTGACTCCAAAACCAGTAATCTTTTCACTACAACATGCTGCCTCCATTAACATTAAGCAAAGTAGAAAACAGATCATCCAGGTGGCATAGGGAATAGAGCATTGGGCCTGGAGTCAGGGACTCCATTTACCCAAATTTACCCAAAGTTTAAATCTGGTCAGACACTTTAAAAACTCAGTGACTCCAAGCAAGTCACTGAATCCAATTTGCCTTAGTTTCCTCATCTGTAAAATGAGCTGGAGAAGGAAATGGCAAACCACTCCATTATCTTTTGCAAAGAAAACTCCAAATGGGTTCATGAAGAGTTGGACACAATTGAACAATAACAACAAAAAAGGTAGAAAACACAAAAATATATGCTTGCTAAAAGTATTTAATATTGTTATGAAGGTGTGATGATAGAATTATCTCTCTTTGTTATTTCTAATGTAATCAATCAGCAGCCTCTAGTTTAATCAATCAAAAACTGGAAACACCCATACTTTACACTTAACTAGTCACTAGGTGGAAGAGTTCAAACATCAAAAAATGTCACCTCCAAAGGGGACTGCCCAGCCCTGGGTAGGGCTAAGCAGTTTGGAAGCTGTGATTGGTTCCTGTGAAGAGGGGAAGAGACAGGAAGTGATGTGGAAAAAGGACTATAAAAAGGCCAAGGCTTCCTCGATTCAGGGCTTCTTCTTCTCTCTTTGGACCTTCTGGCTTGGAATCATTCTTGCCTTGGTGCTTGAAAAGACACTTCCCTTGGTTCTTGTGTTGGTGAGTGGAGTGATTCCTTCACTGATTCTTCAGTGAGGACACCTTCTCTGCTCATTGGCACTTTGGTGGGACACTCCCTTCAGTGTGAGTTCTGGTGAGATTTTTGGTGGTCTTACCCTCCTGTGCACTGAAGGTTTTCAATGAATTCTTCAGCATCTCCTGATTCTTTAGATTTTGGTTTCCTAATTAGGACTTTGGATTCTGGTAAGATTTGCTGTTGGGAGCCAATAGGAGAAATAGGGTCTTTGATAGGGCCTTTTATCTGGATTCCCATCATGATCAATATGGCTGATACAGTTTTGTGATTGATTCTGGTAGCCTAAGCCCAAAAGGCTGGGCTACTAGCAGGTTGGTTAATCCAAAATAATTCACCCCTCCTGGAGGCTCCTTTTTTGGAAGTCATTGAGAGAAACAGAGTCTCAAATAGATATTTTTATCTGAATCCCATCAAAAAATCAATGTAGTCCAGCAAAGCTGTGCTTTGACCTTTCTGCTCTGCAAGTCAGAACCAGACAGGATGGGGTATCTAAGATAAAAATCTGAAACTCCTCTCTTTGATTCCTTTTATGATCCACACCTTTTCTTATTGGAAAGCATTATAATCTAATTTTCTAGGAAAGCTTTATGTTCTTAGTAAACCAGCACTTAGTGAGTTAACAGCCTTTTTTTGCTCAGCAGAGTAAAGCTACAGCTGTGAGTATATCTTTTACTGCTCCAGGAGTCTCAAGGTCATGGAGTGGCAGGCTCAGGCAAATTTCCACTTTAGATAAAGTGAGGCTCATTTTTAACCTTGGGATTTTTCTCCTCCAGGCATGATCTTCATGAGAAAAGTCTTTGTAAAATCATATACTAATTATGATGTAATTTCTGTAACCTTGGCATGTCTGTGCAGTGTGAAACTTTTTTGTCCTTTGTGTGAAAAGGGTTTTTGTTGAATACTGTTTTTGTTGAATACTGTTGTGATAATTAGATTAAGTCTACACTGCCCATCTTTAGATCTAATCACCAAAGGTAAGAGCACCTCCAATTCTGGGAGGTCCTAACCCATGTGTGCTAGAGTGAGTGAACCCAAAAAACCCCTTTTCCCCCCTTACAATATACTTAACTACTCTGAGCTATACAATGATCCAGGACAATTCTGAGGAACTTGTGACAAAGAAAAGGCTGTTCACCCCCAGAGAATGAACTCTTGGAGAAGAAATGCAGATGAAAGCATATGATTTATTACTTGTTATTATTGGGGTATATGTTTTGGGGTTTTGGTTTTATAAGATTATTCACTTATAAAAATGAATAATATGGAAATACATTTTGCATGATAAAAATGTATAGACCAGAAAAATAATAAAATTATAAAAAAGAAAAGGTATATTGGGATTTGCACTCTAGTTTTTTTGATTTCAAAGCCAAACTCTTCCCACTAAACTGTTTAAAACTGACTTGAACTGTGTCCTTAAATGTAAATGAAATGGTAGAACACATACATATAACTAAATCCTAGCTGCAGCATAAGAGAAGACAAGAAAACCCTTCCAGAAGAAGCAGGCAGAAGTTTAATATTCTAGCAAAATTATTTTTTTTAACATTTAATAATATTTATTTTTTAGAAAAGTTAACATGGTTACATGGTTCATGCTCTTACTTTCCCCTTCACCCCCCGACATACCCCCCCATAGCTGATTTGCATTTCCACTGGTTTTAACATGTGTCCTTGATCAAGACCTATTTCCAAATTGTTGATAGTTGCATTGGTGTGGTGGTTTCAAGTCTACATGTCCAATCATGTCTGCCTCAAAACATGTATTCAAGCAGTTGTTTTTCTTCTGTGTTTCCACTCCTGCAGTTCTTCCTCCGAATGGGGGTAGCATTTTTTACCATAAGTCCCTCAGAATTGTCCTGGGTAATTGCATTGTTGCTAGTACAGAAGTCCATTACATTCGATTTTACCACAGTGTATTGGTCTCTGTGTACAATGTTCTTCTGGCTCTGCTCCTTTCACTCTGCATCAATTCCTGGAGGTCTTTCCAGTTCACATGGAATTCCTCCAGTTTATTATTCCTTTGAGCACAATAGTATTCCATCACCAGCATATACCACAATTTGTCAAGCCATTCCCCAATTGAAGGACATACCCTCATTTTCCAGTTTTTTGCCACCTCAAAGAGTGCAGCTATAAATATTTTCATGCAAGTCTGTTTATCTATGATATCTTTGGGGTACAAACCCAACAATAGTATGGCTGGATCAAAGGGCAGGCATTTTTTTTATAGCCCTTTGAGCATAGTTCCAAATTGCCAGCCAGAATGGTTGGATCGGTTCACAACTCCACCAGCAATGCATTAATGTCCCAATTTTGCCACATCCCCTCCAACATTCATTATTCTCCCTTTCTATCATTTTAGCCAATCTGCTAGGTGTGAGGTGATATCTCAGAGTTGTTTTGATTTGCATTTCTCTAATTATTAGAGATTTAGAACACTTTCTCATGTACTTATTGATACTTTTGATTTCTTTATCTGAAAATTGCCTATTTATGTCCCTTGCCCATTTATCAATTGGGGAATGGCTTGATTGTTTTATATAATTGATTTAGCTCCTTGTATATTTGAGTAATTAGATCCCTGTCAGAGATTTTTGTTATAAAGATTTTTTCCCAGTTTGTTGTTTTCCTTCTAATTTTGGCTGCATTGTTTTTGTTTGTACAAAAGCCTTTTAGTTTGATAGAATCAAAATCATTTATTTTACATTTTGTAATTTTCTCTAACTCTTGCTTGGTTTTAAAATCTTTCCTTTCCCAGAGATCTGACAAGTATACTATTCTGTGTTCACTTAACTTATTTATAGTTTCCCTCTTTATATTCAAGTCATTCACCCATTCTGAATTTATCTTGGTGTAGGGTGTGAAATGTTGACCTAGACCTAATCTCTCCTATATTGTTTTCCAAATTTCCCAGCAGTTTTTGTCAAATAGTGGATTTTTGTCCCAAAATTTGGGCTCTTTGGGTTTATCATACACTGTCTTACTGACATCATTAACCCCAAGTCTATTCCACTGATCCTCCCTTCTATCTCTTAGCCAGTACCATATTGTTTTGATGGCTGCTGCTTTATAGTATAGCTTAATATCTGGTACTGCTTGGCCACCTTCCTTCACATTTTTTTCATTATTTCTCTTGATATTCTTGATCTTTTGTTATTCCAAATGAACTTTTTTATAGTTTTTCCTAATTCAGTAAAGAAGTTTTTTGGTAGTTTGATAGGTATGGCACTAAATAGGTAAATTAATTTGGGTAGAATGGACATTTTTATTATGTTAGCTCGTCCTACCCATGAGCAATCAATGTTCTTCCAACTGTTTAGATCTAGTTTTAATTGTTTGGAAAGTGTTTTGTAGTTGTTTTTGTATAATTCCTATGTTTGTTTTTGTAGATAGATTCCTAAGTATTTTATGTTGTCTAGGGTGATTTTAAATGGTGTTTCTCTTTCTACCTCTTGCTGCTGTGATGTATTGGAAATATATAGAAATGATGATGATTTATGTGCATTTATTTTGAATCCTGCAACTTTGCTAAAGTTGTTGATTATTTCTACAAGCTTCTTAGTTGATTCTCTAGGATTTTTTAAGTATACCATTATATCATCTGCAAAGAGTGATAGCTTAGTCTCTTCCTTGCCTATTTTGATACCTTCAATTTCTTTTTCTTCTCTAATTGCTACTGCTAGTGTTTCTAGTACAATGTTAAATAATAGAGGTGATAATGGGCATCCTTGTTTCACTCCTGATCTTATTGGAAAGGCTTCTAATTTATCCCCATTGCATATGATGCTTGTTGATGGTTTTAGGTATATACTGTTTATTAGTTTTAGGAAATGTCCTTCTATTCCTATACTTTCCAGGGTTTTCAGTAGGAATGGGTGCTGTATTTCGTCAAAGGCTTTTTCAGCATTTATTGAGATGATCGTGTGATTTTTGTTTGTTAGACTGTTGATATGGTCAATTATGTGGATGGTTTTCCTAATGTTGAACCATCCTTGCATTCCTGGTATAAATCCCACCTGATCATGGTGGATGATCCTCTTGATCATTTGCTGGAGTCTCTTTGCTAGTATTCTATTTAAGATTTTTGCATCTGTGTTCATTAGAGAGATTGATCTGTAGTTTTCTTTCTCTGTTTTTGATCTACCTGGCTTTGGAATCAGTACCCTATTTGTGTCATAAAAGGAATTCGGTAGGGCTCCTTCTTTGCTTATAATATCAAATAATTTGTATAGTATTGGGATTAGTTGTTCTCTGAATGTCTGATAGAATTCATTTGTGAATCCATCAGGCCCTGGTGATTTTTTCTTAGGGAGTTCTTTGATGGCTTGTTCAATTTCTTTTTCTGATATGGGATTATTTAGGTATTCTATTTCTTCTGCTGTTAATCTAGGCAATTTATATTTTTGTAAATATTCATCCATATCTCCTATATTTATTGCCATATAATTGGGCAAAATAGTTTTTAATGATTGCCTTAATTTCCCTTTCATTAGAGGTGAGGTCTCCCTTTTCATCTTTGATACTGTCAATTTGGTTTTCTTCTTTCCTTTTTTTATTAGATTGACCAGTACTTTGTCTATTTTATCTGTTTTTTCAAAATACCAGCTTCTAGTCTTATTTATTAATTCAATAGTTCTTTTACTTTCTATTTTACTAATTTCTCCCTTGATTTTTAGTATTTCTAATTTAGTTTTCATCTGGGGATTTTTAATTTCTAGCAAAATTATTGAAACTTTGGTTTTAAAGAGAAAAATAAAAAGCGTGGAGGAGAAAACTACAAATCCCACAATACCTTTCTTTCATATAGTCGTTAGGGGAACGGAAAGAACGTTATCGACCAATCCCATACACAGAGAACTTGCGCCGCCAGCCAATCAACAATCCAATTGGACTTCCGGGGGCGGGAGGCGGGAGGAGACCTCAGTTTAAAATCTTGTTGCTTACTGCTGTCATTGTCTGGGTTTGAGGTGCTGTCCTGCAGAAGAAGGACCTCTAGGGTGGGCTGGCAGCGGCGGGAGGCCGCCTTCTCCGACTCGGGTAAGAAAGAGAAGGGGTGAGGTCGAGCCGTTGGCGCTCAAGCCCAAAGCCCGAAGCAACTGACCGTTTGGGCCTGCCGGAGGATTGGGGTCTGGGAGCTCCGGGGTTTCAGTGACTCGGTCTGGCTCAGGGCCTTGGGGGGCCTCTGGAGGGTGGAGTCCGGAGTTGTTGCGAAGGCAGAACCAGGTTGCCTGCCCCTGCTTAGGCAGCTCCGGGCGTCAGGAACCTAGGTGCAGAGAGGGGCGGGGGATGGTGGTACCCGGGACTGAAGGGAGAGGACTCGAGGAGATGCTGGGAAGGCCAAGCATTGGCAAGCGCTTGTGAAGCCCCCGCTGTGCGCTGGCACCTAGAACATCTGCATTCACAAATGCAAGAAGGTCAAGTGCTTGCCTCCTGGATTCTGAAATCCTCCAAGGAAGGAACCTTGGAGGCCACCTGGACCCATTTTTTAAACTTACCTTCTGTCTTAGAATCAGTGCTTATTGATTCAAATCAATACAATGCTGTGTATTGATTCTAATCAATACAATTCTGTGTATTGATTGGAAGGCAGAAGAGTGGTAAGGACTAGGCAATGGGGGGTTAAGTGACTTGCCTAGGGTCGCAAAGCTAGAAAGTGTCTTAGATTAGATTTGAACCCAGGACCTCCCATCTCTGGGACTGGCTATCAATCCACTGAGCCACCTAGCTGCCCCTAGGAGTACATTCTTTAGCTCTGGAAGGACTCTATGTGTGCTTAACTTTGTGTGTGTGTGTCATGGTGAATCATATAGATTTCTCATAGAAATATTTTTAAGAGTAAATAAAATAAAATAATAGAATTACAGAGGAAACCAATTATATTGAAATAGTTTCCAAAATATGAAAAAAAAAAAAAGTTCATGGATCCCAATTTAAGAATCTCTACTTTTAAGAGGCAGTAATAGGTGGCTCAGTGAATTGAGAGCCAAGACTAGAGATGGGAGGTGCCGAGTTCAAATGTGATCTTACACTGTAATTAGTTGTGTAACCTTGGGTAAAGTCACTAATCCTCATTGCCTACCCCTTACCCCTCCTCTGCTTTGGAACCAATATACAGTTATGATTCTAAGGCAGCTAACATTTATACAGTTCATTAAAGTTTGGATTGCAAAACGTTATGCATACACTTAGATTTGATCAACCAGTTCAATCCCCTCCCATGTCACAGATGTGAAATTGAAACTCAAAAGAGAAAGGGACCTTCCCAAGGTCACTGCAGGATAGAAAGTGTCACAGCAGAGGTAATAATAATAATAATAGCTAACATTTATGTAATGCTTACATATGCCAGGCTCTGTGTTAAGCAATTTATAATTATTTCATTTGATCCAACAACCCTGTGAACTAGGTGACACTATCCCTATTTTACAGATGAAACTGAGATAAACAGGAATTAAGCGATTTGCCCAGGGTCACACACCTACTAAAATATATGAAGCCACATTTGAATTTAGGTCTTCCTAACTCAGAGATGATCTTTTGTTTTACAAATAAGGATACTGAAGCCCATTTTACAATGACTTATCCAAGATTAAACAACTAGTTATCTCAGAGCTGGTATTTAAACCCAGGGCCTCATTCCCCAGATCCAACATTCTTTCCAATTCATCCCTGCTTTTTCTGATCTTCCTTAACATTAATGCCTTCCCTGAGATTATTGCCAATTTATCTTTATATCTTTTTTGTACAGAGTTGTTTACCCTGTACCCAAATTCCTAGATTCTGAGCTCCTCCAGAATAGGCACTGTTTTTGCTTTTCTTTTCATCCCCAGCACTTAGCATAGGGTATATAGCACATAGTAGGCAATTAATGAATGCTTGTTGATTTGGTAGAGTGTTCTGTGATATGGGATTTTCTTGAAGATGTTTAGGAACATTTATCTCCTAAATAATTATATTTATCTCCAAAAAATGGGTTGGGTAGGGTATATTCCTAAGATTAACCTTGTTAGAATCAATACAATCAGGTCAATAGCATTGGTGAACTGGGTTTGGGGGGAAGAGTGACCTGGGTTCCCTAAGATCTCAGGAATTTTTGGTATGGGATTTGGTGAGTGGAAGGGGGTGAGACTAGAAACCAGAGCTAGTTGAACCCCAAGGACTAAGAAAAAAGAACATGGACACAGGTGTCCAGGGGCCTGACTTTACTGCATACCCCATTTAAAAGTTGGATGTTAAGGTTTCTTCTGAAAAGCTGAAAAGAATTTCCAGAAAACTTTCCCTTGTTGACAAGCATCTCAGGGATTAATGACAGTCTGTCAGACCTTAATTTTGATAGTTCAGGAGCTGTTGCTAGTGTATTTTTCATTATAGGAAATTAAAAGGTTAATACTGATTTCAGGTCTTATGGAAATCAAAACATCAAATGGAATTCGATCTACTCTGGATTTTTAATTATCAATAGAGCCTTGTACTATTGTTTGAGCATTCATTTTGATGGCCACCTGATCTGCAGTTTTGGAGAGTTGAGCATACATTTATTTTGGTCTTATGGGAAGGTTTATTACATAGTTGCAGAAATCTTCAAAAGCTCCATGAAAGCTTTTTTCATCAGGACTGTTTTACTTATTTTTCTATCTCTGTAATACTTGTGTCATTGCATGTGGCAAGTACTCAAATAACATTTATCTTAAATATGTTGACTTGAGAGACCTTCCTTGCTTTTTTTTTTTTTTTAATTTGAGGATGACATTTTGTAGGAGAGGGGACTACCAGAGAATAAAAAGTACCACTACTGTATCTTGATGAGAAGCTCCCCAGTTTATATTCTGAACTCAGAATGTTTCTTGGACCTTGAACTTTGTTTCATGTCTGAGGCTACCCAGGGAAATCTAAGTTTAGAAAAATCTTTTCCACACCCTTCAGGCTTCATAGCTTGAGAGTTCATTCCTTATTTCTAAATATGCTTGGTTTTGATCATTCTTAAAAAGGTTTAGAATTGTTTTACCCACCTGATAATCCTCAAGACTATTAATACTAGCCTATTTTCATAGGGTTTTTTTTTTTTGACAACAACAGAGATATATAAAACCTGACTGAAATAAAAACAATGGAGTATTTCTAGGCATACATTAACTTAAAGATGACAGCTGGATAGAAAAGCCTTTTGGTTAGTTAGCATTTTGCTAACTGGAGAATTAAATGGTTAGGTGATGTAGCAGATATATTGCTGGCCCTGGAATAAGGAAGACTCTTCTTCCTGAATTCAAATCTGGCCTTAGACTCTTACTATCTGTGTGATACTGAGCAAGCCACTTGACTCTTTTTTTTTTTTTTTTAAATAAACCTCACTTTCTGCCTTAGAATCAGTACTATATATTGGTTTCAAGGCAGAAGAGTAGTAAGGGTTGGGCAGTGGGGGCTAAGTGATTTGCCCAGGGTCACACTCCTGGAAGTCCCTGAGGTCAGATTTGAACCCAGGGCCTCCCATCTCTCAAATTCACTGAACTACTTTCCCCCAAATTCCTTAAATATTATCTGAAAAAGGAGCCAAAGAAGGAAATGGCAAAACCACTCCAGTATCTTTGCCAAGAAAATTCCAAATGGAGACAGGAAGAGTCAGACACAACTGAACACAACTGAACAACAGCAGAATCATGGTATTTTTTTCCACAACCAAGATTTGAGTTGCCAAATGAGAACTTTGCAGATAGACTTCTATGGTGGTGGCATTTAATATCTTTGTACGTCTTCAATCCTTAAATTCCTGATAAATAAAATTTGTTAAATTTTGATATGGAATCCTGTTGTTAATTGGTTTGTTGTGCAACAGTCATTTCCCATTCATACAGAGTGAATGTCTCACAGTAATACAGAAATCTTAGGTTAGTTGTATATTTTAGTAATTCTACAATACTCTAAAATATCACTCATTGTAACAAACTTGTCTGCATTAATTTTTAAAATGTGATTAATAACATGTTCTCTTATTTATTGTAGCATGATGTCTCACATAAAGACAGAAGAGGAATTGGACTCATTTAATAAAAGTATAAATGACTTTTGGAACAAATTCCGAAATACTACACTCAATGAACACTGTAGTCAAATGGTGGGGCTGAGAGATACTTATAAAGGCTCCATTGAAGCACTGGCAGGTACTCTAGGTAACTTGAAACATGTTTCTGGGTTTATGGTTACGTTATTTGATTGAAACTTAAATTTCATTTTTTCTTACAGAAAGATTATCCACAAAGATAAAAGAAGAAGATCGAATGATTGAGACTTTTCTGGAATTCAGGAATAGTATGTGATTGACATTTAATATAACTCCCAGTATGTTTTAATGGATATTTCTGTGGTAATCATGGGAACCTGGGCAATCTACATACAGTCTTTTGATCCCTTCATAAATCTTAGTTTGGGTACTAGTGGTCTAAAATACTTTTGCTCTTTTGTTCCCTGCTAAATTTTTTCTACATTTTTACTCTTGTCAAACAACCTTTTTTGAGTTCTAATTTATAGAACATAGGGTTAGGACCTTTACCCTGATCACCAAGATGTCAGTCACCTTGCTGCCCCCAAAATAATATTTTAAATGCATAAAATATACATGATTAAAAAGGAAGCCAAATATATTGAAATTTAATTATAAATTTAAAAAAAGTTTATGGACCCTAGGTTAAGAACCCTTAGTATGGGGGCTGGTAGGTGGTTCAGTGGATTGAGAGTCAGACCTTGAGGGTGGAGGTTCTGGGTTCCAATGTGGCCTCAGACATTTCCTAGCTGTGTGACCTTGGACAAGTCATTTAATTTCAATTGTCTATCCCTTGCCATTCTTCTGTCTTGGAACCAATATACAGTATTGATTCCAAGATTGAAGGTAAGGGTTAAAAAAAAATTCTTGGTGTAGGGACTAGTTGTCATTTGCAGATATGTTCTATGTAGTCTATAAGCTGTTCAGGGAAATATATGTATGTGTATTGTAACAGATAACTTCTGAGCATAATAACAGTACATACACACACACATATAATTGAATTCATTCTTTACCCCTAAAGCCTCCCCTCTTCCAAACTTCCTTATTACCATCCCCACATTCACTTAGACTTACAACCTAATTATTGTCCTTGACTTTTCCCACCCCCAAATCCTTCTCCAAATCCTATAGATTCTACTTCTATAACATCTCTCATATATTCCCTTCTCTCTTCTGACACTGCGACTGCTGTATTCTGCGGCAGGCCCTTTTCACCTCATCCCTGGACTATTGTAGTCTGCTGGTCATTCTACCTACCTCAAATCTCTTCCCTCTCCAGTGCATCCTCTGCTCCGCCTCCAAATTGAGCTCCCTAAAGTGAAAAGCTGGTCATGTGTATGATCTCCTTGAGAGCCTTTTTGCCTTGCTTTATAATTGCAGCAATTAGCATAGTACCTAGTGAGTCCTTAATAAGTGCTCATTGATCAGTCTCTTGCTTACTACTATATCTATTCATATAGACAAAAATACCTATACTTGTAAAGTTAATCGTTTTATTATGTGTACTTTCAAAACTATCAGGATGAGTTTATGCTATCCCTTATTTAATTTTTTAGAAAGCAATGTCATTTTGCCATCAGTTTTTAGAGAATGTTTTACCTTTCATATTACAAGCTAAAGGAATGGATTGTCAGCTGGAGTAGGGAGAATTATTTTTATATTGTTGAAAATGGTTTAGCTACACGAAACTTGGTATTAGTACTTTTCGTGGATTTTTTCTTTTTTATAAACAAATCCCTAAATATAGACTATTTCCATATAAATATTTTAAAAGCTTTAAAAACAGTTTCTGTTGTTTTCCTTTATTTCTTTGGCCTAGATAAATAGCTAAGTATAATTTATCTAAAAATAATAAAAATTTTTGTTACACATTTATATATATATATATATATATATATATATATATTTCATAGTGATCCACATCCAGAATAAACTTATTCAAGAAAAACAAGATAACTTATTAAAACTGGTTGACGGTATACAAGACAAAGAAAGAGAAATGGAAAAGCTGACAGAAAGGATACAAGATCTTAAAGAATCATTGGATAAGAAAAAAGAAAGTAAGTATTTTCATTTGTAAATAATTTTTGAAATGTTAGACTACTCTGTTTTGTTGATAGGAATGTATAAATTTCATCAGAGTGATGAAAAATCTAAGTGAGGTTGTTTTTGTCTGTAAAGGGGCTAGCTATCTTCCCTGAGACAAGAAAATAATTCAGTTTTTCAAAGGGAATTCAGTGTCTGTTTTTTTATTTTGCTGGGCTAGAATTAACAAAGACTTTGTTTATTTTATTTTATTTTATTTATTTTATTTTTTTAAAAGCCCTTACCTTCCATCTTAGAATCAATACTATGTGTTGGTTCTAAAGCAGAAGAGCAGTAAGGACTAGGCAACAGGGGTTAAGTGACTTGCGCAGGGTCACACAGGTAGGAAGTGTCTGAGGTCAGATTTGAACCTAGAACCTCCCATCTCTAGACCTGGCTCTCAATCCACTGAGCAACCTAGCTGCCCCCAAAGATTCTGTTTATAAAAGAACTTAATTAAACTGAATAGGAGAAAAAATATCAACAAGTAAGATTAACTTGGAAAAAGCCATAGTGAGCAATTGAGAGTTTGAAGCTTTGAAGTTTGTATCTTTCAAGGTGTAGTGACTTTTTCTAAAAAGACTTCAGTGGGGTAGAGTGAAGGGCAGCTAGATAGCTCATTGGATAGAGAGCTGAGAGAGGAGGTCCTGAATTCAAATTTGGCTTCAGATACTTCCCAGCTGTGTGACCCTGGGCAAGTTACTTAATCCTCATTGGCTAATCCTTACCTTTCTTCTGCCTTGAAACTGATAGTATCAATCTAAGACAGAAGGTAATAGTTTTAACCCCCCCCCTCCCCCAAAAAAAAGACTTCATGGAAGGAAATTATTATTTAATCATCAACATAATTCTCAAGATATTTGTAGAAACAAAGTATTTTTAGCTTGACAGTCAATACTTGAATTGCTACTTTTCATGTCTTCCAACTCTTACTTTGGTTTTGTGGCGCTCTTAAAATACTAAAAGAGCATATCTGACTTTTCTATTAAGAGATATCCTTAATATAATAATTTTCTAGTAAATCCAATAGAATAACTTTCCAGCTATGGGCAGATCAAAATAATTTCAAATTAAATAAAAATCTATATTCATACAAATCTTCCACTATTCACTTACATCTAGTAAGGAATTGGCAAATGTTTGCTTTGAAGTGAACTTTGCTTTTCATTGTAATAACTGATCATCTCAAGGAACATAAATACCTAAAACATGGCTCCTTCTCGAAACAACCTATATCTGTCTTCCTTAGCTTGATTTTCCCTATCCACTTTGGAGCAAGTGCTGCTTTTTCCTTTGTATAAAGTAGCAATAGAGATGAGATGGATAGAAGTAGCTTTCTCATTCATGTCTGTGCCACTAGATTTTCCAGTATGTGTTGAGTATTGTTTAAAAAGTTTTTGATACTTATTCTATCTCTTTAAAATTAATAGTTATTTCTGCTGCTAACAAAGCCAATAAGGAAAGGTTGAAAATGCTTCAGAAATCTTATGATTTATATAAAGATCAACTTGGACTAGAAATTCGAAAAATTTATGGTAAGTTGTTTTTTTATTTTAATGTCAGACTTCTAAAAAGCTAATAAATAAATAATAAATTAATACTTTAAAAATTTTGAAAAGTCATTATTCTTGGTTCCATGGATAAGAATTTAAGGCTGTTAGAAATTAAGTCTTTAACTTTTACTTTTTTGTAACCTTTAGTCAATTTTAAAACCATAATCTTGTCATAGCCATCAAATATCCTTATTTTAGTTTATGTAATTGGACGTTTTGTTAAAATTTTTTCTTCCTTATTATTTTGTTTTGGTCGTACTTTTTGACCAGTTTAAAAGTTCTGCTCTATTAGCAGCATTTTTTTTTCAATATAGAGTTGAGATCAAGTCAAATAAAGGAGTGTTGCCAAAAACATTTCTAAAGATTCTTGGTTTTAATTGGTCAAATTTTTTCAAAATTATTTTTGCACACTTTTGAACAGAACACAAGTGTATGTAAAAGTATACTTTGAAGCTGCTATTTTAAAGTTCCTCAGAGAATCAATAGGGCCATTCAATAATGCTTTCAGTTATGAAGAGTAACTTGAGATCTAATATAAGTAAGTATTTAAATTCAAAATAACTAGGGAGAATTTGAAATGAACATTTCCAACAGGATGGGCTATCTCTTGAGATGATAGGTGAATAAAGAGTTTTTTTAGCCACATAGATAGGTGTTTGTCAGCTAGCAGAGGTTGTAAAAATTTATCTCAGTTGTAAAATCCTGGCTTGTTATAGTAGTGGACCAAACAATTGAATCTTTTTAATTCCAGGTGGAAAACTTCAATTTATATTCCGATGTATTGACCCTAAAGCCCCTGAGAAACCATTCACCTTTATCCTGCGCATAAATGAAGAAGGGGATTATGAAGGTGCATATATTTTACCTAACTGATAGCTTAATGACTTTTAAAAATATCTCATTTGGTTATAAGTATGAAAAAAATAGAAGTAAAAATATAAGATTTTCACAAGATGTTACTAATTTCTTCTAGATTAGCTTGCTTTGACTTTTTCTCTCCACCATATATAGAGGCTTGAGCACAAAGTTAAATAAATATTGTCTCCTTTACTGCTCAGCTAGGAAGGCCACAATGTGGCCCAGTGCCTAGAGACAAAACCTGAGACATTGACACTCAGTATCAGAGAGTTTGTTGTACTTTGATCATAAATATAAATGATTCCTCCAGAGGATTTATAGATGGAAGGACAGTGTAAGGAAGGAAAGAAACGAGCACTTGTTAGGCACTTACAATATGCCAGATAGGCACCATGCTAATTGCTAAAGATACAAATGCAAGCAAAAATATGAACAATCCTCAATCCCAGTATAATGTGGGAATACAATCACAAAAGGGAGCTAAAAAGCAGGGGGTTGGATGGGTGAGATGGTTGGAAGGTACATGGTTTTGAAGGAAATGAAGACTAGCTGGCCTGGCTGGCTTCATAAAATGAAGGCTCCAGAAAGAACTCACCAATGAGAGAAGGAATGGGAGGGGTAGGCTTTGTAGTGGCCCATCATGGTGGCAAGCCTTGAGGGCAATAGGCTATTTCAGAAACATACTTGTGAGGCTTCAATCAGTCACTGAGGAAGGGTTCCAAATGAATTAGCAGTGGAGGGGACATAGTTTCAAAATCCAGAGAAACTCAAGAACAGAGCTAGTAGGAAAATGAAAGAGCAAGCATTAAAATGGAATATTTTTTAATATAAAAAATTTAATTTTAAAATATTATACAGTACCTTTAGAATTCTAATGAGTAATCATCTTACTTAATCCTCACGTTTATTCTGCCTCACCTTGCCCCGTAAATGAAATATATGAAGTTTTAAAACCTTTCCCCCCTTCATTTCTGGTGAAGGAAACTGATCCTATAGCATGTACAGTTAACTAGCCTGTACTGGAAGACATTCAAAGTAGAGAGGATAGAAATGGTTACATCTTCCCTTTCCCATTAAGTATTATGGCATAGAAATATATAAATATGTGTGTGTATCCATCCACTGGGGAGAGAGAGAGACAGAAGGAAGAGGAGAGGGAGAGATTCAGAGAGAGAGAGAGAGAGAAAAGGTGAGAGAGAAGAGAATTGGGGAGGGAGAGAGAGGGAGAGAGAAATGTTAATAGGAGAAAAAGGAAGGAAATTAATTAAAGTTCATGTCTTCATAGAACCTTCAAATTCCAGGGTCCACTGTCTTTACTTCTGGCAATTTGTATTTTTGTTACTCAACAAATTATATCCACACTGTTATTGAGTTGACAAACTAATTAACCTCTTTTTTTGCCGTTTCTCTGCTCTGAGAGAACACAATTTTAACAGTGTAGTTAGTTATTTTCTGGAATTCCTCAAGCTCCTAGCTTAAGTGATAGAAGATGAAAAGACAAGGTCACTTTCTATTCCTGGCCTCTTTACATTCCAACCTTTCTTCATGACTGTACCACATAGGCTTAGCATTCTTTGCTACATTTTCCACTGTCCCTGAGACATTATCACCACACTGATGACTTCTTTAACACCTTAGGCTCCTCAGGGCCTACAATATAGTGAAATGAGTTTTTCTTATATATTGACCAGAATACTGACTAGGAATGGAATTCCAAAAATGAAATTCCACAGATTTGAGAAATTATGTTGTTAGAATAATTATATAACCTTCCAAAGGTTATATTTCCTTCCATTTGGAAGGGAAACAAAACTTATTTGGATATTTGTTTCATCATGCTTGTTCAGTTGTTCTCACCATAGTCATCCTAGTCAATTCTTAATGACTGCTAAAAAGAGTAGGAATGGGAATGGGGGAAAGCAGTGCTTTATTGGTACTTGCAATCCAATAGAAGATAAAGTGCAGGGCTAATGGATAAAACAGAAAATCTTGATTTTGCAGTTTCTAGATCAAACTCAGTTCTTTGTTCCTTTGAGTTTGGCCATAATTTAATTCGACAAACATTTGTACTTATGCATGAAGCTTGTTAACTAGTAATCCAAGCTAAAACTTTGAAACCATTTTAACCTTGTGGAACATCACTGTAGGGTGAAATTAAATAATAAAGTTAGAACATTTAAGGATTGGATTACCAGTTTTAAAAGAAGGCCTTCTCTGTGGAACATCAAAGTAAAAGTTAATTTTGCTAGTGCCAATGAGATGGCACAAGAAGAAAGATATTTTTGTTTTAAAGATAGCTGAATGACCAACGATTTGATCTGTTATGATTAAAAATGATGAGGGCCGAGATCAAAAGGGAGAATAGTATTTTAATAAAAGCCATGCTGATAGAGATAAACTGACCACGAGCCTGTAAGAAAACCTATTCCAACCTCACCTGAGCCATTTTCCTTTCTCTCTCCTCGAGCTCAGGTAACTAAAGAGGAGCTTCCAAGTCACTCCCCCTACTTAAAATAGTCCCTCACCTTTAATATGTCATCCAAAACAGGAAACCCATGAAACCCGTTGGACCACAGGAAATGTAGTTTTAAGGAACCCCACAGGTCCACAGAAGTTTGTCAAACACTATATTGAGGTTCAATCCTTCCAAATAGAACCCCAGGTGATTTTAACTAACACAGATCTCTAAAGATCATATCTACTCTAGGGAAATCTTCACTGTGAAAAAGGCAATACAACCATGTCACTTAAATTGACTTCTTAAAAAGATGCCAAGTGGCCTCTATGAGATACTAGCCAGAATCTACACAGAGAAGCCCTTATGAATTCTTTTAGATAGGGTGAACCAGTAATTCCATCAGTGCAGGGAGCTGCGAGTGGAAGAACTCCTTCTATAATACAGTTCAGCACCTCTTCTACCACTTAAAGTCTGAGAGAGTTGTGATACACAGAGAGATTAAGTTATTTACCCTTGGTTATATAATCAGGTTTGTTAGTGAGGAGGTGCTGCAGAACTCAGGTATTCCTGATTTGGAGAGTGGCTCCCTGTGATGCTTCCTCCCTGGATTCTACAACTTTGATGAAAGTATTTCTTCATCTGATTAGTTCGACAAAAACAAACTTTGAAGTGTTGTAAGTTCCTGAAGGGCAGAGATTGTCTTTTGACTCTTTATATCCCTTGCATTTAGCGCACTGATGCATATAGACATTTAATGTGTTTATTAAATGAAGTAGAAAGATAAGATCATTACTTTGATTCTGTAATGTTAAATATGATTTTATGGGATCCGTCACTATTACCCTATTCAATCAATTTGTATAGAAAACTTTATACTCTACAGATATATTATCATAGAGTATGGTATTTGTGATTCTACTCAAAGTTGAGATTTCGGCTCTTGATATCAGGAAACATACCTTATTATACCATTGTTCCTTAGGTAAATCAGATTTGATTTAGTTAATTTGACTTATATCACCTTTTCCAGGAACATCACCTGTTGTAGTCTGGAGAAAAGTTTATATTCCTTTTTTTTTCCTTGCTTTTTTCCATTTTGATTTTACTTTGCTTTCCAATTATTCTGAACCTTATGCTATATTCTGCTTATGATATACCTGAGAGAAAAGGAAGAGAAGTAGTAAAAATATTAGAAATGTTATCAGTTGTAAAAATCAGAAAATTAAAATAAATTCTAGAGTATTAGACTGTTTTTGAAGGCTTTATAATTTATGAAAATCTGAATCAGAAGTGCTTGCCTAGGGGGACAGATCAGTGGCTCAGAGATTTTATGGGAGGTCCTGGTTTTTAGTCTGGCCTCAGATACTTTTTAGCTATGTGACCGTGAATAAGTCACTTAACCCCCATTGCCTAGCTCAGTGATGGGCAACCTTTTGAGCTTGGTGTGTCAAAATTCACCAAAAAAACCAGTATAACTTGAGTGATGTGTCATTTCGAGGAAAGAAACGTAATTTTGCCATAACAAAAATGTATAATTGTAATATATAATTGTATTTAATAAACCAAAATAGGTAAAATAATATAGGGTAGAATTGTCATCTATAGTGAACAGAGTGTCTACATTACACTACAGCAAATGTTTCTTCCTCACCATGTGGCCCCATACTTCTTTGTATGCAGCCGCATGTGGCTGTGTGTCATCAAAAATGGCTACACGTGTCAGTTTTGACATGCGCGTTATAGGTTTGCTATCACTGGTCTAGCTCAATACACAGTAATGTTTTTAAGACAGAAGGTAAGGGTTTAAAAAAAAATGCTTGCCTAGATTTTAGAAATTAATCTTGTGCATATATTTTGCTGATGTCAGCACTTCTTCCTTGTCACATATTGTGTAACCCTTCATACTTTAGGGCATTTTAATGAATTTCTGTGGCCAAAAATGTCTCCCACTGAATGGCAGTTTTCTGGTGATGCGCTTCATTATGTTTCCCTTAGTCCTTTTTTTTTTTTTTTTTAACTTTTTTGGGGCAGGAGTAATATAGGAAATCTGGTTTTCTCTAACTTCTTTATTATATATAATCTGTATAACTGGCTAGAAACTTTGGGAAATAGGATTGTAATGATAGCATAGCTAAATTCTAACTTCTAGAAATTCAAGGCATATTCTCTAATCCCATTCCATAACTTACCTAGATATTATTCCTTACTTTTCCTCAAATTACATCAAACAAGAGTCTAATATCCCCCTCTTCTTTTCCAGTATCATACTATGTACAAGCTTTGGGCTAAAGACTTTTCTGTTGTTCTGGCATCTGCCCCACTATACTTATACACTGGATGCCTCTAGGTTGTCTTGATTGGTCTATTTTTATATTTTTATCATTAATACTTATAGCAATTTGTTGTTAATAGTGCTAAATAAAATAATAATAAATAAAAATGATAATATGAATTGTAAGTATTAATACTAGTAGCAGTAATAATAATAATAGTTTTGTATTCTAGTTAGTTTCTGAAAAATATAGTTCTCTTGCCAATGTTATTGAGTCTTATATATGTTACAGCTCCAAGGATTCTTTCTTGGTCATGCCTGTATTACTTGAGATAAAATGTTTCCAGAAATTAGAATATGACTAGAATGTTCTAAAAATAAGATTCTAAACCAACTAAAGTTACATTAAAATACAATAAGGGATCTTAGGCCTAAGCCAGCAATTAATCAGTAAACATTTATTAAATGCCTAGTTTGTACCAGGCACTATGCTAGGTGCTGAGGATACAAAATGAGACAAAAAACAGCCCCTTCATTCAAGGAGCTCATAATCTAATCTAATTGGAGAGACAATATGCGAACAAATGTATACAAAACAAGCTATAATCAGGATAATTAAGGAATAATTAAAAGGGAAAGAAATGGAATTGAAGAGTTTAGGAAGGCTTATGAAAAGGTGGAATTTTAGTTGAGGCTTAAAGGAAGCCAGGAAGCTCAATAGTGAGAGAGGAGGAAGGAGATTGTTCCAGACGTGGGGATGGCCAGAGAAAATGCCCAGAAATATGGAGTATCCTTTTCCTGGAACAGCCAGGAGGCCAGTACCACTGGATCACAGTATTGTGTTGGGGGATTAAATGTAAGAAAACTGAAAGGGTAGAAGAGGGCTAGGTATGAAGGACTTTAAAATGCCTAAGAGTATATCGTATTTGTTTCTGGAGGCAAGAAGAAGCCACTGTAGGGAGGTTACATGATTGGAACTGTGATTTAGGAAAATTACTTTATGGAAAATGGATTAGAATAAGTAGAGACTAGAGGCAGGCAGACCTACCAGTAGGCTGTTATTTCTGACTTCTGTGCCTTCTGTATGTTGGCTACCATAACATTCTCTGCTTAATTGACTTGCTCCAATTTGTTGCCAGATCCAAGTTTTTCTAATTTACAAGTACCCTCTAAATGTTGAATTTTCTTGAATAATCTTAAAAGTTAAGGAAGAAAGGCTTTCTTCAAACTGATGAAAAGTTGCATTATTTATACTTTCATTCTTATGAATATAATCTGTCTAAATGTAAAGCAAAATGCAGCCCCAATAAAAGTATTGAACTATTCTTAGATAAAAGCAGAGAAAGACCAGAAGAGAGTTAAGATTCAGAACCCAAATGTATTTATTTGTTGTGCCTCAGGCATTGTGCAATAAAAGGGATTGAAGTTCAAATCCTATCTGAACACTTATATCTGGAATAGTTTCCTCTCTAAAAATTCTCTACTCATTTATCTGGGATTGGACCAGCTCAATTCATCAAATGTACCTGCATTTCTATAACAATTCCCTACTTTCTTAACCAGAGGGTACTTACATATATTGGACTCTTTTTGATGACCTCTTGACCATCATCATGAACATCAGCTTCAGATTTGTGGAAATGCAACTGTAGATGGTGTGAGACACTGTAACTTCGGCTACCTTTCTGCATGATTAGTTAGCAGATTTGCCAGCAAAGTAGCCTTCCAAGTGGTTTTCTCATGGTGTGTCTTTCAATGTATCAACTCCATTCAAAGCATAATCTATGATTTCTAGATATGATGGCCCACAGGAACATCTTTTCTGGCTTTTATCCATTTCTCTGTCCCACTTACATTTCATTTATATGGTAGAGTTCCAGATAAGGGGGAAAAAAAAAAGAAAGGCATCATTTGCCATTGTAAGAATTTGTGATAGAGTGTTTTGAAGGTGACTTCTCTAAAGCCTTTGTTCTTCACACTCCTTCTAATGATGCTTATGTAAATACCAAGATGCTTATATAAAATACCAAGTCATTGTTTCCTGCAATTCCTCCTTCATGTTTGACTTTTAGCAGAATCATAGGGACAGACAGCATTAAAAATACATGACTGAAAGTTCTGTATAGTTCTTGAATAATGGACCAACTTTTTCATGAAATCTTTTCTATGAAAACATTATATATTCTGAATGAGAAAGATGGATAGGAAGGTGGTTAAGAAATAATCCCAAATACCCAGTCCTGATTTCTTGAAGTGGAATCTGCAGCAGCAATAGAAGAAGCTATTATTTGGTAAGCCTCTGGTTTGAAATGGTCCTTCACTTGAGGTACTAAAAGATATACTTCTATGACCCTGGGCAAGTTCCTTAACCTTCTGGGCTTCAATTTCCTCATCTATAACATGAAATGGTTGGACCAAGTGGCATCTGAGGCTCTTTCCAGTTTTGTTGACTTTACAATTTTACAAAGTTGACTTTACAATATTAACTGTCTCTCTTTTCTCTCTCTCTCTCTCTCTTTAGTATCAGATAGTGCTCCTCATCTGGAATGCTTGGCTGAATTTCAAGAGAAAGTAAGGAAGACCAACAATTTTTCAGCTTTTCTTGCCAATGTTCGGAAAGCTTTTATTGCTTTGGTCTGTAATGAATGTGTAAATACTGTGTAAAGACTATATTTTCATTTTTTCCTTACTACTTTTAAAACTTCTAAATGACTATTTTATGTCTGACTCTTTTTTGAATTTTTAATGGTATTTTAGCTTGACAGGAATTAATAAAACTATATAGCATACTTGTGAAAGCAAATTTTGTCAAATGTTCTGTTTCCCAAGGGAATAAAAAATGGAATGCAATAGTATATTTTGTTGTTTATGTTTGACACATATGCTAGTAGTTCATTGCTCAGCCTATAAGCAACCTTGTAGAAGAAAAATTGTGTCTTAAGTCATAAACTTGATTTTGTTAACCACTGCCAACCGGCTACACTAGAATAGATAAGATCCAATGAATTTTGTCTTTTAATATTCATATGAGTGTGAAAGATCCTTCAGTAATTGATTAGAAGTTGACAAAATAGGGTGGCCAAAGCTGGTGATTTAGGACAGCTATAGCAATATTAATTATTAGAAAGTTCAGACTGATTAGTGAGAATGAATACCAGGAATGAGTACTTATTCATAAAACATCATAGCCATTTTTTCTATAGTTCTGGCTCCTTCCTAAATTAATGACTTGAAGCTGAATTCTGCCTCTTTGATGATCAGATTAGAAAACAAGAGGTCAGGGTTTAAGGATGGCCACCTCTTTCTAATTTTCATCCATTCATGAAGAACTGATAAAACTAATCAAGAAGTTTAAGGCTTAAGTGTTTAAGGGAGTTTTTTCATGTTACAAAATGAAATTTCAAGACATCAGACTTATCCATATTTAAGTATAACTAGAAAATCACATTTCAAAGCCAAATAGAAATTATTTGGGGATTATTTCACATTACTCTGATCTGATCCATGGATTACTGATGGATAATTGTATTTCTGCATAAATATGCTGATTACAGAATATTATTATTAGAAGGGACCTCAAACACTATCTAAACTAATTTGTATCTAAAAGAATTTCCTTCTACAACATAACCAACTCTTAAGAAAATAAGGCCATAGACTTACGACATATAAAAAACCTTGGAGGTCATTTGGTCCAATTCCTATATTTTACAGATGAGAAAACATGACCATAGAACTGAAGACTTTGCCAAGGTCACAGAGCAGGTGATAGGGCCACCATGTCAGTCAGTCTTCTAAGATGTCTAATGAGGGGCTTCACATTAATTGAGACTGCCCATTCCACTTTTGGAGAGCTTTAGTTGTCATGTTTTTCACAACTTCTTTCTCTTATAGTTCTGTCTATTAAGTTCACACAGAAAAAGGTTGCTCCTTTCTAAATGCCTGAATATAGTTTTTGTGACCTCAACCTTGTCTTCTCCAAGCTATGCACAAACTCATTAGGAGCTGGTAGGGTTAGTAGAAAACTAGATTAAAGGTTTTATCTCATGCAGTAATTTTTTTTTAATTGTGCTTTTAAAGATGAATAATACATATAAAGAGTGTACACAATACTGATTAAACTTATATTAAGGATGCTGGTGAAATATGCTAAATATGCTATATGTTTTAAAATCTGTAGAATGCTGAAATAAAACAAATAATTTAGAATTTTGCCTAAATTTGGAAGTAGAGCACCTCAAGGAGTAAAAGTGATTGAAATGAGATCCAGATGGGGTCAACTAAGCTGTTTTGTATTTTACAATATGGCAGAATGGTCAAAATCATGAAATATATAATCACTAATTAAGTAAAACCTGAGAACATCAGCACAAAACTTGTAAAAGTATTCAGCTAATAGGTTTGATGTTTTCTATTTCAGGGATAATTGGAATCAGAAGATTCCATTTAAATTCTAATTTGGAGATTTCTTTAAATATAGAGACAATTTGTAATTTTTTAGGTTGTGGGAGATGGTGCATTTGCCTCTTAGAGTCTACATTGATTCTGCTCACTTTTCTTCCTTATGATCTAAATATGAAATGACTCAGATTATTAGCTGGGAAATGTCTCAAGGTTACATTAAATGGGATCAAAGTTAATCCTGAGAATATAATATAAAATAATAAAATAAAATGTGAATCAAAATCATAAGCTATACCTGGCTTGGTGGATGAAGCTCCTCATGCACAAAACCCCAGATTTTTGGTGTTGTGTACAGCACTACTGTTTGGAAAATCAAAACTATTTTTTGAGATAATAGTTCTAGAGTAATTTCTATTGTCATGTTCCTTGATGTTTCTTGCCACATCTATCAAGGTTGTTGTACTAACAATCCATGTCTGGCAAATTAAGAAAGCTCTCTTCCAGAATGGAACTAGGCTTTTGTCTAAATGAGGTTAAGCTATTTGTAAGTATAAAATCATGTAATCTATTTTACGAGATATTTTTCTTGGTGAATTTTATTGAAGGATCTCTAAGCTCTTTAAAAATGAGCCTCTCTTCTTTCCTCTATGAGAGAAGTTAGTAATTAATAATACATGAAGTTGCCGCGTTGAAAGCCAAGACATATTACAAGGATAGCCCTGAATGCCCTCGGTGAGGTGTGGGAGTTACTAATAAGCCTGAGGCATAGCAAAAGGAGAATAGGAGAGAGAGAACACAGCAAATGGGAAAACCAAGAGAAAGGAATAGAGAAGAGAAAAAAGAAGGGATAAATTGGAAAGGTATAAAAAAGAAAAAATGAATAAATAGAAGAAAATTAGAAAAGTAGAGGAAAGATAGAAAAGGGAAGAAGTTTATATGGTGGAAGCCAGTAGAAAGCCATTAATAGGTGCTGCATATGCCAGTCAGAGGTACCATACTTCTCCATTGCACATAGGCCGTGCATTTAACATGTCAGGAAGAGGAGATATTTGTCTCTCCAAAGGTTGACTTCCATTTCTGTGGAATCTAAACAAGGACCAATTTTTCTACTAGTTAGAATAGTAGAGCTTATCGAAAACCTTTTTCTCTTGTTTTCTGATCACATAAGTGGGCAATTTAGTTTTATTAAAAAAAAATTTTTAAGGTCTAATATGCGCAGTTTTTCCACCAAGCCCTATCATGCTATGAAGGTGACTGAAAATTGAGCTTTGATATATTAATTGGAGCTGTTTCATCATTATTTAGAATTGAAATATTTCAGTGTCAGAGTGGATAGAGTTTCCTTGAGGGGGAAATAAGGATCTACTTACACATAGGTGATATGTGTATTTAATTTGATATTCTTTGATGGGGATCTGGAACACTGTCAGTGAGCTTCATTTGAATATTTTGGAGATTTGTTATCCTTAGTGCAATGGAATTTACTGAGGGAATGAATTGAGGATTCCTGAGCTACATTCCTGGGAACTGAGAGTAAGAGAGTAAGAGTGAGTTGGGCTCTGTCATCTTTAAATCTAGTCAAATTGACAAGCATTTTGAACCGGGCATTATACTAATATCTAGGGATAGAAAGAAAGGCAAAAAATAGTCCCTTCCTCCAAGGGGCTTACAATTTAATGTGAGGAGACAGCATTTAAAGAACTGCATGTGAATAATATATACAGGATAAATTGGAGTTAATCCCAGAAGAAGGCACTAACATTAAGGGGGACCAGGAAAATCTTCTCAAACATGTAGTTTTAGTTGAGATCTGAAGGAAACTTAAGAGGTGGAAGTGAGGAAGAAGAGAAGGCATTCCAGGCATGATGGCCAGTCAGTGAAAATGCTTGGAATTGGAGAATGGATGTCTTATATGAGGAACACCAAGGAGACAGTAACTTGATCATAGAATGCATTTGAGTATTGTAAGAATATTGGAAAATGATGAAAGGGTCTGGTTTCCTTCTTGCTGGTTTTTTTAAATTAAAAAATAATTTTTCCTTTTTTTTCTTACTCTAAGTAAGAAAGAGGCTTCTAAGGTATATTTATGTCTGTTCCATTATTATTTCTAAGCAGTTCAAGGACTCATGATTTTTTCAGTTATAATGCAGTTATAGTGGTTCAAGAGGATCATGGAAAAAATGTCTTTATAACTCTGTCCCTATTTTTCCAAAGCCTCCAGTATTTGTGTTTGTATGCATGTCTTATCTCACTCATAGGCCTTAGCCCTGTTCATTTTCCTTCTTTGTATGTAGTATGTATGTAGGGATATGATTTATTATTAGAAGACGTTACAGCTAAAATTCTAATGAAGAATGACTTTCTGATTCAGCCAATTCTCATTTTGATGAGCAATTATTTGCATATTTGTCTTTGAGCTAAAATTTCTCCATTGTGATCAATGTGTGTTTTAATTCTTATTGAATAAATTTACACAATTATTTTCAAAAGAAAAGCCTGTGAGCATGAGTTGTCAGTTATCATCTGCTAAAGCACATTATTACCAAAGTTTACAGATCCCAAATTTATTACTCTTTGGATATGTATAAAAGAAGTACATGTTCATGAAAGGACATTTTATAACAGTTTTAATGAAGAGTAAAAGTAGACATGTGTCCATGCATTTATATAGGCAGGAGAGAGTGAAAGAATACCAATAAAAACAGTGTAGTTAGGCATGTACATGTTTCTAAGTTTCTGTTACATGGTTGTGATCTTGGCTAGATTTGATCCTGTCAACATGCTCATTAGAGTATTTGGAATGTGTGTGTGTATTGTGTGTGTGTATTGAGGAAGAATTTTTAATGGTAGAGTTGAAAAGTTTCATAAAAGATGATGCTAGAATTATGGAAATGATTAAAATTGATTTGTAGTATTAGTCTTAGAATTCACTATATAAACAGGCAGTTTTGAAAGCATTAGCGCAATTCCTCTTAAGGAATATATTAGAAGTCAGAATTTTGGCTCTGTGATATCTCTTAAGAAACAGCCCCACAGTGTTGTACCTACTTTCTTTGATAAGCTTCATTCTAAGCACCTAGAGGTAATTATAACAATGGAATTGGGAAAGCATTCTGGCCTAGTCACTGATTTTATAGTCCCTAGTATTGGTTCTTGATCCAAAGTGGTATTTGAGGGGACCTTTCCAGCCCTGAGTAGTCTTTGTAGTTTATTTCCCAATTTTGACATTCAGGCATCTCCAAAGATATTAGACTTTTCTGGAAGTGGTGCTGTGACTTTCCCTCTCGCATAACAGTGGCATGAGCCCCTTTGATTTGAATTGTTTTGTTTTTGTCTTTGTTTTAGGGTAGGGATAGAAATTCTGAATAGTAGATCCAAAAAACCGAAAGTAGAAGTTGTAGAAATTCTAATGGTTAAGAGAGCGGTTACAAGCCTAAAATGGGCAATTAAAAGGGGAAATGTAGAAGAAAGGAAGGACATAAACATTTATTAAGAGACTACTCTGTGTCATGCACTTTGCAAAGTGCTTTACAAGCATCTCATTTAATCCTCCTAACAAGTAAACTAGGCAAAGGAGCCTATTTATTGTGCCCTGAGGTCAGCATTCTGGCTGCTTCCATAGCTGAAACTCCTCTTCTCACCTTTTGCCTCTTAGAATTACTAGGATCATAGATCTAAAGCTAGAAGGGACCTTAGAGGCCATCTAGTCCAATCACCTCATTTAGCAGATGGGACCACACTAGATTAAGTGATTTGTTCAGGTTACAATTCAGAGATAGGATTTGAATCCAGATCCTCCGATTCTAGAGCCAGCACTCTGCATTGTATCATGCTACCTTCTAGATTGCTCCAAACCTGACAGAACAGAATATCAGCTAACTTGTTAAACCTAAGATATCCTAAAGGAGACCTTTTCAGGTTAGTTGTTCTTGTGTCTGCTTTTCAATCCTTTCTTTCTGTCATAGTACCAATTCAAAGACAGAAGAGTAACAAGGGCTAGGCAATTAGGGTTAAGTGACTTTCCCAGGATCACATAAGGTGACATTTGACCCCAGACTCTCCTGTCTCCAGGCCTGGCACACTATCCACTGTGCTACCTAACTTCCCTCTGATTAGTTGTTAGTCCTTCCTTCTCCTTCCCTAACTTTATTGAGACCCTTATGATTACTCTTTCATGTTTACCATTTTATGCTTCTCTTTAGTCTTATGTTTGTCAATTTTCTATTCTGCTTTGGTCTTTTCATCAGAAATACTTAAAATTCCTCTATTTCGTTAAATATCAATCCCTTCCCCCACCCCAAGGATTACATTCATTTTTGTTGGGTATATTATCTTGGTTATAATCCTAGCTCCTTTGCCTACTAGAATAGCATATTCCAAGCCCTCCCAATCCTTTAAGATGGAAGTTGCTAAATCTTGTGAGCTTCCACAATTTTTGAATTGTTTCTTTCTGGTTGCTTGAAAATTTTTCTCTTTTAGGTGGGATTTCTGGAATTTAATTATGATATTCCTGGGAGTTTTCATTTGAGATCTTTTTCTGGATGTGATTGGTGGATTCTTTCCATTTCTGTTTTATCTTCTAGATTTAAGATATTAGGGCAGTTTTCCTTGTTACTTTCTTGAACTATGATGTCTAAGCTCTTTGATCATGATCTAAAGATAGTGCAATAATTCTTAAATTATCTTCCTTGCTTATTTACTGGGTCAGTTGTTTTTCACATTTTCTATTTTTTTATCCTTTTGACTTTTTGTTTCTTGATGTCTCATGGAATAATTAGCTTCCACTTGCCCAATTCTAATTTTTAAGTAATTATTTTCTTCAGTGATCCTTCAGTATACCTCTATTTCCATTTGGCTAATTCTTTTTTGTTGTTGTTATTGTTGTTGTTTTTGTTTTAGGGAGTTCTTCAATGAATTCTTCTACCTCTTTTGCCATTTTTGTCCTTTTCTACTTCATAGGAAATTCTTTTCTTCAGTGAATTTTCATTCTTTTACCATTAGGCCAATTCTGTTTTTTAAGTTGTTATTTTCTTCAGTATTTTTTAGTACCTCATTTACTAAGCTGTTAATTCTCTTTTGATAATTTTTTTCATATTACTCTCATTTCTTTTCCAAAAATTTTTCCACCACTCATCATTTTCTTGAACTGAATTCTTGTTTAGCTTGGGTGTAATTAGAATTTTTCTATAAGACTTTGTTTGTAATTATTTTCACATTATTTTCTTCTAAATTTATGTGTTGGTCTTCCTTGCTGTCATAGTAGTTTTTTATGTTACAGCTGATTTCTTGATTTTGAACTTTCTGTTAAAGTTGGGCTCTGCTCACCTGGGGATGGGAAAGCACTGTCCCAAGCTTTTAGGCTTTTTCATATTGTTCTTTACAGAGCTTGTTCTGGAAGTTTTTGCTGTTTCCAAGGAGGTGCAATCCTGTGAAAATTAAGAACGCTGGCTTCCTGGTCTGCACACTAGTCTTTACCCAGGAAGGGACTTCAGTTAGTGCTAGTGCCCTTTTTTTTTTTTTTTTTTTTTGGAACTGCAGCCAGTGCCTCTGTTCCCTTGTGACCAACTCTCAGCACTCCCTGCCCCTCCATACACACACACACACACACACACACACACACACACACACACACACACACACACACACACAATGTAACTACAAGCCAGGCCTCTGTGTGAAGATAGGATTAACTCTCCCCTTGCCTATTTTTAGCTAATCACATCAAAAACTTAAAGTACCCCTACTTGATACTAAGTTTACAAGTCACTGAAGACTGAGGAGGAGACTCTTTCCCTGGATCTTGTTTTGGCTTACTGGGTGAGTAGCTGGCCTTCCTTTCCTGGCTTTTGGAGAAATTGGTTCTGGAGATCCTGCCTTGGCTTTGGAGGAGGTTGTGTTGGTAGAACCTTGGCTGAAGACACCACTAGGACTTCTGGCTGAGGATTACTGGGAAAATCCATATGGAGACAGTCTTGGGGAAGCCCTGCTGGGGCTGAACCTAGCTTCTCAGGAGAAGTGCTGGTAGGCTTATTAGAATCCATCTCTTTATCTACATTTTTCCACTTTCACTCTTTTCACCTCTTTGTAAATAAAGCTGCTAAAAGTCATTTTGACTTAAGCTGTTGTAGAGGGGGGAAACTATGCATATTCAAAAGGGTAGTCACCAGGAAGTGAATATATATCAATTCCAAATGATTATTTTAGCAATTTATTTATAAAATATATGTAGGGAGTGAAAGTAGAGAAATGAGAAGAGGGCAAAGTAAGTGATCTAGCTTAATGAACAAGATTATGTGTTCAAACCCTGGCTTTACTCCAGCAGGGCTCCGGAGGCCCGAGATAGAGAGCCTAAAGGTTAATTAACAAGGGTTTTAGCCATGAGGCCTCCTCCCAATCAAGGGGCCCCTCTGGAGGCTAGTACCTCCAAGGGAGCTAAGGAAGGGAGTCAGTCTTTTTTCACTCACCACATGGTAGTTCAAAGGGAGAGATTTAAGAACAGTCTCACCAAGACCAAGGTCTCAGGTCCAGTAAACAGATTCTTTATCAGCCTCCAACTCGAACTCAGAACTCCAAAGAACCAAGAAGTAGTCCCCCACAGGAAGTTGTAACTCCTTTTTAAAAGTGCTTCTTTTGCATCACTTCCTGTGCATTCCTCCCATTTTACGTGTACCAATCACAACAAAGGTTTTGCTTAGGACTTTCCCAGGGGGCAGCTAGTCAATTCTGATTTATCACCCACTCTTGCACATGTGAATCATAGACTTCCTCCACTTGAGAGTTAAGTGGGGTGTTTATACTTTTGGTGATTTAATCTAAAAATAGTCAGGGTAGGATTAACCCCATCTTCACACTGTAATATTTTTAGATCAAAACTACAATATTACTTTAGAAATCTCATATTTAGCATAAAACCTAAATTTAAATTCTTACATGTGTATGGGCAATAGAGTTACTGAACACTGCAAGCTATACCCAGTTCCAGCAAAGGGTTCTCTGTAATTTCATTCCAACATTTGTCTGATCCTCTTACAGTCTGGGTTGAGAGCTCTTGAAGCTACTGCTACTGCTTCTGTAGCCACTAGTGCTGCCATTATGTGTTGGGGCTACAGACAGAATCTGACCTTGGTGACACAAATTTCTCCTACTGACCTTCCAAGTTTTCTTAGACTGGTAAAATTTCTCACCTTGATCTTTTGCTGGTTCTGCCACTCTAATTTGAGGTGTTATTTTAAAATTGTTTTGAAGGGGATGTTTAAACTTGAGCTAGGTTGTTTCTAATCTACCATCTTGGCTCCTAAATCTATACTCCTATTGAATTCTTTAAATATTAACTGAAATATTACTTATTAGAGTAAAATTAGGAATTAAGATTTTATTCATGACACATTAAATTTGTTTAAAGTAGCATAAATAGTAAAATATAAACATTTTATAGACTTTTAAAGGTTAAGACTATTATTAGAGTTGTTCAAAAAATCAATATCATTTTAATGTCTTGTTTTTAGATTAATTCATTTGTACCATGGCTTAAGTTGCATCCTACTAAATATAACTGAATCACTGAAAGAATGAATAACAAGGTTAGCCTGAAATGTAGCTCTTAGTCCTGATTAATGATAGTAGCTTTTTAAAATTACTCAACTATTAGTCAAAAATTCCATGCCTCAGAGGATGTAAATTCTTTTAAATCAATTCAACAAAGATTTATTAGGGCTCTTCTATGTTGCAAGGCACTATGCTGGGTGCTGGAGATAAAAAGAAGTAACTAGCAATTCTTTCCCTTGAGGACCTTGCATTCTGCTGGTGGATATGAACCCACAAATCGTTACTACATAGATTGAAGATAATTTGAGGGAAGAAAGAGCATTAGTAGTTAAAGATTTTGTTGGGAGGTGGCAAATGAGCTGAGTCTTAAAAGAAGAGAGAGATTCTAAAAGGCAGAGGAAAGAAGGGAATAGACTTCAAAATCAAGGAATTGACTGTGCAATTCATGGAGATGGAAGATGAAATGCCATGTTACAAGAGCAGGAAGTGTATCTGTTTGCAATGTCAAGTGCCAAAAGGAGAGTAATGCAGAATAATTCTGAAAAGGTAGACTGGAGTCAAACTGAAAGGCTTTAAATGCTAAACTGAGCCTCTATTTTATCCTAGAGGCAATAGGGAGTTACTGGAAGTTTAGAGATGATCAGACCTTTGCTTTAGGAAAATTATTTTGGTAGTTAGGTGGGGAATGATTTGAAGTGAGGATAGAAAAGAAGCATGGATACCACCAACTGGCAAGTCATTGCAATGATACAGGTGAAAGCTGATGAAGGCCTAAACTAGGGTGGTAGTCTTGTAAGTGGAGAGAAATGGTTAATTCAAAAGATGTTGTGGTGAGATTATTGAGAGAGTTTGACTACAGAAGGCATGAAAGAAAAGGAAGAGTGGAAGATGGTAGTGACCTCAGATATTGCCCTCTGCTGTCTAAATATGATAGTTTGGAGGAAGAGTGGGTTCAGCAGGGAATATAATTCTACTTTAGACATGGTGAGTTTAAAATGTCTACTAGACATGCAAATAGAGATGCCTAGCAGGTAATTAGCAATTCAGTACGGGAGTTTAGGAGATGGATTGGGTCTGGATAAATGGATTTGAGTCATCTGCCTTTCAATGATAAGTGAACCTATAGGAACTGATGAGATCACTGATATTCAGTGATATGTTTTCAGGATTATAATCATGATGTATACCCATATAGCTAATGATGGAATTTTCTGTGTTTCCTCCCACAGAATTAATTAGGAAAAATGTTATTAGCTTGATGGCACATATGCCTTGAAAATAAAAGACAGCAATTCTGAACAGATTCAGGTGATTTGAATAAATCCACCTAAATGTTCAAGAGAGATATTAATGAGAAAATGTGAACTTCTTCAGCTTTCTTGGACAACTGGATAGCTTTTGAATCAAGGCTACTTTGACCTTGGACAGAAGGGGATTTTGCCTGGGGCTGATCAGGAAGAGTTGTCATTTCTACTCTACAAGAACTTATATATATATATATAT
>NC_058132.1:254500356-254528596 GCF_016433145.1 Gracilinanus agilis
TATATTTTTTTTTTTTTTCTTTTTGTTTCAAAGACTAAGTCCTTATAAGAAAGATGATGAAGGGAAACCTGTCTCATATTCAAAACCTAGCATAGTGCTTAGCCTACAAAAAGCACTTCATATTTGATGAATAGACAATTGTGGACCAAAATTTGGTCCCTGGCCCAAAAATTAAGGAAAAAATAACTAAAACCAACAGTTTCCTGGGTGCAATCATTTACTTCAGAGGGAGACATTGCAGGGCACAATGTAATGCACAAATGATAGAAAGGGAATAAGGAAGACCTGGGTACAAATCCCACCTCTGGCTCTTAATAGTTTTGTGACCTTGGAAAATTCACTTAATATCTTTAAGACTCACAGTTTTCTTGTCTCTAAAATAAAAGGGTTGAACTAGATGGCCTCTGAGGTTCTGTCTAGCTTTAGATCTGTGATGTCATGAATTAGGACAATGGAGAGTAGCAAAGAACAGCCTAGAAGTCACCTCCAGGAAGCAGTAGGGAATAGCAGAGAGCTTTGGGAATAAAACTTGAGGCCACCTGGGAGAGGTTGAGAGAATGACATTGCTAGAAGAAAGAATGTGCAGAGAACTTCCAAGTAACTGTGTAGACTTACCAAACTACAGTATTTTGAAAATGATTGCTCATGGGGGCAGCTTAGGTGGCTCAGTGGATTGAGAGCCAGGCCTTGTGATGAGAGGTCCTGGGCTCAAATGTGATCTCAGACATTTCTTAGCTGTGTGACTCTGGACAAATAATTTAACCCCCAATTACCTAGCCCTTAATATTCTTCTGTCTTGGAACTAATACACAGTATTGATTCTAAGATGGAAAGTAAGGGTTTATTGAAAAAAAAGAAAAAAAGCAGGAAGGCAGGGCAGCTAGGTGGCTCAGTGTATAGAAAGTCAGACTTTGAGGAGATGAGAAGCCCTGGATTCAAAACTGGCCTCAGACACTTTCTACGCCCATCACCATCAGATACCACAATTTGTTGACACTTTCTACTTCCTAGCTGTGTGATCTTGGCCCCAATTGTCTAGCCATTGATTTAGATTCTAAGATAGAGGGTAAGGGCAAGGGTTTTTGTTTTTAAATAAATAAAAAGGCAGGGTAGCCATTCTAGGAATTATCACTGAATTTTTTTGGGGGGGTGGGGGGTGGAATAGGGTAGAGAGTGGACAGAAGAGGAAGGGAATAACATTTGCATGGTGCCTGCTTTGTGTCAGCCATTGTACTGAGCACTTTACAGATATTGTCTCAGTCCTCCTCTCTGTCTGAGGGCCAAGTCTATGGAGAGTTGGGTGTCTGGGTTTTGGAAGGATACCCCTTACCCTTTGAGACATGTTTTTTTTTTTTTTTACTTAGCCTTGGTAATTGCCATAATAAAAGTTGAGGCAGAAAGAATTAGTTGATTTAGTAACCTTTTTAGCTTTAGGAATTATGTTAATCATTTTGAACAAAGTTGTTTTTATTGTATTTTATGGTCCATGACTGCTTTCTAATCCCTGAGCCTAAATCACTGGATTGGCCCAGAAAAGAAAATCTGAGGAGTGGATGGTAAGGAAGTTAAGACAAGAATGGAAAGTGTAGATTTTCTAGAAGTATCAATGTGAAGGGAAGTACTATAGTATAGGACAAATAAGAGATGGCAGATGAGGACCCTTTTGTGTGGGATGTGGTTGATACTATAGTAAATACAATAAATCCTTAATAATAAATTAAACCTTGGTGGCTTGGGTAAGGTGAAGGAATGGGATAATTGGGGTAAAAGGAGATAACACCAGGTTATTAGCTGGGTCAAATCACAGTGGGTCTTTAGAGTAGATGAGGTGCCAGGTTTGAGAAAGGAAGCTCAACAAGGAGAGTCCGACTATAAAAGGGATTTTAATAATATTTGGGACAGAAAAGGAAGGGATTAGGTAATCTATCTTGGAGTACTAAGGGTCCTCTCCCCCAAAGTCTGGTAGGGTAAAACTACTCTATAGGTTAAACTGACAGCTGCCTAATCTCAAACCAATCCAGCAACTGGATGGTGAACAGGTCCAGCTGTTAGTTGTGGGGATCTCACGTATGTCCACAGATGTCTCTTCAGCAGATGAGTTTCACAGATGTCCATTTGTTACAGCTATTAATCCAAGCTAGGAGAGGGAGCAAGGATTATAGACATACAGGGTCCACCCCTGTTATGCCTCACCTCAGCTCGACACCTATCTCCAGATACACAGGTTTCTTGCTTGTAGATGAACTCAGCAGATCAAGATTCACACACAGGAGAAAAAAGCAGCTTCCTCCCTCCAGGAGTTCAACTGTCTTCTCTGTGTCCCACAAAGAGAACTCTAAGCCTGTTCTCTGTCACTCAGATCTTACTAAGCTACAGTAAATATCCTTCTAACAATACAAAGTAGTCTGAAGGCAATGGGGAAGGAGCCATTGAAGAGGAAGAGTGATGACTTCTAATAAATGGACAGAGCCAAGGTGGCAGAAGGGAAGGAGCAATGTGGTTTGGATCCCAGTTCTACCATGTACCAGCAGCCTGTGACTTTGGATAAATATGTGAGTCTTACTTTCCCCATCTATAAAATGGGCATAGTATTTGCCGCCTTGGTAATTACCCCGACAGGGTCATTGTGAAGAAAGTGCAATGTAAACCTTAAAAGCATTATTTAACTTAGTTAACAATTATAATGTCATTACTCCAAGAAAGATGAAAAACTCCAATGTAGGACATACAACTTCTTGTCTGGAGTGATATAGACATGGAATTCCAATCTTATCTCTTTAGCCAAAAATTAATGTATAAGGTTCTGTAATATGACCTGTGAAAAAGTCTATAAATGTGACAAATGGATGTCATAGGAAGGGCACTGGCTTAAGACCTGGGTTTGACTTCTGTCTCTGTCAAAATCTAAATGTCTGACCTTGGGTAAATGACAACATTTCTTTAGATTTCTTCAGATTCTTTATCTGTGAAACGATCTGTAAGTTTCCTTTCAAAATCTAACATTCCCAGATTCTGATTACACATTGTATGCTTTCTTATAGTACTGTTATTTAGCTCATTTTATGATTGATATCCTCATTATAAATTTAGGAAGAAACATAAAAATGGAAAATCTTTTGCCTTTACAGAATTAAATTCACGTTTGTCTCAGTCTAATACCATTTGTTTCAGCAAATCATCATCATGATAAATAATTTGTATAGGGGATGGAGCGCTGAGCCTGGAGTCAAGGATCCTCTTCATGATTTCAGATATGGCCACTTACTAGCTATATGATCCTGAGCAAGTCACTTAACTCTATTTGACTCAGTTTCCTGATCTGTAAAATGAGCTGGAGAAGAAAATTGCAGACCACTCCAAAATCTTTGCTAAGAAAACCCCAATTGGTGGCAAAAAGAGTAGGATATGACTGAAATGATTGAATAACAATAAAAAAAATTATGTAATGATTTAAGGCTGGCAAAGCATTTTATATATGCTAACTTATTTTCCTACACACAACCTTTTGAAGTTGTTACTGTTATTATATCCACCTAACTGATGGGGAAATTAAGGCACCGTGACTTGCCCAGGAGAATCTGAGGTAGGATTCAAACTCACAGCCTCTGGACTCCAAGTCCTGTGCTTTCTCCACTGCATCACCTAGGTGCCATAACTATTGTTTAAGACAGGGTAGGGAGAGAGTATTTTGATAATCAAATAAGTAATGATCACACATCAGAGTGTCACAAACTTAAAAATCTGGGAGAAATATTAGGAGTAGGATGCCCCAAGTGAGTTGGCATTATCAATTGTTCTGGGGAATTTGCAAGTGGCACTCACTGTGGCCTATGCATCAGAAAGGAAGATTCCTCAGAACCACATCCCTAAATTCATGGGGTTTACCCTAACTTCTCTTCTTCTTTAGCATTTCATCAACCTACCCTGGTTCTATTGTTTCTCCTGTGTTCTTAATACTTGAAGAAGTTAGGTTGATTGTTGTAGCCCATTCATTTTCGATCACTATTTCTTGGGTTTTCTTTAGCCCCACATAGCCCAACATATCTACAAAAAAATACTCCATTCTTCACAAATCTGGTTCATTTGAGTCACCAGTCCATCTGAAGGAAGCCTAATTCTTATCTCACATCAGAAATTATTAACACATTCCCAAACCCTAATTTTCAGGCTTTACTCAGAGGACAATGATTACGCAGGACAATAGCGCACTTGAATTTTAAGGATAGTTAATACTTCCTTGTCCCCACTATGCTGGTCACCTCCAAACCCACCGTGATTTTGGGAGAGGAGGATTTTTTTTTTCTTTTCTTTGGTCTCAAAGAGCCTATATCCCAATTTCAGAGAACCACAAGGCACTAAGGTACACACAGTACTAAAACTATACAGAACATATTTTCATCTTTGATGATGCAGAAGGCACCTTAGTTTCTTAAAGTTTGCTTTACACCATCATTATACTGATGAGTTATTATAGGTGCAGAGAATTGCCAGTAAGTGGAGAGATTTCTGGTTGATAGAATGAGGGTTGAAAAGACTTTGACTATAGTAGTTTAGAGACAAAATGAAGGCATTCTTTATAACTGGACAATGGAATCCTGGCTCTGTTCTAGAGTGTTCATATTTCAGGTTGTTAATGAGCTGAAAAATTTATGGCTTAATGAACTGCTTAATAGAGCACGTTATGAAAACTCAATTAATAGTTTAAAACCATTAATATTTTAAAAATCTTTTTATTTTACATAGAAGCACAGAGTATGTGTTAATTCTTCATCATACTTGCTATTAGTATTTTACCAAATGGATAATTCTGTCTTCAGTACAGTCTTTAGCCATGGATACCAGCTGACCATCCTCTTAGGAACCATTCTAACCCAGCTGGGCAGATAATAAACAAGTCTGTATTGCTAACCAGATGTGTCTTTGCTTTGGCTTAAAGGGCACTTTTGCTTGGAGGTAGTTTTCATAATAAATCATAGATGCTCAAAGGATTACCAAAAAAAAAAAAAAGTTCCAGAATATAAGTCAGCAACATTTTCACAAAGGAAAATTGCAAATGAAAAGGATGTCTTTTTTTTCCTTACAGATTATCCCCAAAGATAGTCTCAGGGTCCAAAGAGCCTAATCACTTCCTACTTTATGAAATGGTTCATTTGCAGGCTACATTCAATTGTTACAGTCCTTTTTACATATCATGTCTTGATGGAAAGCAATAAGATAAAAAGGAAATATGGATTCAGAATCTCTTGTCCCACATGGCCTAATGGCCTATTACTTAGATAATATGCCAAGTGCGAAAAACTTCTCCTACTGCATTGTCAAGGTTGAAATTAAACTTTCTGCTCTTTTCTTTTAGGTTATAAGCTATGCTTCACCTAGCAAATGCAGCCCAGCCCCTTCGGCTTTCATATCTGTATCATTGTGCTATTTTTATCTCCCTATATGAATATAATGCCACAGAGTACTGTTGATGTGTGAGCCTTACCTTGAAATTTTCTTCTCATGAGTTTAAAAGAAGAGAAAAAGAATTGAAAAGGGAAAAAATGGTAGGGAGTAGAGGGGCTGAGGGCAACGCAGAATCTTTGCCACTGAATTCACTCCAAAGTAGATTCTGTCACGTTCTCAAAGAAAGGCCTCCCTTATCTGGTAGCAGAGCAGAACTCCCTATAGCTTTGCATCTGTACTTTCTGCCTTTGGTTTGTGGCATGAGGAATCTTTGGCCATTTCCTAAGGTTTTCAGACCAGTGACCACCAATCAACCTATAGGCTTCAGGAACACGTGGACCCACTTCCTTCTCTCTTCCCAGAACCCTAGCTATCTCTATAACAGGGCTACTTGAAGAAAATATCTTTATTTCTTTCATTACACTATCCATCTGTATGGACAGAAATCTTGGGTTTCTAGCAGTTTGCACAGAGTGAAAAATTTCTTCTTGTTCAGTCATTTCGATTCAAACCTCATTTGGGGTTTTCTTGGCAAAAATATTAGAATGGTTTGCCATTTCCTTCTCCAGCTCATTTTACAGATGAGGAAACAGAGGCAAACAGAATCAAGTGGCTTGCCCAGAGTCACGGAGCTAATAAGTGTCTGAGGCCAGATTTGCACTCAAGAAGAGGAGTCTTCCTTACTTCAAGGCTGGTATTCCATCCACTGAGCCACCTAGCTGCCCTAACGAAAAGTTATTCAAATGCTTATTTTTAAGCTTTGTGAAGATTTCATCTTAATAATAATCGCTATCATGCTTACTATGTGTCAGTCCTCACAACCATTCTGGGAGGTAGTGCTATTATTATTTCCATTTAAACACGAGGAAACTGAGCCAAACCTAGGTCCTCTAGCTAATAAGTATCTGAGGCCAGATTTTAACGCGTGTCTTCCTAAGTCTAGGCCCAATGCTCCATCCATTGCACCGTCTAGCAGTCTCTGCCATCTTATTCTAGTCATTATTGGGCCAATGAATCTTAGGAGGAAAATCAGAAATGTAGCATTGCAAGAAACTAGAGGATTAATTTTACAGATGAAGAAAATGAGACCCAGGCACCCAGAAGTTATTTTTTTTTAATATCCTCTATTATTGCAAAAATACTGTAAGACCATCTTTATATATACTAAAAGACTGCCTTCGCTGTCCCTTTTACTAGGATATAACTTGAAAAGATCTTTTCTATCAGAGATTAGTATAAAAGTTCAATATTCATGATTTCTGAATTTGTATACAATTTTCATCTGACTTCAAAGTCAGGAGCTACATTGATGTCTTTTTTCTCAGTTTCAACTAGGCATACTAGTTACTTAGTCTTTGGACTCAGGCCTTCCCACATTCTGAGATGAGTTCTGGGCCCAAGCAAGAAAGGTGCCATCTCAGAAGCTCAATGATTCAATTCCAAGTTGTTTTTCCTGAAGGTACCCTATGCCTGGTTTCCACATCCACAGCCTAAATTTTTGTCCTTTTGGGCCTAGACTCTGATCTTAGCCCTCACCATTTGGTTGCTGAGCACCAGAGGGACTGTACAGTATAGTGAAAAGTGCCTTGGATCTGAAATCAGAGGACTTGGATTTAAATCCCAGCTCTGCCACAGATTATCTGTTTGGCATTTCTCCTCTGGGTCTCAGTTTCCTTAACTGTAAAATGAGAGGGGCCTTTGAAATCCCTGCTAGCTTCAAACCTCTGATTTTATGGATCTCTGTCCGAGTTCTGACTTTGATCCTCGGTGTCCTGGCTTAGGCTTCTGAATGCCAAGAATTGATTCCTTGCTTAGTGGTTCTCATGCTATTTCCTGGCCTCCTCTCTACCTTAGTAAGTAGACCTCAAACTGACTTTCTGATTAATGTTAGCCCTACTCCCAGAGATAGTACAATTCATTTTGGAGGTAGAGGCTTGGGTTTTAAATTTTAGTTGTTTCTAAATTTTCTTTGTGAACATGGAGCTAGGTAAATAGCACAATAAATAGAGAATTGGGCCTGAAGTCAGGAAGATCTGAGTTCAAATGCAGCTGCTGACTCAGTAGTAGTGTGATCTCCGACAAGTCACTTAACCTCTGTTTGCTTCACTTTCCTTAATTGTAAAGTGGGGATAATTTAATAATTAATAGTAATAGTACCTACCTTCCATGGTTATGGTGAGGATCAAATGAGATGATATTTGTAAAGTGCTTAGCACAGTATCTGGCACATAATAGGCATTTAGTAAATGTTTCTTTCTTTCCTTCCTTTCTTCCTTCCTTCCTTCCTTCCTTCCTTCCTTCCTTCCTTCCTTCCTTCCTTCCTTCCTTCCTTAAGACACTTAATTTCTCTGGGCCTTAGGCTTAGACTCTTCATCTGTAAAATGATGGGGTTGGGAACTAATGTCCCTTCCAGCTCTCAATCTGTGAATCTATTTATATAATTCCCTCTGTCTCTTTGCCTCTCTTTGTCCTAATGCCCCAGGCCTAGGGCAATAAGTTCTGCCTCTGATACTAGAATCAATAGCTCTGAAACCACAGGCAAGTCACTTAATTTTTTTGCAGAATGAGGGGTTTGGATTAGATGCTATCCAAAGTCAAGTCCTGACATTCTAACATTCCCATTGCCCTATTTTTTAGTGTGGTTATTATTGTTCCAAGAAAAATAATCAAAATTGCAAAGCACTGTGAAGGCCTGAAGAGTTGTCCATTTCTGAAAGAGAACTTCTATTAGTTAAATGTATGGAGGGCCACAATCAAGTTTGTATCTTATGCCTTGGAAGACACTTCCCCATTGTTTGAAGGTAGCTCTTCCACGTATGCAGAAGGAAAATGGCCCTTTTTTCCTTTTAAGGACCCAAACCACCAGCCTTCATTTTGCTTCTCATATATAGTCACGATGTCTCCTGTTGAGAAAATGAATGTAATTAGACAATAAGTGTGTCACAACTGTTTGGAAATCTGAGAGACTGCCTGGTTACTTAAACTTTTTAAAGAGAATAGTTATAGGAGGGAGGGGGACAGTGATTGGACTGAATTCTTTTATAGTTTTTTTTTACAGCCAGAATAAAAATAGATAATATCCCATTGTGTTACATTGTAACCTACAGCATACCTATTAATAATTATAGCTAACATTTATAGAGTTCAATCTAGTTTGCAGATTACTTTTACAACATCCCCTGGGAGATGGTTGTTATTTTATAGATTTTTTTTTAAATGAAGCTAAAAGAAAGATATTCAGTGGCGTGCCCAGAGTCAAAGTAAGTATCAGAGGCAAGATCTGATCCCAAGTCTTTCTAACTCCAAGTCAACCTAGTTGTCAATATATCCATACAGCCTGTGGTGCTTCTTCATGTTAGGAGGGCCTGAATATAGCTACAGGAATACAAAGCAAGGGTAGACAACTCTACTTCAAACCTCGATTATTGCTTAATGGAACGCTAGAGTAATCATTGTAGTTTTGTGCTGGCTACTAGAAGGCATAATAGGAATTGCAAAGAATTGCAACTCAAATACTAAGCACACTTGCAAGTATTCCTTCTGAGGAGAAATAAGATTGTCAAAAAATAAAGACAACCTCAGGTTCTTTGTTGTGCTGGATGGGTACAACTACAGCTTTGACTCATAAAAAAATTAAACTTGCTAGAGTCATAGGCTAGATAGAGTTCTGGGACTGAAGTCAGGAAGATTCCTCTTCCTGAGTTCAAATTTGGCCTCAGACACTTCTAGCTGTGTGACCCAGGACAAGTCGTAATAACTGTTTGCTTCATCCCCCCCCCCCCCCATATAAAATGAGCTGGACAAAGAAATGGCAAAGCACTCTTTCTTCACCAAGAAAACTCCAAAGGGGATCAGCAAGAGTCAGACACAATTGAACAATAACAAAGAAGAAATTCTGCTACCAGAAAATGGCCTGGGGCAAGCATCCTGAAATCTACTTTTTAATGAAGAAAAGACTTCAAGGAAAGAACTTGGACTTCAGGACACAGGCCCCTAATGGGGGAAGAAATCCTAATAAACTACTTTGTGAGCAGAGATCCCATGACAACAGGAGTTCAAGAAGCCCTTGCTGAGATGAACAATAGAGGGGCCAAATTAGGGAAAAGAGCACCTGAGATATGGTCACTGGAAATGTTTTTAGTTTCCAATTTTAATTATTCTTGTTAACTAGGTGCTAAGCTCTTTCTTCCTGCTGGAGTACTACCACTACCCGTACCTCTGTATTTTGGTACCATGAGGAAAATCTCTGATTGCCTTCTCTTAGATACAGTTCTACTCAGTAGATAAACAAATCTAGTGGCTCATCTGAGAAGCAGCAGATGGTAGCCAGTCAGCAGAGAGGTAGCCTCTCAGTAGCTTCAGAAATAGATATTCTAGCGGGAATACAATCCAGGAGTTTTCCTTTTTCTTTTCCCAACAATGGCATGGCATGGAAAGATAGTGGAGTAACAAGAACTCTAGCCAAGCTCTACCCTACAACTCCACACAAAGTGTACCATGTGAAGTCTTGGTCAGGAAAGCCGAGGGGAAAAAAATCAAAATGAGTAATTTTCTCAGCCCAGATGAGAAAAGGGAGACAGGTCTTTGGCCACTGGACATTGGGTCTAGCCAGGAATGGCTGTATGGAACATTCCAGGGCAGGGAGAGGCTGTACACCAGAGCAAAGGGAAAGATTTTTTCTTTTTGGTTTTGTATGCCCAGCATTTACCATAGAATGTGGCACATAACAGGTGTTTAATATGTCTTTCAATTAATTACTATTCTGCTTAACTGCCTATTATCTTGAATCCATGTGTGATTTATTTTGGTCTGGACAAAGGGAATGTTGAACAGGAATTCAGGACTAGTAATTAGAAGAGATGATGACTGGGCAGCTAGGTGACTCAGTGTAGGGTATGGCTTGGAGAGATGTTGGGCTACACATACAAATAAAATTCTTAAATGACTAAAAGTTAAATATCTTTGAATACAAAATTTAAACTTTTTTAGAGCAACTAGTAAAAGGAAACAGAATTGATAAGACATTTACCTCACTAATTTTTAATTATTCCTTGATAATAGGACAAATGTTGAAGGGAAAACATGTACATTGATACACTATTGATGGAACTAGGACTTGATCCAGCTATTTTGGGAAGCAATTGTTTGGTTTATTGTTTATTTGTAACTTTTTTTAAAAAATCATGCGTCCCAAATTTGCTCCTCTCATCTCTCTCCCACTCATTAAGAAGGCAAACAGTATGGTATCGATTATACATGTGCCATGTATAATACATTTCTATATTAGCCGTATTGGTAGGGAGAAATCAAGAAAAATAAAGAAAATGAAAAAAATCTGCTTCAATCTGCACTCAGAGTTCATCAGTTCTCTGGAGGAAGATAGCATTTTTCATCATGAGTTCTTTGGAATTGTCTTGGATCATTGTACTGATAAGAATAGCTAAGTTTCACAGTTGATTCTCATTATATTATTGCTGTTACTATGTACAATGATCTTCTGGTTCTGACAGGAAAGTAATTTAGAATGATGTCTACTAAGTTACCAAATTGTTCATACTCTTTGGTCCAGCTATTCCTCTAGTTGGCTAATAGCCCAGGGAAATCAAAGAAGGAGAAAAAGATCACTAGGTACAAATATATTTTTAGCAGCTTTTTTCATAGTGCCCTAACACTGGAAATTATGAGTGTCTTCCTATTGGGTCATGGTGAAGCAGATTGTGGTGTATGAATGTATTGAAATCTAGTGCCATAAGAAATGTTAAAATGGACAATTTCAGAGGAAACCCTATGGGAAGATCTTCATGAATTTATATAGAGCGAAGGTGAATAGAATAGGAGAACAATATAATTATAACATTATAGGGAAAGAAAAAAAAAACCTTAGAAAGACTTTAGAACTTTAGAACCCCACACCTTTGGACTGAGAAATAATGAGTTTGAAATGAAGAAAAAGATCTAGAATTTCAGAATGTGAGCATTTGTTTTGGTAGACTATGAAAATGAGGGAGGGGAAAGGAAGGAAGTCAAAGGAGTGAATGAGGATTTTTTAAAAACCATATGCCAGTCATTATGTTAAGTGTTTTACAATCTTTTTTGATTCTCACAACAACACAGGGAAGTAGGTACAATTATTAATACCATTTTACAGCTGAAAAACTGAGTTATGCAGAAGTTAAGACTTGTCCAAAAGGTCACAGAGTTGCTGAATCTCTGAGGTCAAATTTGAACTCCGTCTTCCTGACTCTAGATCTAGTACTCTATCTACTGCACCATATAGCTATTTGAAAGATGGACTAATTTTTAAAATTCATATTAAAAATACATATTTAAAAATATATACTGTCCTTTGGTTGCCAAAGATGGCTTCCTGCCAAAACTATTTACAGGATTTTGTTTTTCTTTTGTGGGGGGAGATAAAAAAAAATGCTTGGTAATTCAAAAAATTTTTCAAAAAGTCCCTTTGCACTTCATGTTTTCTTGTTTCACTCTTTCATTTGAATCTTACAAAAGGCCTTCTGTACAATATTCTTTCTGTTTTGCTATGTATATGAAAATGAGAATTTTATTTTAATTTCAAAAGTTTACAAAAATTAAAAAACAAAAAAGAAAGTTGGGGTTCTGAGGGGAAAAAAGAAAAAGAAAAATGAAATCCAGACCAGTGGGAATGACTTGTTTCTTTGGAGCAGTTAGGTGGCACAGTGGATAGAGTGCTAGGTCTGGAGTTGGGATGTCCGGGCTTGAGACTTGACTCTGCTACTTAATTGGACTGTGACTTCAGGCAGAAGTATTAGCCATTTCCTAGCTGTGTGACTGTGGGCAAGTCACTTAACCCATTTGCCTAGCCCTTGCCCTTTTACTAAAACAGGAAGTAAGGGTTAAAAAATAATTTAAAGACTTTTCTCAGCTCATACAACTACTAAGAAGTAGGTCCAAGAGAGAGTCAGGTGCCCAGATTCCCAAAAGTCCTTTATACATACTGCTGTGTCCCCTACCTGCCTTCCCACCCTTGGATGATACTCTGAAGGTCAGTAGTATAATACAAAAAATGCTTTGTCTTCATATAGTCAATAATCTTGTCATTTTAATTCAATAACTATTTATTAAGTCTTTTCTGTGGACATAACATTGCTAGGCCCTCAGGGAGATACAGAGATGAATGAGACTCACAGATCTTCCCCAGACACTTGCCAAAGGAATAGCATTAATTCAAGGAGCTGTAAGACATTATGTTTCCAAGTCTATTAACATCTTTCTCTTCATCAGAGAAATACTTCAGAAACTGGCTTCATTAGCCAGATAGTAACTACAACCTGACCAGAGCAAACATGGTGCAGGGTCTTCAATGTGTGACTCTAAAGGTTCTCTTGGTTTGACCTGGGGCACTGGAGCCATTTTTTACTCATCAGTAATATTCCTTTACTGACCAATGATCCCTCGCCAATCAATATTCCCAGATCTTTGCTCTCGTATTAATGGCCCCACCATTTGTGACAACAGAAAAAGAAGGCATTCCATGTCCTGTCTTCCTACTTTTGCACTGGCCATTTTCCAGCCTGTAACGGACTCTTTCCTTATTTCTGCTTCTTAGAATCCCTTCAAGACTCAGCACAAACCCCATTTTCCAAAAGAAGTCTTTCCTGTGTGCACAGCACCCTGTCCCTGCCAACTTGCTAGTGCCTTCCCTCCATAAGCTACACTATTCATTTTTATAGCCCTGGGTAATTCCCTGTAACCTTTCTCAGCCTCAGTTTTCCAGATAAAATGGAGATAATAATAGCATCTAACTTGCAGGGTTATTTTGTGGATCAAATGAGATAATATCTAAAATGTTTCCAACATTTTAGAGTATTTTCTAAATTCTGGCTATGATTTTAAAAAATTCTTCTCTCTGTCTCTTGTGTGTCTCTGTCTCTGTGTGTCAGTGTGTCAGTGTGTCTGTCTGTCACACACACACACTTTCTCTCTCTCTCTCTCTCTCTCTCTCTCTCTCTCTCTCTCTCTCTCTCTCTCTCTCTCTCTCTCTCCCCAAAGTAAGCTCCGTGAGGGCAACTGCTTTGGTGTTCTCTTTGTATTTGTCACACTCATCACCTTGACTGACCCATAGTTGTGACTTAATAATTGATTGTCAATCAATTTTAAGACAGATTTAACCTGCCACAGAATTCCTATATGAAACTTTTTATGCCAAATTAAAATTGTAAGAAGTGCAGGCTATAGTGGAAAATTCATAGGCTATGGAATCAGGAGTCTCTAATTTTTACTCTTGGCTCTGTCATTAGCTAGCTGTATTTCCTAGGACAAGTCTCTTTCGAGGTTCCCTAGGCCTCAGTTTCTTGCTTTCTAAAATGAAGAACTTGAACTAAATGATCTTTAAGATCTCTTTTCACTCTAACATTTTAGGAGCTAAGATCCTGGGAGCCTCCTGTGCAAAAACCATATTAAATTCCTAAGCCTGACCACCAAACACAAGAAATGCTAACTCACCAAATGACCTTGACTAAATTGTTTTTCATTCATGAGCTTATTTTTATCTTGTGAAAGATGGAGTTAAATTTGTACTGTCTTCATTAGGTAGTCATGAGTTACAAGGATTACCTGAACACATAACTAAGCCAAAGTAAGGCTCTTTGGTGATGATATTGTTATTTATTTATTTTTAAACCGTTACCTTCAATCTTAGAATCAATACCACACATTGGGTCCAAGGCAGAAAAGCAGTAAGAGCTAAGCAATGGGGATTAAAGATTTACCCAGAATCACATAGCTAGGAAGTATCTGAGGCCAGATTTAAACCTGGGACCTCCTGTCTCTGGGCCTGGCTCTCAAATCATTGAGCTACCTACCTGCCCCCAGTATTATTATTTAAAGTAGAGAAAGGCATCCAACACTTAAGAGTATATCTTACCTTTTTCCAGATTTAATTCATCATCTCCTCTGGCTTGAAATTGATATAAGGCTTTGCATGTACCATTGCCAAGACTGGTGATTCCTGAAGCTAGAAACATATTAATTTGCAATTACTACAAGGTTTCATTAGACACAGAGAAGGATAGTAGAAATCTGTGCAGTTAAATAACAGCATCTCATTGCCTTTCAGCTAGCCAATCCCCACTGCTGTCACCTTCTTCTAGTCTTGAGCTTATTGAGTTGACCTTGAATCACTTGCCTCCAGGTCTCATAACTGCTTATGCATTATCAAACCTACCCCTGTGTCCCTAGCCTCATCCTTCCTTCACCTTCTTGGCTCCTATTCTCCAGCAGCTGAACATAGATGGAAAAAAATCATTCAAATAGAGCCTTTAAATATTTATACTAATATAAAATGGGCTCTCACTGTTGCATGGTGGATCTTTTATTTTTCTCTAATTGGCTATCACCCCCCGAGCAGTGTTGCTCTCTTCAAGACCTTTATATCCATCTCTTCTGGCAGAAAATCTCTGCTTTAGCCTTAATGAGAAAATCAAGGCAGTCTATTCTTTTTTCTAACCTATTCAATTCTTCAAAACTAAGTCTATACTGTTCCTCATTCTTCCTTGTTTTGGTCTCTGAAAAAGAGATGTTTTGTTTTTTTGTCAACGATTCCTTTTCCTATGTCAATCGTGTCATTCACTATCTTTTGTCTCTTACAGATCCTGGCCTCTCCTATCATTCTGTCTCTGTCTCTCTTTCTCATATCTTCAATCTTTTTTTTTTAATCTACTGGCTCTTTGCTATCTACAGGCATGCCCAAGGCTTCCCTACCTTTTAAAAACCTCCACTTGACCTCACCATCCCCTCAATTTATTGTCCTCCATGTCTTCTCCTTTTCATAGCCAAATGTCTAGTAAAAGCTATTTATTCTTGGCTCCACTTTGTAAACTACCACTCACTTTTCAACCTCTGCAATCTGGGGGGCAGCTGGGTAGCTCAGTGGATTGAGAGTCAGGCCTAGAGACTGGAGGGCCTGGGTTCAAATCCAGCCTCAGACACTTCCCAGCTGTGTAACCCTGGGCAAGTCACTTGACCCCCATTGCCTACCCTTACCACTCTTCTGTCTTGGATCCAATACACAGTATTGACTCCAAGATGGAAGGGAAAGCAAGAGTTTAAAAAAAAAAATGTAAACTCTGCAATCTGGCTTCCAAGTCTACCATTTGACTAAAGTTGTTATCTTCAAGTTTATTAATAATGCATTAACTATTCTATCTCATAGGTTTTTATTCTCAACCTTTGTTCTACTTAATTTTTCTTTAGCTTTCAACACCCAAACTCATCCTCAGCTCCATAGTACGCTCTTCTTCCTGGACTTCCATGATAATCCACTCTCCTAATTATTTTAGGAGGTTATCTCGTCTGACCACCAGTTCTTAGTTTCCTTTTCCAGATTCTCTGTCTCTCTCTCTGTCTCTCTCTCTGTCTCTCTCTCTGTCTCTCTCTCTCTCTCTCTCTCTCTCTCTCTCTCTCTCTCTCTCTCTCTCTCTCTCCTCTGTCTGGAACCTCTTCTTTCTCTGTCTTTAAGATTACACCCATTTTCCTGGGTCCTGTGATCATTTCTGTGCAAATCATCAATCAACTGCTAGATATTTCCACTTAGATGTTCTATAGATATCTTAAACAGATAACTCAGCCTGTATAGGGGGAAGGTTATCATCTTCTCCACCCTCAAAATCTGACACATTCCCTTATTTCCCTTGAGGGCACCACCTTCCTTCTAGTCACTCAAGGTCATAATCTTGGAGCTATTTTTTTACTCTGTCTTCATCCTCATCCTTCATATTTAAACAGCTGCCAAGCCTTATTGAATCTATCTTCACATAATCTCTCAAATCTACTTCTTTTCCTCCCAACTCGCCAACCACCCAAGTTTAAGTGCCCATCACCATTCTTCTGGAATACTGCAATAACTACCCCATTTGTTTCCCATTTTTCAGTTCTTCCTTATTCCACCTATCTTATTATACAGCTGCCTGTATAGTCTTCCTAAGTGATTGATTACTCCCCTGCTCAAAAATCTTCAGTGATTTTCCATTCCCTCTATGACAAAATATAAATTCAATAGCCTGGCATTTAAGCTGCTCCAAAATCTAGTTCAATCAGGATTATTTCTTAGTCTTCCTTTTTTATACCATAGATAAAGCAATCAAACTGGCTATTTACTTTTCCCTGAACTGAACATTCTAGTTCAATTTTTTGCCTAGTCTGTTCCACATGCCTGGTGTACATTTCTTCCTGATCTCTGCCTGTTAGATCCCTTAGCTTAAGTTCAACCCAAGTGACACCCTCTTTGAAGCTTTCTTTGTTCTATGTAGTCATTAAATTCTCTTCTTTGAATTTTATTTTATTTATTTATCTTGTAAACATGCTATGTCCCTTTCCATAAGGATTCAAGCTCCATAAAGACACCGTTTTGTTCTTCTCTTTCTATACAGTATCTAGTGTAGCTCCTTGCACACATTAGGGTATTTCACAAGTATCTATTGAATTGAATTAAAGGAAAATTGACAGTAGCTATAATTTTACAATAGCTATAATTTTAAGGTTTTAGTGTAATTTTACGGTAGGTATAATTTTAAGGTTTTATCATATAATTTAAAGTTTTAAAGACATATTTCTCACATGAACTCATTGTACATTGATTAGATAATTTGTATGTTGCTTACATGATTACTCTAGAAAGGACATTCAGTGATGCTATAGGCTTACATGAGGAAATGTACTGTTTTTCAACTAGTGTATCATGATGCTTCAGTGAATTGTGAAGACCTCCTTAGTATATTGTGTTGTTTTGTGTTTCCTATTCTCCTTTTGCCAACTTTTAGCCAAGAGAATGGAGGAAGGGTGGTTGTTATAACTGTAGCTTAGGGAAGGGAAAATGACTTTTCTTTCTTTATTTCTTTGTTTCTTTGTTTCTCCCTATCTTTCTTTCCTTCCTTTTCTTCCTTCCCTTTCTCCCTCACTCCCTCCCTTCCTTCCTTCCCATTTTCCTGGCAGGAGGTAGTTAAGAGATATGGATCTACAGTTGTAGAGACAAGAGGTTATGTGGAGAGTGTGTTCCATTGCCCTTATGTGTGGTAAGACAAGAGAACATAGATAATTGTGTTTCTCAAGCTAGAGGACAATCTTGGAGAAGGTTGTGGTGACTCTAACCACAAAGCTCCAAAAAACGATGGTGCTGGCAACTGGTAGTGACCACTAAATTCTCAGAAGGAGGTGGATATCAGATTTTCTATGAAGCTTTTGTATGAATATCACATATTTTTTCTGGCATTAACCCTTCTTCTTGACACAGATATATGCAACATTGATTTTAGTTAATAATAAATTTAGAGATTAGATATAAAGTTACCTAAAGGTACAGATCCTGGATTATTCAACAGTCCACTGGAAGATGTTCTCACAGCATTTTCTAATCTCTTAGTCATAAAAGGACGTGATATTTTTACTGAACTGTGTGTCTGGTCCTGTGAATAAAAAATAACTAATGAAAAGGGCATGATTATTTATTGTCACCATAAGCACTGACCATTAAATAAAAATAACCATTTTAAAGGAATTTTCTCAATAATTTATGTATCGTTCCTTTGGTTATTAATAATAATAATAGTAACATTTAGCATTTACTGGCACCTTTAGGTTTTCAAATTACTTAATATGTTCTCTTATTCTATATATACATCTAATGTTTACAACAACCCTATGAAGTTGGTCCTATTGTCATCTCCATTTTACAGATGAAGAAAATGAGGCAGAGAGAAGCCAAGTTCAGGATCACATAGCTAGTAAGTGTCTAAGAAAGGATTTGAATTCAGGTCTTCCTAACTTCAGATCTATTATTTTATCCACTGGACTGCCTCCCATGTGAAAAGATTGTTTTGATACATCACTGAATGACACCATCCAATTTTGCTTCTGATTTTGTAATTTTCCAGAATTCCCATAATTACATCATTCTACAACCAATATTCATAACCCTGATCTCCATGTGAAGCCAACAAAATCTTTATATGTGTAATACAAATTCAATCTTTAAGGGTTTTAACTAAGTTGAAAGTCTTATGAGTATGTCCAAATGATTGAGAATAATATGCTGATTGTGGGTAGTAGGAAAAGGGAAATGGTTACCTTGGGGATAAGTGCTCACAGTAGAGCCACAATGCTCTTTTCTGATATGAACTAGAAAGAGAGGCAGTCAGATGGCATAGTAGGCTGAGGGCGGGACTCAGAGTCAGGAAGTTCTTTGTCTTGTCTGGCAATTTCTGATCCCTTGGACCATGGCACGGCAATATTGTCCATGGGGTTTTCTTGGTAATAATTCTGGAATGGTTTGCCATCTTCTTTTCCAATTGGATTAAGGCAAACAGAGGTTGAATTACTTGCCTATGGTGACACAGTCAGAAAGTGTCTAAGGTCATATTTGAACCCAGGACTTCCTGACTCCAGACCAAGTGCTCTGCTGCCTGAGCCATCTAAATGCCTTTCATTTTAATCAGGAAGTTAGGAAAATTTGAGTTCAAACCTGGTCTCAGACACTAGCTATGTGATCCTGGATAAGTCACTTAGCTTCTATCTGCCTCAGTTTCCTCAGCTGAAAAATAATAATAACACCCACTTCCCAGGGTTGTTATGATGATCAAACAAGGTAATATTTGTAAAATACTTTGCAAACAGTACAATGATCTATAAATGCTAGTTATTATTAAGAGAATATTAAGAGATAACCATCCAGGTTATGATCATCCCTGGACTAATCACTAAGACAAGTGAATTTTTTTTTTTTACATTGTAGGTAATTACATATATAATTGTGCCCCTTTCTCTGCTGATTCATTATTCACTGATCCCCATGGTTAACTGTAGGGGGAAAAATGAAAAAATTGGAAAATTCCAGAAAAGAAAAAAACTTAAACAGTTCATAAATTTTAAACTGCCTGCCAAGCAAGTACAGCTTTTAACAGGGTAAAGTCCATCCTCGCAGTACCTGACTCATCTCCCTTTGTCCTCATACCCACGCTCCCGTGAAAAACTTTTTTCCAGTCTGCCTCTATGTTCTCACTGATTATATTCTAGAATTCAAGCAGTGCCTTTTTGAAAGCCTTTATTTATTGTAATAATGGCCCCAAAGCCATTAGGTAGTGGTAGCAGTGCTGGGTAATGCAGTTGTGCCCCAGTATTTGCTGATTCAGGAATCTGCTGATTCAATTACTGGAGTTAACAGCAGATGTTCACTTATATCTGCAGTTTCCGCCATCCACAGTAGGTCGTGGAACATATCTCCCCTGGCTACAGGGCTCTGCTGTACTTATGTAGAAAGGTGATAACAGCACTCAACAGATACATGCAATTAGCTGCCATTTTCCACTCAAGTCTTCTTTTAGTACCTTATTGTGGGGTGGAGATGACCCTGACTCAGCTGAGCGTAAAATCTGGGCAGATGCTCCCAAGCTGGCATGGCTTTGAGTTCAAGCCTACAAATAGACTATTGAGGATTGTTCAGTAAAGTGTAAATGTTTCCAATAACTGCCAAAACCATCTCTTCCAAAATGGAAGTGGTATAGGGTCCCCAGTGGTGAAAGCACAAATCTTTTCAAGAATCCAAGTCCTTATGCATTTACATAGCAATGACATCTTAAAGTGACAAATACATATGAGAGTGATTTATTTGAATTGCTCAAACAACAATGACTCTTCATTTAGACAGATTTATGCAGTATGAAAAAAAATGTGTGCTAACTTGTTATGTTATTTAAAAGTATAAACAAAATTTAAGAAAGTATGGCTTAACCTTTTTTAGAGGGGGATACTTTTTTAAATCAGGAGGCTCTTACTCCACTGTCATACATTGCTTTCATTTTTCTGTACCAATGGTTAAAGAAAAAATAGAGGCCAGCATAAAATGAACTCCCAAATCAATGAATCAATAAAATGAGGGTGAGATATTATAAGAACATCTATACTTCAGCATCAGGGTTTTTTGTTAAGATTTTTACAAATAATTTTTTCTCAAGTTTTCCTTTTATAAAATTTCGTAGAGCCATATTTATTATACAGCCATTTAATATCTATACAAATTGTAAAAAATTTATATAAATATTTTATACCAAATGTAAGGACACATATAAATAATTTATAAAACAAATTGTCAAAAAGTGTACAGCGAACAATTTTTAAATACCTAAAATAGCAGTACCAATTTGTTGTACCTCTGACACTAATGGCGTGACTTTGGGCAAGTCATTCCTTAAGGCTCAGTTTTCTTGCCTGTAAAGCAGGTATTTCATTACCCACAAGACCTACTTTGAGTAGGATAATTTGTATAAAATGTTTTGTGAACCTTAAGTGTGATCAAAATGTCAGTTATTATTGTTAAAATGAATATATTCTTTTATCTGATTGTTAAAATAGGTTCAGTAGGATTATTACTTAGTAATTGTTGGTGGTGGTTCTTGTTATGACTTTAAAAGAATAAAACTATAGTAAAAAATTCTATATAATCTGGATTATTTGCATAGAGAACATCTAATTCAAATAATATTCTCTACTTCATCCCATCTTTGTTTTTATTTTTATTTAATAAATAAAATAAATTTGTTTAAATTTATTAAATTTATTATTTTTTAATTAACAAAATTTAACTGTGTATTAGAAGATGGATAATGATTTTCCTGTTGTGAAAAGGGAAGTAGATTAACTACTTTTTCTACTCAGTAACCTGAATTTGTTCCCACTCCCAATGCCAATATACCATGACCTTGATCTTTAGGGCCCATGATTCCCTATTCTATTCTATGACTCTGTTAGTCATAGTGCCTCAGTTCCTCCATTTCTAAAGATGAAGGGATATTTTTCTTCCTTGAATATTTGTAAATTTACATCAAAGTATTAAACTAACAACTTCATTGCCTGGCCATTACTTTAACATGCTTCTATTGGGGGCAGCTGGGTGACTCAGTGGATAGAGAGTGAGGTCTTGAGATGAGAGGTTCAAATGTGGCTTCAGACACTTCTTAACTGTGTGACCTCAGCAAGTCACTTAACCTCCATTCTCTGTTCCTTATCACTCTTCTGCCTGAAAACCACAGAGAGTATTGATTCTAAAACAGAAGGCAAGGGTTTAAATAAAAAATACTTATGACCACAATGTTTTTTCCTAGAAATAGTAACGTTACCTTCTCCTTCCACTTGGAGATACAAGAGCTGCATGGATGTGTTGGTTTAGGTCTCTGCTCAAGATCAGCCAATACAGATGACAATTTGAAGAAATTGGCTTGCAGAAGGTCTAGTTTCAGGTTGGTCTGCAGGAACATAATTTAGTTACAAGAGTAATATTAATAAGATGTCAACATTGGAGAATGAAAGAGGAATAGAGGAGCTTTCAAAAGTCCAGGGGATTTTCAGAAAAGTGTGAAATTCATCCATAATGTTATATTTTTATTCAACTTTGACATTTTTAGAGTATCTTTCCCCGGTCTACCCTACCACTATATCTACTACCCTACTGTTCATTACCAACTGACTTTGGCAAGTCACTTAATCTCTGCTTGCCTTGGTAGATGGCTTAGTGAATAGAGCACAGGGCCTGGAGTCTCACCAACAATCATCTATACTTTGGATATTTCTAGCCGGGAACATTACAAATTGTCCTTTACTATAATCAGACAACTCAGCTTCTCCAAAATCCCTGCCCAGTCCTTCACTGAAATCTATTTCCTTTGACTTTCTTTCTCCCTGCTGATATGGTGTCTGACCTATAAGGCAATACAGAACAAGTTTATTTGTACTTCTACATGACAACAATTTAAATACTTGATGACAGCTATCACATTCCTCCATAAACAAGACAACCCCTCTCTTGCCTGTGGGCATTCTCTCTGGCTGTCTGCCATACCTGGAATGTTCTCCCCCTTCATCTTGGCCTCTTGGCTTGGCTTTCCCGCCTTCCTTTAAGTCCCAACAAAAATCCCATCTTTTACAAGAAGCCTTTCTTAATCCCCTCTTCTAGTGCCATCTCTCTGGTGATCATTCTTATTTAACCTGTACTTGTTTGTATATCATCAATCATCTTCTTGGGAGCTAATATTCCTTTAGCTCTTACAATGTGGTAGGCCCTACTAACAACTCTGGGAGCTGAGTGCTATTATGATTATCTTCATTTTAAAGATGAAGAAATTGAATCAAACAGAAGTTGTGATTTAGCATCACACAGCCATTAGGGGAGCTCTATCCACTTTGCTGCTTATGTGAACTATGCAAATATAATCATTTGCATGTTGTGTTCCCAATGAGATTGTCCCTTTAGGGTAGTGATTGTCTTGCCTTTCTTCACTATGACCAATTTTTAGCACATCTCCTGGTTTATAGAAGATGCTCAATAAATGCTTATTGATTATTTGATTGATGATCAGAGTCAAGATCCAAAAGGGTTTTGGGAGGCTAAAGTACTGAGGTGAATCTAATAATGTGAAATTCATTAGGGATAAATGTAAAGTTTTGCACTTAAGTACAAGAAATCAATTTCCCAAATACAAAAGGGAGGCAGTATGATTAGAGAAAAGTAGTTTTTAAAAAATCTAGTGTTTTCAGAAGAAAAACAACTGCTTGAACACATGGGTTAATGCAGACATGATTTGGGATGTAGACTCTAAATGACCACCTCAGTGCAACTATCAATAATATGGAAATAGGCCTTGATCAATGACACATGTAAAAACCAGTGGAAATGAGCGTTGGCTACAGGGGTCGGGGGTTGGGAGGATGGAGGAGAGAGTAAGAACATGAATCATAACCACGGAAAATTTTTCTAAAAAAAATCTAGTGTTTTAAGTGAACTTCAAGTTCAATTTAATTTACCAGAATAATTCTATAGCCAAAAAAGCTAATGTGACGTTAGGGTACATTAAGAAGGACAAAGTTTCCAAAAATAAAGAAAATACATGCAATCCTACTGTATTCTACCCTCATTATATTAATCTGGAGTATTGTGTTCTATACTCTTCACCTTGATTTAAGAAGGACGTCATTAATTGTAAAAGGGCAACAAGGGTGATAAAGAACCTTGAGGCCTTGTCACATAAGGATCATTTGATGAGCTGAGGATGTTAAGTCTAGAGAACAGATGATTCACTGGGGACAGGATAGCTATGTTTATACATTTTAAAGCTACCATATGGAGAAGGGATTAAATTTGCTTTGTTTAACCAAAGAAAGAAGAATTAGAAATATTGGGTAGAGGTTGAAAAAAGGCCAATTTAGGCTTAGTATCAGGAAAATGTTTGCTAACAATTGTGTTACCCCAAAATGGAAAAGATTCTCTCAAAAGGTGACGGATCTCTCCCCCTTGAAATTCTTCAAGCAGCAAATAAATGATCACTTGTTGGATGTCTTATAGTGGAAATTATTTTTTATTAAAGGACTGTATTTTCTGACATCCCCTTCAGCTATCGATTTCAGTGATTCTGTTTTATTTTCTCTTTAGACTAACATCTTTAATTCCCTTGCTTATGACCCATTTGGCATGGATACCAGGACCATCAATATCATGGCCACCAGCCTCTGATCATGCTCTACCTTGTCAATGTCTCTCTTTAAATAAAGTAATGATGAGGGCAGGTAGGTGGCCCAGCGGATTGAAAGCCATGCCTAGAGAAGGAAGTCCTGGGTTCAAATTTGGCCTCAGTTACTTCCTACCTCTGTGACCCTGGGCAAGTCACATAATCCCATTGTCTAGCCCTTATTGTTCTTCTGCCTTAGAACCAATATACAGTATTGATTCTAAGACAGAAGGTAAAGATTTTTCTAAAGAAAAAAAATGATGAGAAGAGAGTATACAGGAAATATAAAACAGAGCTGATGTTCTCAAACTAATTTTTTTAACTTCATTGATTCATACTAATGATAGAGCCTTCCACTCATCATTCTGAATTTTTTTCATTTTCTTTCATTTTTTTTTAAACCCTTACTTTCCATCTTAGAATCAATACTTGTGTATTGGTTCTAAGACAGAAGCATGGTAAGAGGTAGGCAATGGGGGTTAAGTGACTTGCCCAGGGTCACAAGTAACTAACTTCTTTTGTATATGTAGAAATATATTCTATGTTAACTATGTGGATGATTGCCTTTACTGCCCCACTAGATCAGAAGTACATGAAGTACTGAGAATAAACCTCAGGTTTGTTTTACTCTCAAGCATTCCCAGCCCTACTAAGTCCTCCTTCTTTGAACACTGCTATTCTACTGTGAGCTTAATAAAATTTGGAGAAAGGGCCAAAAAAGGAATGAACTTAAAGGGCTGCATTAATTCTCATGCTTTAAGGCTTTGTTTTGATAAATACTATTTCCTTTTAATTATTTAGGTCAATATCCAATGCTATAAGTGACCTGTAGTCTACTTTTGCCATACATGAAAAGTTTAGTAATAAGTGTCATTGCAACTTGTAATAACCTTTATTCTATAATAAGTGAGATGCAGTAGTTGTGGATTTTTTGTTTTTTCTTTTCTAGAAACATTAGTTTGTGGATGAGTGAATTGAAATTATCCCGACCTTGCATAGCACCCCTGTTGAGAGACACTCATGCTCTGCAAAATGGATTAAAGAAACCCAGCTATAATATCTAACAGACTCCATCATAGAATAATTGAAACTGCTTTTATTTAGATTCCCAAACAATAAAAACCTGCAGCTACAACAGCAGGATATCTTGGGCATATTGGATGTTGTTAGGTATTATGCAAAGCAGAGGAAATGGGCAAAGAGAAGTTGGGCTCATTTGAAACACTGCTAAAATCTTTCCTTTTCCGTGAAACCTTCCCAGAATAATTCCACCAAGTTTTAATTCCTGGGAGCACTCCAGTCCTACCACAGCACTGTTGTTGTTATTGTTGTTGTTGGTGGTTTTGAGTCATTTAAGTAGTGTCAGACTCATTTGGAGTTTTCTCTTGGAGTTACTTGAGTGGTTTGCCATTTCCTTCTCCAGCTCATGTTTCAAAGGAGGAAACTAATGCCAACAGGGTTAAATGACTTGGTTAGGGTCACACATCTAAGTATCAGAGGTCAGATTTGAAGATCAGGTCTTCTTGACTCTATGTCAGGTACTCTACCTACTACAGCACTATTACATCTTAACAAAGCTCCAAGTAGTTTCCATTCTGTAATTTTCTCATATATGATTCATGTGGAACGAGGTCTCATGGTGTAATGAATAGAAAACTGGGCTTCAAGTCAGGAAGACCTAATTCGAATCCCACCTTTATTGCTCAATGGCCGTGTGATTCTGGACAAGTCATTTAACTTCTCAATACCCCACTAAAGTCTCTAACACAGGACAGTTGCCAATCTGCTGTGTCATTTGGAATTATTATAAGCCTTGGGAGACTACAAGTCCCAGGACTCTCTCTGTTATAACTTCCCCTGACAACTCCCACTTTTTTTTTTTTTTTTTTTTTTTTTAATTTTAAACCCTTAACTTCTGTGTATTGATTTATAGGTGGAAGATTGGTAAGGGTAGGCAATGGGGGTTAAGTGACTTGCCCAGGATCACACAGCTGGGAAGTATCTGAGGCCGGATTTGAGCCTAGGACCTCCTGTCTCTAGGCCTGGCTCTCAATCCACTGAGCTACCCAGCTGCCCCCTGACAACTCCCACTTCCTTTGTGGGAGGTGTCAGGTAAAGCATAAAAGAGAAAGTTTGGCGCCTTTTCTCTCTCTAGACCCTGGAATGCTCTGCTCTCCCCTGCTAGAGGCTGAACCCTGCAGATCTCTCTTGGTGCCTTTTCCCCTTTCTTCCTACCTCCTAGACCTTCTACTTCCTAGACCTTCCCCTTTCTAATCTAGATAAAACCTAGCTCTTCAAAACCCTAAAGTTGCTCTCTGATCATTCATTTGAGGTCAATTTCCCCTGGGGGGGGGCAGGGCTGGAGACCTCTACCTTCCTCTCTCCTTTCTCCCATTCCATCCTACCTTCCTCCCTTCACTTTCAGCACACACTGCATTGGTGGAGGGAGTTCTTGCACCTGGAAGCTCCTTATTCTAGTGAAACCCTGGGTTCCAATCAAGTATGAGTCATGTATTTTTGAAGAATTATTTGCGGGCATTTGGACTTTTCCATGATCCTGAAATGATATCATTTGGGTGGCTGCCTAATCTACTTCTATGGAGGTATGCCTCTTGCTTGAACAGTTGTTTTGTAGTTGGGTTCAACTCTTTGTGACCCCATAGACCATGAGGTTTTTGTGACAAGACTACTGGCATGTTTCGCCATTTCTTTTTCCAGTGGTCCCAGTGGATCCTTTTGTCACAATCAGAGGTTAAGTGACTTGTCCAGGGTCCCACAGCTAGAATGTGAAAAAGAATTCTTTACTCTGTTGTCTATCCTGAGTTAACACTAACTTAAATACTCCTGCTTAGTACCTCACTAGACTAAAGACAGGATTAACTCCTCCTGGTCTACTTTTGAATTGAATCAGGAAAAGATTAAACACCCTACTTAGTAGTAGGTGAGAAGCTAGCAAGGTACTTAGAGAATTCAAACCCTTAGAAATTCAATCAAATCAGGAAACTGAACCTTTTTGATGAGATCTTTACCTTCAGAAGGTGAGAAATCTATCCCACAGACACTGCTCCCTAAGCAGTGGTAGACAATTTGGAAACTGTGATTGGCTCCTGTGAAAAGGGGAAGGGATGAGAAGTCACCATAAAAAGTAAGTCCAGAACTCTTTCAGGGCAGATTGTCTTTGAGAAGATAGTCTGAAGAGATTGTCTTCTGGAGATAGTCTTAGATAGTCTTCAAGGGATCTTTACTGGAGACTATGGCTTGGATCATGGGTTCAGAGCTCAGCTTCTACTTGGACTCTTGACTCTTGGATTACTCCATTGGGTGAGTAAAAGGCGGGCCCCTTTCCTAGCTTCTGGAGAGACTAGCTTCCATCTTGGAGGAGACCATGTGGTTGCTCACTACCAGCATTCCTGTTTGAGAGTTAATTAATCTCTGCCTGGATTAAGCAGACCCAGAGCAAAACATTTAGGTCGATAGGATGGATAACTTCTCTAACCCCCTCACATTTCTCTTCTTTATTGTTTCCTCTTTATTTGTATATATTTGTAAATAAATTTCTGACTTAAGATATAATAAATATTGGCCGATCACAAAATTTCATATCATCATTGTCCAACCATTAATTTTAATCTTTACAGAAAGTATCTGAGACTAGACATGAACTTACGTCTTCCTGACTCCAGATCCAGTGCTCTTGGTCATGACATCATAGCTGCCTCTCTTGCCCAAATATGAAGTCACAAAATATTGATAACTGATTTGTCTAGAAATTTATAATCAAAGGTATCTGACTAGATATAATATAACAAACATTAATATTAAGCACCTAGTGTTTGTAGAACACCATGGAAGTCTTTGTTATTTAGGCATTCCAACTGTGTCCAGCTTCATGACCCCATTGGGGTTTTTTTTTGGCAAAGATACTGTGTGGTTTGCCATTTCTTTCTCCAGCTAGTAAGTGTGTGAGGATAGATTTGAACTCAGGAAGGTGAGTCCTTCCTGACTCCAAGCTGTGCACCCTATCCACTGTACCAGCTAGCTGCCCCAGGCATTGTCTAGGTAATAACAGGGTCACACATTACTTGCCAAGGCTGGATTGAACTTCCTCACTCCAAGTTCAAAGCACTGTATCTGTTAGCTGCTCATGAAAATGAAAATATAGACTTGAGAGTCAAAAGAAGAAGAAGAAGAAGAAGAAGAAGAAGAAGAAGAAGAAGAAGAAGAAGAAGAAGAAGAAGAAGAAGAAGAAGAAGAAGAAGAAGAAGAAGAAG
>NC_058132.1:254528639-254574467 GCF_016433145.1 Gracilinanus agilis
AAAGAAAGAAAGAAAGAAAGAAAGAAAGAAAGAAAGAAAGAAAGAGAAGAGATGGTGTAATTTGAGATCTTCAGTCAATTAGAGTCTGCAGTCAGAAAGTTCAGTAAGGAGAGGACCATTTTGATTAAGTATTAAGGTTGACCTAGCAGGAAGGCTGGAGCATTCTATGATGGAATGAAGGAGGAGGAAGTAGGTGCCTTGTGCCCTGAGAGAGAGACTCCATTAGTGGTGGGCAAAAACTGTTGCCAGTCCAGGGAGATCTCAGACCCTGCTTCCTGATTTCCTTGGGATCCTGAGTGGAGGTGGATTTCCAGCTAGAGGAGAAGACCTACAGAGCAGAACCAAGCAGAGGAGGAGTTTGAGACCTGGTGGACAGTACCTCAAGTTCACTCGCTCTTCTTGGTATCTTGGACCATCTAGGATTTTGGCATCCTGTGAACCTCTTTGGAAAACTGTGAGAACCCTCAAAGCCACCCCTCTGACCCATAGCTGTGCTGTTCAAGTCTGGTTGGTACTAGGCTTGAATCAGCTTCCCAGAGACTGCACTGCTTCTTGGGCCCTGCCTGCTTAGATCACTAGATAGAGTAGGGAAATCCTCCCCTTGCCCCAGTGGGTTTGTCTTTTAGGGTTTAAGTATAGAAATCCCTTTCCCAACTCTATTTTATTAAATATAATTAAACTTGTTAAAACCTTTACTGCCTGTTGGTGTTCAAAGTCTCTGGCCCAGTGGTGGCAGTTGGTCAATAGTCCCTTTGTCAGTTAGGAGCAGCTTAGCTGTTCTGGTCTCCCTGTCCTGGTCCTGTCTCTAAACCCCAGTGTGTGTACGTACAATCATCTAGATTTATTATAACATTCCTAGTGTCTCCATTATTTATTATCTTTTCTACAGGAGTCAGGAAACAGAGGAGCTGTTGGAAAGGTAGGAAAATCAGAAGAGTATGGTGTCTCTGAAGCCATGGAATTAGGTAACAAAGATAGAGGCAGTTAAGGGGGCACAGTGGATGGAGTTCTGGGTCTAGAGACACAATGATCTGAATTAAAATTTGGTGTCAGACATTTACCATCTGTGTGATCCTGGACAAATTTCTTCTATAAAATGGGAATAATAATAACACCTACCTTCCAGGGTTCTTGTGAGGATAAAATGAGATAGTATTGCAACCCTTTTCCCAAAGTGTAAAGCATTCTCCAAACCTAAAATCTCTCTATAAATGCGAATTATTATGATGGTGATGAGGTGGGTGGTCAACAGAGTCCAAAGTTACTGAGAAGTCAAGGATGATGGAAAAAAGTCATTAAGCTTGATTATATTTGATGACAGAACAGTTTCAAGTGGTGAGGACTCAATTGAAAAGGGGAATGAAGAAGTAGAGGCATTATCATAGAGAATTTACAAAATAGTTTTGTAATGACAGTAAGAAGACATACTGGAAAGCAGTTGGATGAAATAAATGGGTCAAAGATTTGATCCAAATATTTTAGGATCATGGAGATTTGAGCAAGTTTGTAGTTAGAAGGTAAATATCCAGTAGAGAGGAGAAACTGAAGATACATGACAAGGGTGGGATAACTGATGAGGCAAGGTCTTAGAGGAGATACCAAGGAATAGGCCTAAAGGAGGAAGAAAAAATTAGTCTTGGTTTGCAGGGATTTTGTTTTGTCTAAGGTTAGAGGGAAAGATGAGAAAGAAGGGCTTTTGTTTTCCTGAGATTTACACAGAGACCATCCCAGAGATTCTCTCCATCCCTGTCAAATCAAATGACCAATTCTAATGATTTATTTGGGCACAGATCATATTGCAAGATCGAACCTAGAAAGCATTGCTAAATATTATGAATTCTTTGTCATGAAACTGAAGAATTTAGGGATGTAACTGACTTCTTTCATCAGTGGTGCCAATTGTAAGAGAAAAGCAGATTTTTGAAGGGGAGTAGTTGATGAAGAAGGTTCTTTTTGAGAATGAGATTTGCATTTCTAGACTATAGCTAAAAATACCAAAATAATGAGCTCTTAGCCAGGGATGGAACATCTCAGAAAGACTGAGAAGAATGAATTTGCCTAGAGTCATGCAAATGTAATCAAAGGGGATTTAAACTAATAAGGAAAGGTAAAGGATAAAAATGCCTTTGGCTATCCATCAAATAATAAACTAGCTATGGTGTAAGAAGACTAGAAATAGAGAGGCCCTGAAATTCATGAGAGACAAAATTCCAGAAAAAAGTCAGCAGTAAAACCTATGGCCTCAAACATTAGGGGAAGCCAAGAAATTATTAGTTACTTTGTATTTTTTAGAGAAAAGAAGTGACAGAATCAGAGAGAGAGATGGAAAGAAAGAAATGGAGAGGGAGATACAGAGACAGAGAGAGAGAAAAGAAGAAAAAGGAGGAGAAAGAAAAGGAAGAAGAGGAGGAAAAAAGGGGAAGGAAAGAGAGAGAGAAATGGAGAGAGAAAGAGAGAGACAAAGACAGGTGTTGCTGAGGAGGAAATATTGAGAACCTTGGGAGAAAGTGAACACTATCTTAAGAATTTATAATACAGAAGGGAAAGAAAACCAGGTATAATTTGACATATACCTTATGTTTTGCTAAGTCGGGGTCAAGGGGGCAGCTGGGTAGCTCAGTGGATTGAGAGCCAGTCCTAGAGATGGGAGGTCCTAGGTTCAAGTCTGGCCTCAGACACTTCCTAGCTATGTGACTCTGGGCAAGTCACTTGACCCCCATTGCCTATTCTTACCACTCTTCTGCTTTGGAGCCATTATACAGTATTGACTCCAAGATGGAAGGTAAGGGTTTAAAAAAATAACAATAAAAAAATAAAGTCAGGGTCAAAGAGGTCACAGAAAGGAAAGACATGATCCTAAGGCTTAAAACCCTACAAGAAAAAGTCTATCTAGGAAGTTCTAATAGCTTTTAAGAATGAAATTCTGTTGATGTAAAGAGAGCTGGTTCTGATGAGGAAGAGAAGAGAAAGTTGTTTAAAAAGAATTTTTTGAGAATTTGAGAGGAAAAAGAACTCATCAACTATTTCAGATTTTAAAAAGAAATGTATAGTACTTGGTAGCAAAGAAAGGTCATGCAGAATAATAAAAACAGCTATTATTAAGTGGCACAGTGCCTCGTGTATCAGGCATGAAGTCAGGAAGACTCATCTTCCTGAGTCCAAATCTCACCTCAGACACTACACTAGCTGGGTGACCCTGGGCAAGTCACTTAACCTTGTTTGCCTCTGTTTCCTCATCTGTAAAAGAGCTGGAGAAGGAAATGGTAAACCACTTTAGTATCTTTGCTAAGAAAACCCCAAATGGGATATGGCAATTGAAATTTTGAGAGGCAGTTGAAGGAACAGGGGATATTTATCTTGGAAAAGAGAAAATTTAGTGTAGATGATAGTTGTCTCTAAACATTTGCAAGTGAGAACAGGCTTAGCCTAACTTGGTTTTGGTGGGTCAGCTAGGTGGTGCAATGGATATATCATCCTTTCTGGAGTAAGGAAGACCTGAGTTTGAATCCAGCCCTAGACGCTTTATTAGCTGTATAACTCTGGGCAAGGAACTTAATCCTGTTTGCCCCAGTTTCCTCATCTGTAAAATAAGCTGTAGAAAGAAATGGCAAACTATTCCAGTATCTTTACCAAGAAAACCCCAAATGGGGTCATAAAGAGTTAGATGTGACTGAAATGACTTAAAAACAATACTTGGTTTCAAAGGGAAGAACTAGGAGTTCCAAGTTGCAAAGTACTGATTTGCAAAGAAGCAGATTTAGGCTTATGGTAAGGAAAAATCACCTAACAATTAGACTGAAAAGAAAGCAGAATGTATTGCTTCAGGGGAGTAATGCATTATCATTAGTGGTGAATGGCATTTGAAATGATTTGGAACAGTCACTGGGAGAAACAAGATAAAGTGATATCAAGAGTGGTGGAGTAAAGAATGAAGTTGAGGTTGTGTGCCATGAATTTGTAGCCCAGAGGTGATCTCTGTGACCTGAGAGGAGAGGCTGGCTGAGGTCTCGGATCACATGGACTAAAAACAAATATCCCAGAAATGGCATTTTAAAACATTAAAGCTCAAAGAGATGGCCCTCTGCTATTATTTACCTCATCCACTAGTACTGTCGTTTCTTTCTTAGTCTTTGCATCAGTGAAGGAGGGATTTGCTGTGTACACATTGATCATTCGTTCCAAACCTGAAAGGATATCCATGCACAGTATCAATGCCCATTTTGTGGTACTCTGCCCCATAACACATAGAATCAACTAGTACTTAGGGATAAGAGAAGAACAATTAGAATTTTTTTTTTTTCAGATCTCAGATATCGTTCTTTCTTTTTTACTGTTTTGGGTTGAGAGGTTGGATTTATGATTCAGTAGCATAGAAAACTCCAAGTATAGAACCACCTCACAATTCAGATGAACAAACTCATTCATAATTTATAGTTTTAGAGGATAGCCTGGGCAATTTAGAGGTTAAGTGACTTACCCAGACTCACAATATATTAGAGGCAGGGCTTACCTAAGGTCTTCCTAATTCCAAGACTCCGTATATTCTGCCATCCTGCCCCCTCATTTACATACTTTATGATCCATTGATTTATTTTTACTTTAACCAAGGAAGTTTGAGGAATCCTAGATATTTGATTATCCAAATGAACTACTCAAAATGCTCATTTATTTTTTGTTATTATTTCGAACAAAGATTTTGATTTTGTTGTTACTGTTTTAGAAAAAAATAATTCTGATATATGGTTGGCTTTTAATATCCTGACAGCTTTTCTTGGCCTGTATATTCAAATTACTCATTATATTTCAGTCATAAACTTCTCATCAGTTACTGGACTGAAAAAAATTACTCTAAGACCTCCCATTTCCTCATCCATAAAATAAAGTGATAGGGTTGGCTCTCCTTCAAGGTCCCTTCTAATTCCAACTTCTATGATTCTGTGATTCTAAATATTATCCCAGGAGCCAAAACAAGATACATGCTAATAGAATTATTGAATAACAAGTAAACTCCCTGTCTACAAACAGTTATTTCTCTCCAATTGCATAGTACAACTTATTTTTTTTTAATATAGGAGATTAGTTGATTTCTAGTGTCTAAGATCCAAGTTCGAAAGGCTTACTTTTTATAGAAACTTAAGGCCCAATTAACCACAAAATGTTGCCCATGTCCTACTTGATTTCAGCAATCAGTTAAAAAGTTTCTTCTTTTAAATTGACAATAAAGGTATGTAGAGCATATCACAAAAGACCACAAAGTCACCATCAGTCTTTTGCTCTCTTTTTAGTAATTTTTTTCTAATCTTACAAATTCAGTTTCTCATAGGTGTTCTTCAATGGGGTGATTTTTCCCAGTTCAAATCCAGCTTAAAACAAAACAGTAACTTTTGTTTCACAGTGCAGGACTTTTCCCCCCTACTGGGTCAATCCAAGTGATAATTACAAACCTTCTTTGTCTCTTGAGGCTTTTTCAATATCTTCCTGCAGTCTTGACAATTTTGATTTTATTGAAGACTTTCGTCTCTCTTTATCCATTCCATTTGTGGGATCTTCTTCCTATATAGAAAATATTGAATATATTATATTGGGAATATATTCCTAATGGGAGAAGGAAAAGATAATAGATTATTTTTTCATATGACTGCATTACACCCACATAGAGTATATTTGGTTTGAATTTTATAGAAAAATTTTAAAAGAACAAATAAAAGATGATCTTTGACTTTACTCCATAGTGATATACCTATTCTCTTCAGATCTGAACTTATTCACACTTTGTATGTTCAAGCTAAGCATTTTCTCTTTCATAGACTGAAACACTTTTTGGGATTGGTCTCACTTATTTCAATTTTATCAGAGAAGTATCATTCTATTGGGAGATGCTTCAGCATCCCCTGTTGTGGGGCTACAGATCAAAGACCGGAATGATCAAACCAGAGTATCAGATCAAACCTCCATTCTGAAGGCTCTCCCTTTCATCAGGGTTTCTGTAGACAGCTGGCTTCAGGAGAGACACAAACATGTTCCTCTCACCTTCTAAAGGTCTCTCTTTTTAACACTGGTTTGAATCAGGACATGTTTACAATTTCAAGTCTCCTCTAAATTCTCACCTCGTACAGGATAACTTTCCCATCTTTCCACCCTGCCTCTCTTCACTGCTACTGCCTCCTCTCTGAGATTACCATCCATTACCATTATCATCCTCCTCAGCTCTGCCTCTCAGAATTCTTATCTTTGTCCAAAGCTCAGCTCAAGTGCTACTTTCTCCACGAAGTCTTCCCTGGTCTCAGTTGTTACCTCAAATTACCTTGAATTTCATCCATCAATCAACATGCAGTTGCCAACTGCTTACCCTGTGACAAACACTATGCTATGCTAGACAGCAGGGATACAAATGCAAAGAAGGAAAGAATCTTTCCTCTCAAGGAATATCGATTTCCTTATCTGTGTACATGTTGTTTTAAGTTACGTATCTCTCTCTACTATGAAAACTTGGCGCTTAATAAATGTTTACAGAATTGGCCTGGGCGGTTTGCTACTCTCTACCATACTAGTTATCTAGTCTAAGGAAATCTTTGTGTATGAGTAATAGAGGAAATGAAGCAATATGGGAAAGCACAAGAATTCAGGAAGGATAGTATCCTAAGGATGATACCTTAGGAAAGGGACCTTTTTAGGTATCAACTCTGTCTGTAAAGTAAGGAGATTGGACTAGATGCTCTCCAAGGTTCCTTTGAATCATGTTCTATGACTCTAAAGGTTTTACAGGGCCATATGACTTACAGAAAAAGAACTTGAGGGAGAATTTAGGTAACTCAGTGCATCGATAGCCAGGCTGAGAGACAGGAAGATTCTGAATTCAAATATGGCTTCAGATACTTCTTAGCTGTGTGTCCCTGAGCAAGTCACTTAGCTCCCATTACCTAGCTTTTACAGCTTTGTTGACTTGGAAACAATTCACAACATTGATTCTAAGATGAAAAGTAAGGGTTTATAAAAAAAAAAGGGGGGGGGCCAGAGAGGAAACTCGAGGTGCTAGCCCTGACCCACATTCAGCATACATGGAAACGTCAACCAAAAAGAACTGTTGGAATGTACACCAAAAAGATGGCTCTCTGGCAAAACAGCAACGTTTGTTTTACTTAAAGGAGATAATTAAAGAAGTGCCATGTGTCTGTTCTTCCTTTTTTTTCAATATAGAGAACTAGGCAAAATGATCATGAGAATAAAATCCTACTGAATCTCATTAATTCAAGAAAGATAGAAATGCTACCATTTGGGGAGATCTTATAGAAATGGCCAATGCAAAGGTTCTAGAAATGTTACCTGTAAATACATTTTCCTTTTATTGGCAAAAACATTTTCCTAAAATAACCACCCAACTGCCAGGGAGCAGTAGAATAGGTAATTAAAGTTTTCCAGTGAATGTGGCTTCCTCTAATTCTGTACTTACAAAGTAATCAGTTAATAAGAATTCAGATTTTTCCTCTGTAGTTGAAATGGAAGTTTCTTCCATTAAAGTCCTAATGTCTTTTTCAACATCAATCTTGCTGATGGCACAGTGGAGTTGAGTGTGACCCTGTAATAAAGTAAGAAGGCAGAACATCGATGGTAAATGAAGTGGAAAGCTTCTTGCCATTTTGTCATAAAGCATACTTAGAGTTAAAGAAATTTCAGTACTCACAGTGGTCAAAGTTTGTCCAAAAATGGAAACATGTTGATTGTACTGGTTTAGGATATTACACAGCAGTTGGATTCTTTCCTTCTCTAAGTCTAGGACGTTCTAAAAAGCACACCAAAATCCATTTAAGTTAGATAAGAACTTGTAACAATGGCCGGGTGAAGTAATGTCACACTGTGAGCATTCTGGGAAAAGCAAGTCCTAGTCAGTCATCATAATAGTGCAACAGAATGCGCTATCATAAAACTCCTTTTCGATGGAGATTTCGCAGGGAAGGAAAATGCTTCCATGACTATACCATAGATCTGCCATTAGGATTAGTATACCTCAGACACTTTTTCCAGGCTCCTTAGGGCTCAAGAGCATATTAGATACCTTCCATGTGTTGCCTGACATTCATAAAGTAACAGATGAAAGGAGAAGAAAACAGTAATGGAGAAAAGTCGAATTTCCATAAATCCAAAGAAAGCATGACAGTACCTACATGTGATCCATGCCTGAACCTATGAATTCATTTTGTCAACCAATTAGTAAATATTTAGAGTATCTATTATGTGAAAGACCTTGTATATAAGGCAACTTGGAAAAGAGAAAGAGACTTAAAATATGGCCTCCATATTCAGCTAGATGTGGCTGGTGTTTTGGGGCTTGGAGACAGCTCAAGTTCAAATCCTACCTGAGATACTGACTGTGTAATGTAGACAAGCCACTCAACCTCAGTTTCCTCATCTATAAAATAGGAATAATAATAACAATAATAATAATAATACCCACTTCACAGGGTTATTGTGAAGATCAAATGAAATCTCATATGTAAAGTATTTTGCAAACTTTAAAGTGCTATGTAAATAGTAGCTGTTGTTATTATTTTATTATTGCACACAACTAGCCCATTTGGTTAGTATGAATCTTCAGGGTAGCAGTAAGTCCAAGGTGTTCGAGGACTCAGGCCTGGTCTAAGAGGTTAGGAGGAATATGTTGACCTAATCAGTGAGATTTAAAGGGAAGAAATTCCATCCCTAAAATATCTCCTTTAGTAAGACAATTGCTAATGACTAGATTTAGCATTGAGAAATTAATTCCTTTAGGTTATTAGGGAATTGGCTTCTGTTAAAAATTGGGTCCCTAGATGGAGTAACACATTAAGCCTTATCAATTATTCATATCTTAGCATGAATAAGTGAATCAGAGCCTTTCCAATGTGACAGCTAGAAGGAAGCAGCTCCCTGTGGGATGACATAAAAATGTTGCTTTTTATAGGGTGGAAGATGGAGAAAGAGGGCCCAGAGCACCTCTTAGAGAAGGACAGGCCTGGGAGAAGCACTATAGGGAGGCTCTTGGAGAAATCAAGTAGCTTCATGAATTTATGAAACACCTGAAAGTCAAGAGAAGATATCCAAAGAGAAGGTGAAGGGAGCACTGAAAAGGGAAGTGAAAGGGTACCCCAAACTAAATCTCTGACCTTCACAATTTTGTAGAAGGCTAGCCTTGTTGAGAACAAGTATCTGTAGGTCTTTTCTTTAGCAACATTGGACCAGGTTGTTTGCTAGCTTGCCATAATAGCATCTGCTTAACAATGATCTTTTTGAAGAAGGTTTTCACATAAATTTGTGGACTATCAGTGCATAGCAGGTTGTGGAGGGAAACTAGAAAAGTATACATCCTCAACTTTCTGAGGCAGATAACATGGGAGAGGCAGCATGGTATAGTGGTTGAAATACTGGCCTGGAACTTAAGAAGACTTAGATTCAGATCCTCCCTCCTTCCGTCCAAACTGATCTTTTTTTCTATTCTTCAATTCCAACATCTCACCTCCCACCTCCAAGCCATTGCCCTGGCCATCTCCCTTGCCTGAAATGTACTCACTATGTAACTCCACTTCATAGAGACCTTCTTTTAAGATGCAACTCATTCATCATTTTCTTCATGAAGCCTTTCCTGATTCTCCCAACTATTAACATCCCTGCCACCAACTACCTTATATTTAACTATTCTATATATTGTGTATTAATTAACTTAAAAATAATAGTTGGCATTTCTTATAGTGCCAATTTAGGGCTTGGAAAGAATTTTCACATGTTATCTCATTCAATATTCTAAATGCTGGGCATTAATTTTACATTTTTGATATATATATATATATATATACATACACATGGGGTGTGTGTGTGTGTGTGTGTGTGCCCTTGTTATTTCCCTCAGTGGGATATAAGGTCCTTTTGAGTAAAGATTATTTCTTTCTTTGTACTCATGTCCCCAGCATAATGCCTGATACACAGTAGGCACTTAATACTTGGTTTATTGATTGATCCCTTCATTAATGCAGATTGCAACTCCTCCATGCCTTGGTGGATGGCTTCTTTATGATTTCAAAGCTTGAAAATTTCACCAAGTTCAACTCTGGTGACTGGCTTGTGTGTCCTTCACTAAGCCTAAGCTTTCCAACACATCAAGACCTAAAAATGTCTGTGCTTCTCTGTCACTATTCTGAGTAATGGCCCTCAGTTCTTCTATAAGGGTACATCATATACGTTATATGAACAAGTATTAAAATTTGAAACAATAAGAGAAATTTGATCTTTAATTCTTTAAAAAGAGGGAGAATTTTAGTAACTCAGGGCCACCTACCTGCCCTAAGGAGATATATAATAAAAGCACCAATGCCAAATAAAACGTAAGTTTAAATTTGGTGCCAAGAACCGTCTTTGAAAGACTGAACCTCTGACAATGTTGAATCAGCAATGGCCAACCCAGGATTTGAACCCAGATCCCCTGACTCTAAATCCGACTTTCTACCATATCATGCTTCCTAGTGGTTTTAGGTCACAGAAGAATATATATTACATCTATCTCTTTTTCAAATAAACATGCCTTCTACATAGTATATCTCTGATAGGCTGTGGTGAGGAGGAACAAATGCTATTTTTGTAAATATTTTGCAAATTTTATAGCACTATAAAAATGCTAGCTATTATTACTATTATCACACCCATGAAGCTGTATAAGAGATATCAAGAGGCAATATATGGTTTGAAAAAAGAGTTGGGGGTGGGGGGAGCTGGGTAGCTCAGTGGATTGAGAGCCAGGCCTAGAGACAGGAGGTCCTAGGTTCAAATCTGACCTCAGACACTTCCCAGCTGTGTGACCCTGGGCAAGTCACTTGACCCCCATTGCCCACCCTTACCACTCTTCCACCTAAGAGCCAATACACAGAAGTTAAGGGTTTAAAAAAAAAAGAAAGAATGAACAAAGAGTTGAAAAAAGAGATTTGGTAGTAAAAGCCAGGGATAACAATGGGTAGCCCCTGGGCTGCATTGGTATTCACAAATTGTCCAGGGTTTTGGAGGAAGGTCCTCATTCAGCCCCCTGGGCAGGCTCTTTGCCAAGACTTCCAGGAGGAGATGGACAGTTTGAGAAGCACAGATGGACTTCAATCTGTACCACTTTAGGGAGGATCCTTTTCTATGAAAAATTATGTATCCACTGAAATATGGAAGAATATTGTGGAACTGTTTCTCCTGAAGGATGTTGAACTACTAGTGTAATTCAAGGATAGAATAATTCCATTGTCACTAGGTTCGATGGAAATTAGTTAATGGCTTTTAATTACATTTTAGGGAAATCATTAAAGTGATCTACATCTTCTTATGAAAAGAGGTCAAGATAAATTCTGCTGTGAGGAGTGGAATCTATAGCTCATTTAGTTGTCTACAATTACCTTTTGCTGCTTGATTTTTAAAGGGAGAATTTAACATTTAAAAGGATCAAATGGCCCTACATAATCATTTATTATTCTACTTCTAAGGAGAGATTGGTTTTAGAGTTTGAGGGAATCCGCAATTTACAGTCTCTCCAGGACACTGGAAACTTAACAAGAAGGCAGTGCCTTGCCTTATTGTATTCTTTCTTTCCTTTCAGTTCAGGTTGCCATCAACCTGAATTCAGGCACTTCCATTTTCCTTAAACTACTGGAATCATCACTCATTTTCCAGCCTTGCCCCTTGCCACTACTCAGAATCAAAGAAACAATAGTCCTAATGAAGGATAAAATATGGTAGACAATCCCCATTTGGTGAGTGAGACAATGAAATGTCTTGCTCAAGCATAGTGGGTAAAAGGCTAGATTCAGAGTCAGAATAATCAAGGTTCAACCTCTTCCATTGATAGTTACTAGTTGTGTGACCATGAATAAGTCACTTCACATCTGTGCCTCAGTTTCCTTATTTTTAAAATGGGAATAAAACCTATACTACCTTCCTCAAAGGGTCACAGGGTTGCTGTTGCTGTGAGGCACAAATAAAATAATGTACATACATATGTATATTATATGTATATATACATATATACAAACAAGGCTTTTTATATGCCATTTATTATTATCATAGTAGTAGAGAAGTTGTTGTTGTTGTTGATGATGATGATGATACAGAAAGAATTAAACTTAAAGCTAGAGGACTTTCTTTTAGATATTTACTCTGATGCAATCTTGCAAATTATTTAACTGTTCACCTCAGTTTCCTAATCTGCAAAATGAGGGGATTGCACTAGACTCCCTCTCTCTTAAGTTCCCTTCAGGTTCTGGATTTTTGCTCCTATGATCCCATATATTTTCATATATATACCCATATGGTATTTATGGTTTTTAAGCCTCTTCCACATACATTGTCTACTCTGATCCTCATCAATCCATGAGTTAGGTGGGGCAGGTATTTACAAAATGAGAGAAATTTAGCTTTAGAGGGTTAAAATGATTTGTCCCAGGTCATGTACAGTTAGTAAGTGGTAAACCTGAAACCAAACTCTTGGTCTTCTCAGTCTTTATACAATGTTCTTCCTAACAGGGCACCATGCCCCTCAGATGTTTACCATGTTTAGCATCTGGCTACTGTTCCATCCTGGAATTCCCAGCTCCAGCTCCTTCCTGCTATGTACTTAATACTTAATCAATAACTAATCTTATCTTCCTCACAATACTGCTGCTGCTCTCAAAAACTTCTGGGACTCCCCTTTACTAGAGCTCTGGATCACCTCCTGCCAAGACAATTACAATGTTGAAAATAAAATTCATCACATGCTTCCCTATTTTTTTTAATCAATGGTACTATCCCAAATAGTATTAGCTATCCAGTTTCCAAATCAATCACAGAGCATAGAATTTTTAAGGGTAGAAAGGACTTTAGTGATGAATATAATCCAATCCTCTCAAGATTACACTCAGAATAACTAGAATAAATGTCTCCTAGTCTGGTGTTCTATTTTTTTTTCTTTCTCATCATCTATATGCATGCACTCACTATATACTATTAAAAAGTCCTTCAAAGTGTCTTTTTTTCCATTTCTTCTCTGTGCCACTTACCTAATTCGAACTCTTCTCCCTTCATTCCTAGAATATTAACAATAATAAAATATTGCACTGGTTTCCTACTGAATTCCTCTGCCTCCATTCTCTTTTATCTTTTGAGCCATCATACAAACTGCTAAATTAATCATAAAATATCATGATGCATAGATCAGTCCTTTGTTCAAAAATCTCTAATGGTGAGTGTTCTGCTGCCTATAGAATAAGGTCTAGATTTTTCTGCCTCCCCTATTCCTCATCTTCTCCATCATGTCCCTGTAACTGAGTTCTTTGGGCCAAATCTTGCCCCTGAGGCACATTACTTGTGTGATTTATTTTGGACCAGTCACTTAATCATCTTGGGCTTCTGGTTCCTAACCTATAAATTAAAGGAGATTGATTAGCTGACCTCCGAAACTCCTTCCAGCATCTCCTTTCCCAGTTTCCTTTCGTGTATTATCTTCCATATTAGAATGTTAGCTTCTTGAGGGCAAGAACTGTTTCCTTTTGTTTCTGTTATCACAATACCTGGCATAGAGTAGGCACTTAATAAATACCTGTTTTCTGACTGACTGACTGTAGGAATTTGCTAAGTACCTTGACTATCAAAGTAAGGAATTTTCATCTTATAAATAGTGATGAGCTGTCAAAATCTTTTGAATAAAGATGTGATGGATGGTTAGCTGAGTAGCACAGAGCACCAAGCCTGTAGTTTGGGAGGACCTGGGTTCAAATCTGGACTCAGATACTTCCTAGTTGCATGACTAGGCAAGTCTTAACTCCATTTACTACTTTTCTGTCTTAGAATAATACTGAAGTGGGACAGTTAGATGGTTCACTGGATAGAAAGCTAGGCCTGGAAACAAGAGATCCTGGGTTCAAATCTGACCTTAGACTGGTGATGGCAAACCTATGACACATGTGTCAGCATAGCCATTTTAGATGACATGCAGCCACATGTGGCTGCATACAGAGAAGTATGGAGCCGCATGCCAAGGATGAAACATTTGCTGTAATGTAGTGTAGACACTGTGCACTATAAATGGTAATTCTATCTACATTAATTTACCTATTTTTGGTTTATTAAATATAGTTATATATTACAATTATACATTTTTGTCATTTAAACTATAAATATTGTGAAATTATGTTTTTTTTTTCCTCGAAGTGACACACCACCCGAGTTATGCTCGTTTTTTGGGCGAATTTTGACACACCAAGCTTAAAAGGTTGCTCATCACTGCCTTAGACATTTCCTAACTGTGTGACCCTGGGCAAGTAATCTAATCCTCATTGCCTAACCTTTACCACTCTTCTGCCTTGGAACCAATACACAGTATTGAGTATAAGATGGAAGCTAAGGGTTCTTAAATTAATTAATTAAAAATAAATCAATGCTAAGACAGAAAGTACAAGTTTTTAAAAATGATGTGATAAGAACAGATCAAAACTGGAAGGGATCTCAGAGTCCATTTAACCTAACCTCTTTTTACAGGCTAGAAAACTGAAGCCTAGGGAGATTAAAGGGGACTTTCAGAGGTAAGATTTGGACCCAAGGACTTTAACTCCAGAACCAGTGCACTTCCAATTCTATTGCTATCTCATTTGGACATATATTTTGGGAAGATTACCCTGGAAGTAGGGTGAGAAATAGATAGGACAGGGAAGATGCTTCAGATACATTTAGAAGACTACTATTTTAGAAGTTGGAGCCCAAAATAATGTGGTCCTGTACTCCTGTAGTAGGAAAGTAGGAAGGTGGGACAAATGAAAAGATGCTTAAGTATTAGAGGCATAAAGGTTCCCAAAGACACAACAAAAAGATGATAATGAAAAGTGATGGTGGTGGGGAGGGCAAGGATATTTGAAAAACAGGAGAAAGAAAAATCAATAGGAGAAAGGAAGAGAGAGTAAAGGTTCTGAGATGGGAGAGGAGAGCTGAGCTTAGGAATGGCCTAATAAAGAGAATTTGCTCTGATAGTAAAATGCTTGCCTACCCTATAAGAAATGTCAGGATGGATAATTAGAGGCAATGTGGTGTGGTGGGCATCATTGGGCTAGATTTCTCTGCATCTCAATTTCCTCCCCTCCAAAATGAGGCTGATGAAGCCTTTTCAAGCTCTCCCTTCTTCTGAATTTCCCAATTACAAGGACGTTGCCGTCTTGCTAGCCACACAAGCTCATAGCCCTGGTGTCATCCTCAATTTTTCGTTCTTTCTCACCCCATATATCCAGTCATTTGCTAAATGTTATCTCTTCTATCTTCATAGCATTTCTTATATACATCCATTTCTTTATTTTATTTTATTTTTTACCAATTACATGTAATAACAAATTTCCACACGAGTTTTCCTAAGTTATATGATTGAATTTATCTCCCTCCCTTTCTTTCCTTCCCTCTCTTGGTTCTGGCAGGTGATTCGATCTTGCTTATACATGTATTGTCATATACAAGCATTTCTTGCCATTCATGCAACCATCATCCTAGTGCAGGCCCTCATCTGCTTTCCTGGCCTATTGCAGTAGCTTTTTAATCATGTTCCTGTTTCAGGACTCTGTCCACTTGAATTCATCCTCCGCAAAGTAATTTTCCTTAAGTACAACTCCAACCACATCACCTCCATACTCAATAAACTTCAGAGATTTTCTTTCCCTCCAAGGTGAAATATAAAGGCCTAAGCTTCTCACAACTTGGCCCCCTTCTACTTTCTAGTTTTCTTATAGCTTATTCCCTTACACAAATGCTGTAATCCAGCAACACAGGCTTAGTCGGCATTCATGACCTTCCATTTTTCTCTTTGCACTGACTCCTCCCCATGCCTAGAATTCTTTCTCTCCTTTCCTCCATCTTTTAGGATCCCTGGCTTCCTTCCATATCCAACTCAAAACCCACCTTCTTCAGGAGGCCTTCCTGGTTCCCCAGTTGTTCATGCCTTCTCCTCAAAGGTTATCCTTCATTTACACTACTTGTATCTAGTAGATGACTATGCATGTATACATATTGTCTCTCCTGGTAGTTGTGATTCCTTCAAGGGCAAAGACTGTATTTCCTTTTGTATCCCTACATAGTAAGGTACTCAACACCAATCTCCTGTCCCCTCCCCCCACTTCCCACTCCCACCCCAACAAACAAAAAAAGGATGTAATAGAAGGTTCCTAATAAATGCTTCTTAATTGCTTAATTGATTACATGCATGCTTTATATTTAAAAGCAAAAATCAAAAAACGGATGCCTCCCATCTCCTTTTAAAATGCTTTTTTATTCCTTTCATGTCCTACTTATCAACTTTCCTCTTTAAACTCATCTTTCTTCCTAATAAAACTTTTTATCTTTTCTTACTCTTCCAAAGACACACAGTAAAGGAGTCTAATTAAATTAAAAGCTCATCTCTTTGGGTCTCGTTTCCCCTCTCTTCTTTCCTTTCATGTCCCAAGCTTCTTCCTTACTGCTCCAATATCCCTTAGCTTTATTAGGACTCCTACTCTTTGGAAATAACTTAGCACAGCTCTGCTCCTAAATAACAAATGAAGAGTTCCTAAACAAGAATATTAGACTTGACTAATAAATATTCCCAGCTAATTGTACCACTAGGGAAACAGTAGCAAGGAGAGGAAATGCCATTTGTCCAAAAGTCATAACACTAATGAGTGGCAGAGTCTAGGGTAGAGACCAGACTATATTTCTGGTCTCGAGGCCTCAAGACTAGACCAATCAGTCCCTAGGAAGAAAATCATGAAATGCATAACTTGCCTGATAGCAGTTTTGTAAAGTGGCTTCCCATTTGAGTCTGGTTGTATAACCAGCAATATTTTTTTGGTAATAGCTTTCATCTTCCTTTGTCAGCTTCTCTGTTGATTTTTTCAGTTTACCAAGCAGCTTAAAGAAGAAGAAAAAGAAATGGATCAATCCACATATTTTCACTGACACATTATCGAGGCACTCTGCAAGTCCACAGGAAGAATTCTGTTTGGTCCAATAATGTGGTTCTTTATAGACAGGGATAGGGACAGAACCCGACGGTAAATTGATATAGGGAACTCCCAGAGGAAGAAATTCCCTTTACCAATTCAGGTTGACAGCTTCTTTGCAACTCATTTGTAGAATTGGGTCCCTAGAAGTAGATCAAGACCTGGTCAATGAATATGATATAGTGAAGAGAATATTGGATATGGAGACAGATATCCTGGATTTAAATTCAGACTGCCACTGTGTGAAAGGTCCTTAAGTAAATCAATGTATGTCTCCCACAGACTCCTCAGTTGTAAAATGAGGGTTTTACACTTGATCTCAAAGGTTTAAATCCTATAATACTAAATTGCTAAGCTAGTGGTCACCACCTCATACCTTCTCTATCTCCTTAGCCTCAGCTCCCCAGCTCAGAAGAGGGAGATTGACATCAGACAGAAGTGTGGGAATCTGAGAACTAAAAGGCATTTTAGGGATCACCTGATCCAATCTCCTTTGCTCCCCACTTTGTAGATGAGAAACCTGAAGATCAAAGCCCTAGGACCAGTTAGTGCAGCTTGTCTGAATCCCCAATAGATTTTATAGTTGTTGTACTGTTTTAGTCAAGTCTGACTCTTTATGACCCTATTCGAGGTTTCCTTGGCAGAGTTACTGGAGTGGTTTTCCACTCATTTTACAGAAACTGAGGCAACCATGGTGAAGTGACTTGCCTAGGGTCACATAGCTACTAAGTATCTGAGGCCAGAATTAAACTCAGGGAGATAAGGCTTCCTGACTCCAGGCTTGGTGCTCTATCTACTTTGCTACCTATCTGCTCCCACTCCTACCCAAAAAGGCTACAGGATAACAGTGATAACTAGCATTTATATTTACGTATGCTATTGGATTATATTCCTGTGATAATCCTGTAAGGTAGGAGATTATCAGTGTTATTATTATCTCCATATTATAGAAGATAAAACTGAAAATTAGAAAAGTATCTTGCTTGGGGTCACACAGGTAGTGAGTGATCCAGGTGGGATTTAAATCCAGATTTCTCCTAACTCCACATCCATCTTCTGGACATTACACAGCCTCTCAGCTCTCCCTTCCCCTCCCCTCCTCATCACAATGCTGTAAGACTCATGAGACTTTAAGATTGCAGGGAAATTGCCAGTGTTTCAGCGTCTCTTAGAAGAATATATGAAATGCTTTTTTAAAAATGCATAGATACAGTTTAAAACCTTTTCAGTCTCACTCGCTTTATATTTAAGAACATTTTGAGTGATACTACCATAAAGAACATTTATCCAAAAAGTGTCGAACCTTTCACAACAGATGCAATTTCAGGCTTATTTTGTCATTTTAGCTAATTTGCTTGGCATTTGCTTGTGCAGCCTGTAAGAGACAGATTGGGTTTCTGGAGCTCAAGGGCCCCAAACCAACCATCCCTTCAAAGTACAGCCCAGCTGCCTCTTCCTATGGGAGACTTTTCTGAATCTCTTGCTTAGAAGTACTCTTTTCCTCTAAATTTGATTTTGTATCTATTTTCATTTACTTCTGTGAGTGTTTATTATCTCAGTAGAATGGAGACTTCTTGAGGGCAGTGTTCTGTTTTTATCTTTATTTCTCCAGCAATGAGCTCATTCTTCATTTTTTAAAAATAATCCTTATCTTCTGTCTTAGAATCAAAATACTGTGTATTGGTTCTAAGGCAGAAGATCAGTAAGGGCTAGGCAATTGGGTTAAGTGACTTGCCCAGGGTCTCATAGCATTCTTCATTTTTTGAAGAGGACCAATGAGAATGTCCTGACTTGTGAGTGAATTGGATTTAATGGAGGCAGAATCGCAAAAAAGCTGGCAGCCTCGCTCTCTTCAGAGGCATCAAAGTCCACTGGCAAGACAAAAATCAGGATGAACAGCTATGTCCCAGGATGCAGTGGATGGCTTTGGCATCTTCATTGACTGACCAAGTTCTAAGTGTTCCGCAGCATATGCTTAAAACACTTTCATGCATGCTGGAACGAAATGTTCCACCCATTTTGTCTTCACGTGCTTGTGGTAGACATCTCCCTACCTCACCAGTAGGTCAAGGTCTGTTGCCTACCCTCAACCTGGTTTAGCCCATTAGCTAAGAAGGTTTTACTGGGTTGTGACTTTGCAGATGCAGTAGCTTCTTGGAGCCATAGGTGAGAGTTTGGTGAAAGGTGTACCAAACCTCTCTGAACATCCCATGCTTAATAAATGTTTGTTGAATTAAATAATGAAACCGTGTCTCTCAATAGGAAGAGGAACACTTCTTATCTTCAAATGAAGTATTTAAAAAGATTCAAAGAATGGACAAGGTTATGTTTTGCTAAATAATTGTCTTCAGTGGGGAGCTAGGTGGCTCAGTGAATTGAGAGCCAGACCCACAGACAAGATGTTCTGGGTTCAAATCTGGCTTCAGTCACTTCCTAGCTGTGTGACCCTGGGCAAGTCACTTTATCCCCATTGCCTAGCCCTTACCACTTCTCTGTCTTGGAACCAATATAGTATTGTTTCTAAGACAGAAGGTAAGGGTTTTAAAAAAGTAATTGTCTTCAGAGCCCTCTTGACAAGTTTGGTACCCTTGCTAATGAAATCTCAGGCATCCATGAAACCTGAGCTCATCCTGGATAACTTCTAGGTTCCGACATCTTAAATAGCTTCTGTCCTATAAACTCAAATCAAATAAAGTCAGAGAGAAGCAAATAAACTTCTCTGTGCTAACTTCTTGCTTGAGGAACCTTGCAAAGATAGTCAGTAGGGATTTAAGGCTGCTTCATTGAACCAATTCCTTGACAGTTGAATTTTTCCCTTCCATTTTTACTGTCTACAATGTTGAGAGCTGCAAGGAGGTCTGGCAGCCTAAGGTGGTTCCGTTTCATTTTTCTGTTTATTTGGTTTTTCTTTCCTCTGAGACTGAGCCTGTAATTTCCTCACTGTAGGGCAGCAGTGTCAAACTCAAATAGAAACAGGGGCCACTAATCCATATACAAGGGTCTCTGCCAGCTGTATATTGATAGTTTTAAGTTATATATTATCTGTGTTTTATTGTATTTTATTTATTTTGTTAAAAAAAAAATTCCCCAATTATTCAGGCTACATGGGTAGGTTACCTTGACATTTCTGTTGCAGGAATTTCTTGGTTGAAGAACCCTCTCCCCTTAAATAAATTGGTCACTTGTGGTATTAAAGAGACAAAAGGGAAAGAGTGCTGGGCCTTAGAGTCAAGAAGACTCATCCCCCAAATTCAAATCTGGCTTCAGACACTTACTAGCTATGTGACTCTGGACAAGTTACTTAACCCTATTTGTCTCAGTTCTATCCTATACAAAATGACCTGGAGAAGAAAATGGCAAACCACTTCAGGATCTTTACCAAGAAAACTCCAAATGGAGCCAGGAAGGGTCAGATACATATGGGACTGAACAACAGCAAAGTCTTAAAGAATGTCCTGGAGCTCTTGGGAAGAAGTGACTAACCCTGGCGATATATCTGTGTCAGATTTTGCAATCCTCAACCTTTATGCCACTGGCATAAAGAAAGCACTTAATAAATGCTTATTGATTGATTGATTGATTGATTGATTCTTGACGCCAAAGCTCATTCTCATATAATCGTTACTTTCATGGTAAGTTTAAGGAAGAAAATAAGTCCAATATCCTTGTTCAGTTTGGGGACTAAAATAGCTAGCAAATAAAGGTAAGGCAACACTATCTCTATGATCCAAGGGAAAGCAGTGGTTCCTTTAGTGAGCCTACTGGAGGAAGGTGGGAGACTACCAAAAGATTTTATCTAGCTCCAAGGCTTAGAATTAGAAAGAGAATGGGAATTCCATAACTTAGGTCCCCTAGTCTTTTCTTTATACTTTAGTGCAAGGAAAATAGTACCTTAACATATAGAGAAAAGACAGATTCCCGAAATGTAAAACAGGGATAATAATAATAATAGCATCCGCCCGACATTGTTGCAAGGATCAACTAAGATAATATTTATAAAGCACTAAGTATAGTGCCTGGCATATAGAAGGCTAGTAATAAATTCCTTTCTCCCTCTCTCCATCCCTCCCTTCCTTCTTCCTTCCCTCCTTCCCTCCCTCCCTCCCTCCCTCCCTTCCTTCCTTCCTTCCTTGGGTCTAGCACACCCAAGACAGTGTCTGGAATTTAGTGTTTTATTATTCTAAAGTTTGTTGGTTTTGTTGTTGTTGTTATTTGGTTTTCTCTCTAAAGATGTTTCATTGTTCCTTACTTGTCAACCTGTGACCAATCTTTATTTTTTATTTTATTTTTTTTTAAACCCTTGTACTTCGGTGTATTGTCTCATAGGTGGAAGATTGGTAAGGGTGGGCAATGGGGGTCAAGTGACTTGCCCAGGGTCACACAGCTGGGAAGTGGCTGAGGCCGGGTTTGAACCTAGGACCTCCTGTCTCTAGGCCTGACTCTCACTCCACTGAGCTACCCAGCTGCCCCCTGTGACCAATCTTTAAACAAAGAGTCTGGAATTTGAAAAAGCTATGGCCTTATAATATTCTACTGACATAGAATCCAAGTTATCATAAGGGGCCCCTGCTAGATCAAACAAGCAGTCAAATTTTGCCTTTGCACAATAAATGCAGACTACACCCACACTATTCTAATTTCCTTCTAGGGCCTTCTTTTCTATTAAAAAAAAAACACACAATCTATTTATTATTTACTGTGTATTAGTTCTCCATCCCCCAATTTGCCCAGAAAATACCATCTTTTAAAAGTGTACACTGATAAAATGATACTTAATTAACTTTTCATTATCTCTCTCTACTGAAAAACTGGTAAAACCATAAATATATTCATCCAAGGGAAAGGAATCCTTTTGCTATCAAGAAGAGTAAGTCTATCCATCTCAGGAAGACAGCTGGCATAGAAACAATTGGCTATGACAAGGTACCTTCTGCTTCTCCTTCTCAGTCACTGATTGCTTGGCCCTTTCTACGGAATGGAAAAGAGCTTCATGCTTCTTGGTTTCCACCATTAATTTCTTCTTGGCCTAGAGTCAAAATTATCAAAAATTTTAATAAGAGCAGAATGGTATGTCAAAAGCTAAGTTACCCTATTTTCAAATTACTCATGTCTACAACAATGGCTTCAATGACTCTCTTAATTTTTGATTCCTCTTCTCTAAACCTTCCACTAAAATAATACAGAAGCTAACAGTTTGCCCTGAGAATCAATGTCTATGTTTTTAATATATTTGGTGTTCTTGAGAGGGTTGTAAATTTTACTGAAATGCTGAAGGCTATACAAGGTTCCAAAACATTACTTTAGTGCAAGGTTGTTTGCTACAGAGAAATTCCAGGATGGATGTTGGCTTTATGTCTTGGAAGCCATGCAAAAGGAGGACACAAAAGAATTTCCTTTGGTTCCCTCTAAGATACCTCAAAATATGCTCAGGTCTCCCTTTTCCTAAAAATAATTATAACATAATGATTTTCCTAGACACTCAAGCTATCATCTTATAGCACCCCTTTCCTTCTAAATTTCTAAAAAGAGTAGTCAAAAAAAGGTGATGGTGGGAACAACTAGGTGGCTCTGTGGATAGAGAGCCAGGTCTAGACACAAGAGGTCCTGGGTTAGAATCTGGCTTCAGATACTTCCTAGCTTGGTGACCTTGGACAAGTCACTTAAAGCCAATTGCCTAGTCATTATAGCTCATCTACTTTGGAACCAATACTTCATATTGATTCCAAGATGAAAGGTAAGGGTTAAAAAAAAAAGAGTAATCAACCCTCACTACATCTATTTCCTCACTCATTCTTTCTGGACTTCTGAACACATTCTGGACTTCAATCCAACCACTCTATAGACACTGCTTTCTCTGGGGTGATGGCCTCTTAATTAATGGTCAATTAATTAATGACCTCTTAATTATTATTTTTTTTATAGGCAATGGGGGTCAAATGACTTGCCCAGGGTCACACAGCTGGGAAGTGTCTGAGGTCAGATTTGAACCTAGGACCTCCTGTCTCTAGGTCTGGCTTAATTATTTTTTAAAATCCAACAGCCCCTTTTCAACTTCTTCCTCCTTGACATTTCCATAACATTTGGTACTACTTTTCATCCTCTTCTTTTCATTCCTTCCCTGGTTTCTATGGTGCCTTTTCTTTTAGTTTTCCTTTTACCTGTCAAATTGCTCCTTATCACTCTTCTTTGTTGCTCATTTCTACCCCCTAAGTGTTGGCTTCCACCTTGGCTCTTTTGTTGGCCTTTTTTCTACCTTGTTTCCTGTAATAATTGTCTCTTCTTACAATGGTTTCCTTTATCCCCTTTGATACACAAATATTCAGGCTTAATTTCACTTTCCTTGTTGACCTTTCTACTAGTTCCTTCATATTCCTCATGATTAAAACTGAACTCATCTTTCCCTATAAATCTTCCTTTCCTTCTCTCAACTTCTTCATTTTTATTGATGATACCACCATCTTCCCACATCCAATCCATTGCTAAGTCCTATTGATTCTATTACTCCCATATCTTTGATATCTGTCTTGCCTTCTCTACTCTCACACAGGTAGAAAGTTGCCGAGCTGGGACTTGAACTCATGTTCTCTAGATTCCAAATCCATCATCCTTGTACAGGCCTTCACTACTGTTTTATGTCTCTCTACTCCTGGCCTTTCCTTCCCATAGCTGCCCAAACTGTCTTTCTAATGTATAAGTCTGATCATTCCATTCTCCTGGCTCAAAAACCTTCAGTGACTTCCAAACTATATCACAAAACACGAATTATTTCATTCTTCCAGTTAAAATTCTCTCCAATCTAGCTTAAATCAACCTTATTTCACATTAATCATCTTCATATACTGTGTTATAGTCAAATGTGACTTCTCTGTATTCTCTGTTTTCACTTTCTCAGTACCATGCATCAGTTCAGGATATCCCCTAATCCTGGAATGCCTGCTCTTTCCTTATTTCTGCCTACTGAAATCCATTTCTTCTTTCAAAACCCAGAAGAAGTCCCACCTCCTCCATGAGTCCTTCTCCCATTCTGCTAGTTGGAAGTGAATGCCACCATCTACCTCCTCAAGCTCTTTATCTGGTATCCCCTTGTTTCTATGTTTATTACATTTCACTTTGTTTTATATTTATTGTTTCATCATATAAATTATATTATATGTATGTTATTACTCTCTTACCTCCCAGAATATAAGCTCCTTGTGGGCAGGAACCATTTAGTTTTTATTCATGTTTTTCCACTGCTTTGAAGCAGCTAGATGGCTCAATGGATAAAATGCTAGGCTTGGAGTCAGGAAGACCTGAGTGAAAACCCAGCTTCAGAAGAAGTGTCTAGCTGTGTGACCTTGGGCAAGTCACTTTATATCTGTTTGCTTTAATCCAGCGATGGGCAAACTTTTTAAAGAAGGGGCCAAAGGAAAGGAAATGCTCATCTGTCAGTTTCTAAGACAACTCTTTCGAAGTTTCATTGTATTGTATCCTACTCATTGTATTCTTGAGATTAGGAATAAAGTCACCAGGCCAGATAGAACATTTCAGGGGGCCCACATCTGGCCCTTGGACCATAGTTTGCCCATCACTGCTTTAATTCATTGGAGAAAGAAATGGCAAACTATTCCAGTATCTTTGCCAAGAAAATCCCAAGCATGGTATGCTCCACAGGGTTGTGAAGAGTTGGACATGACTGAACAAATCCATTGCTTTGCACAATACTTTATCCATTATTGGTATTTTAGAACTGCTTGTTAAATGAATTAGTGGATCCCTTAAAAACTTTATGAAAAGAAGGAAAAAAATCCCCTCTGTGGCCCAGAATTAGACAACCCTCATTGAAAAATTATGTGTCTGACAAATGTTCTGTGGGATAACTTGCTTCCTCAGAGGAGAAAAGGTAATAATGGTTTGGATGCCTTGGCTAGTAACTTGGGACCATAATAATTCCACCTGCCAATTTTTTGTAAATCATCTAAGACTAGAAGTGTTAAAATTAAACCTAGATTCATAAGGCCTTATGTATTTTCTATCATCTGTTCTCTGGAGAAAAAGATAGCTTTTAGAACTTTGTTTGGGGAGTATGATTGTCTCCAATTGTTCATTCTTGAGATAGTTTTGAATTAAATGGCTACCAAATGTCTTCTCATTCTGGTTCTAGAAATACTGTAAAAATAAATAATGATGGTGAACTCCACAGCTCTAGCCTCTTTTCCCTTTAGCATTCACCTTGAGAAGCAGAACTGGAACAATTTTAATTTGTATAATGCTCCTGAAATGTTGCTCAAGGGAGAAAGGATCAAAGGTTTCCTTTTAGACAGCCAAATTCAAGGGAGAACATATAGGTCACTATTTGAAAGAAGCACTTGGTCCTTTAGGACTATTTTATCTGGACTCCTTTGACTCTAAACATGGAGCAAATTCTCTATCTCAACAACTTTATACTTTGCACTGTTATCATGCTTTGTAAAAATAGAACTGTTTACTTAGAAATCGGGAAATTACAAAGTTCTTTCAATGACCCTTAGCTTCTCTCTGAAACAAAGGGCTGTCTTCTTTAACCCCAATATTCTGTGCTGATGTCATATGGCTCTGAGTCATGGAACAGTATAGTCTCTCTAGAATTGAATTTGAGGGTCACCCAAAGGGCAATGGAGATTCACGTGGTGGCTGTGATCAGACTAAAACATAATTCAAATAAGGAATTATACTTTTCAAGCTATGTAAAAGATATCAAAATAATGAAGAAGTTGGTCACAAGGGAAATAAGGGGAAATGATTGGATAGCCCAGGAGCTATATTAGAAATGTCAAGAGAATGCAGAGAAGCCCCTAAGCACGGTGGGTAAAACTTTTGATGAACTTATGGGAGGATGTGCATGAGAATTTCTACATAATGGGAAGGAATGGTGGGGTTGTGATCTGTAACTTTGGAGGGAATATTCACATTGCTGAGATCCCAGATCCACTAGAGAACTGTTTCTGGAAACATCATTAGCTCTTCATTATTTCTGGTTCTTGTCCATATGTTTCCACATTTGGGGCAATACTGCCCTGGCCAAGAATCTGTCTTTGGAATCATAGATTTAGCACCAGGAAGGACCTAAGAGGTCACCTGATCTAGCCCTCTCATTTTACGGGAAAGAAAAATCTCAGAATATTCTTAAGATTATTTTTTTAGAGATTTTCATAATACCAAGAATGAACAATAAGTAAGATAACTAATTCATCAATATGACTTTAGAGAACATTTCTAGGAAAAATGTCTCTTTTGACTGGGATATATCTATTAGTCTATTAGTGTATTAACTCATTTTTAAAAGTCTATATTTTAACGTATTGGTTCTAAATAGAACTCCAGTTTTAGAGGAAGCATCACAGGAAACCCTGAAAGTAAAAATAAGCCCATCATATCAGAAATGGTTTCTTGTCCTTTGATACCACCTTCTGAAATTATCTCCTAGGACAGTGATGACAAACCTTTTAGAGAGAGTGCCAGGCCCCACCCCCACCCCTCAGACCATGTGCAGTGCCCACTCCTCTGAGTGCCAAGTGTGTCCCCATCTCTTACCCCATAAAGGGGAGGGAAAAAAAGCACTCCCATTGGGCTGCTGGGTGGTGGCTAAAATGAGGAATGTTCTCAGTAAGTGAGGGAGGGGAGTGACCCTAGGGCTCTGCTCCCCTGTTGCCCACCTTACCTTCTGTGCACTTCCATTGGCTGCTGGGCAGAGAGGCAGGGGATGTGAAAAAATGTTGCCAGGTGCAATGGAGAGGGGGAAGGGAGAAAGTCTGCCTGAGTCCCTCTGTCTTTTGTAATGGGAAAAGGATAGAGATAGGATAGGATTTAAGAGAAGTGGAAGGCTGTCTTTAAGGCACATACTAGGAACTCAAGGGAAAGGATTTTAGCAGGCAGAAGGCAGAGGAGGAACAGTTTGGAAGTGACAACTGTTAAAGTGACTTGACTTCCTGTGGGAGGTTAAGGGCTTCCTATCCAGGAATGATGAAGGAAAGGTGAGCTTATCTGAGCTCATCTACCTCACCTGACTGTGGAGAAGGAGTATACCCCTAATTCATCTTTGGAGATACTCTATTTAACTGGGAAAGATTTAGAAAAGGATCTGACCATACCTGCTGTGCTTTTCAGAAGGTTCATCTAAAAAAAAATTCTGTCAGATTGGCTTTGAGGTTTTTACCTCAGGGGTCAGACCCCCCTGGGGTCAACTTAGCCATTGGAGTTCATAATGGTTTTTGGAGACAGCTTCTGGGGAATAAATGAAACCAACTACTGAGGGTCATAGATAGTTAGCTTAGCCAGTTTTGGGGACACCTAGATAGAAATAGGGAGCTAAGTTAGCTGGAAGACCAGAAGGCTCCCTCTTGCAAGGGACATAGAGGATTGTGGGAAAATTAGTTAGATCTCTTAGAGTTAGGGACCCCTTGTTCTGATCCTCAGTTTGTATTCTCTCTTAAGATAAAAGAGATACTGTTTTTTATAACAATTGTCTCCAAAGTGTTTGTGCAACTGGCCCAGTGAGAGAAAGTGATTCAGTTTCACTTTAACTAATGGGAGGTTAGAATATCCAGCTGGGTATTCAGGGGGATCCCTGAGTGGATCTAACACTCTACCACTCTCCACATCTGTGGGTCCCCCCCCAATATTCTTTTTTTACTTTATAGTAACAAACTCTGGGGATAGGGGTGGGGAGGGAGGGTGACTGAGTGTCCACAGAGAGTGCTGTGTGCTATCTTTGGCACCTGTGCCATAGGTTTGTCATAACTGTCCTGGGACATATCTTAGGGGCTCAACTTTCTGACATTGCTTGTCAGTACAAAACCTCTTGTTGAAAGTAATGCATTTAGATTTTCAGAGGATCCCCTCACTTATCTTTAGATTTACTACTCTTCCTGTTTCAAAAGCTCTTTCTTCCCAATTCTATCTTATAACCAGTCACTGGAATAAGCACTTTAAAATATAATTTCCATCTATTACTATCCTACCCCCAAACCTTCAAAACCTTGCCTTTAAGGATCATAGATTTAACACCAGAAAGTACTTGAATGGTCACTTCATCTAGCCCCCTCATTTTACTGATAAGCAAAGTGAAGTCCACAGGAACATTTCAACGTGCCTAAATGCACAAAGCAGAAAGTAAATGAGCTGGGATTTGAACTCATGTCCTCTATATTCCAAATCCCATCAGTCTTTGCAGTGTGCCATAATGGCCAATTTTACCTAGTTTTCCCACATTATCTAATGTTGCCAGTAGAGTGCAATTGTAAATTCTTGGAAAGCAAGGACTGAATGTTTCATTAAATATTTTGCACCCTTATGCAGGCTTTAGTGATGGTTCTATGCATAAAAGAGGTGAACAACAACCATTTGAAGAATGAATAAGCAAGGGCTTCACTGATTGAGAGGCAGCATGGAATCTTGGGGAGAATCCTAGACATGGAGTAAGCGAGACCTTGGTTTGAATCTTGCCCTTAATAATAGAGATGATAATACTTGCACAACCTCCTATACTGGATTGTTGAGAGGGTCAAATAATATCATGCATCTGTCAGGTTCTTTCAAACGACAGCAAATTTCAGCAATTTTTACCACAGTTCACAAGTTAGTGAGGGGCTTGGAGGTATTTTATTCTGCATAGTGAATACTAGAACTTCATGCTATGTAGGATATATCCTCTTAAAAATCCAAAAGGTAGTGCTTCAGTACAGAATTCAATACAGTATATACCGCCGTGGTTCTCTTCTGGCACGGAAGGCAAGATGTGAAGAATGAGAAACACATAATCTATTATTAGGCTCAACTAACTAGAAGGGCAGTGGGCCAGATTTGTTGCTTTCTACAGGAAGTCAGAGAGGAAATATCTAAGGCCATCCACAGTCCAGGCCTGTCGGACAAGGACACAGCAGGAGGTTCAGAACAGGATATGATGCCTTTTGATCTGCGGGTGCTATCTTTAAACACACACATAAAACCTTTCCCCTTGATTTCTGTGGGAGGCAGAGGAATGAGTGGACAGGTAGGTAGGCAAATATAGATATTTCTACTGAGATATGGAGATAGTTTTCTCTAACAGAATTATAACATTAATACAAAATGACACATTCATACACACACACATACCCATACTCCATAAATGAATTCACGCAAAAGTTAGTGTGTGGGAACTTGCCTTAATTTGCTGATTCCAGTTGTTCATGACCAGATTTGCCATCTTTTCAACTTCATTATCCAGCTTATTGGAGAGAAAAACAATAAAAGAGTTTTTCATTTTTAAAATGCTTTTTTCTCTGTGAGTTACTATTCTAGCTGCCAGATCCTGAGAGGGACTAGTCTATGATTCATTGAGATTTTCCAACCCTTCAACAGATGCCTTTCCCAAGAAAAGAACCCAAGTTATCTTTGTTCTTGTCTTCTATTGTCTCCAAGATGTGAACAGTCCCAAGTAATTTAACAATGTAAGAAATGTATATATATGAGGAAACACAATTCTCCTTTTATATTCCATTAGAATATAAGCTTCTCTGGAGGTCAGGAACTGCTTCTTGTTTTGTTTTTGTATCTTTAGCAACTACTACAATAAAAGGTAGGTACCTAATAAATCTTACTGAATTGAATTGTAACAGTATATACTGAAATTACAGTAGGGAGTTAGGGAGCTTAGAAGGTTCATTGGATAGAGTGCTGGGTGTAGAGTCAGGAAGACCTAAGTTCAAAGGTGGTCTCAGACAAAATGTGTGATCCTGAGAAAGTCATTTTACTTCTATGAGTATCAGGCAACTCAGTAGGATTTATCTACTAAGTCCTTTTTCTATTAAGTTGAAATCCAAGGGGGTAGATAGGTGGCTTAGTGGATTGAGAGCCAGGCCTAGAGATGGGAGGTCCTGGGTTCAAATCTGGCATGAGACACTTTCTATCTGTGTGACCCAGGGTAAGTCACTTGTCCACAGTACTTAGCTTTTACCATTCTTCTGTCTTGGAACCAATACTTAGTAGACAGAAGATAAGGATTAAAAAAAAAAGTTGCAATCCACATTGGTGGACAGAGTTTCCACCAGAAATTTCCTCAAGTAGACAAAAATCAGAGATCCTTTGCATTGTGGTGGCATGTATTTTGGACTCTGCCTAGATTCAAATGGGGCTAGTAGGTGGTGCGGTAGATGGAGTGCCAGACTTGGAGTCATCTTCATGAGTTCAAATCTGACCCAGATATACTAGCTGTGGGTCCCTGGGCAAGTCACCTAACTCCATTTGCCTCAGTTTCCTCACTTGTAAAATGAGCTAAAGAAGGAAATGGCAAACCGCTCTAGTATCTTTACCAAGAAAACCCCAAAAGGGAGTGATGAAGACATGTCAGACATCATCAAAAACTACTAAACCCCAAACAAAATAGTCCTAAATTGTACATTATTTCAGTTTGGAATTATTTTCTTTCTATATATTGAGTAAATACTTAGAAGATGAAAATTAAGATCCAATAACTCCAAGTATTATATTGTATAAGATTTATTAATAATCACTTGAAGTAGAAGAAATAAAAGGGCAAAAGTAAAAGCCTGAGTAAAGAAAAGTTTTCCCAGCAGTGTTTGGGGTAAAAGAGGGAGGGACGGGGTCACACACAAACTTTATCTCCAAAACATAAGGATGTGATGTGAGAATGAAAGTGGGATGCTGGGATTTAGAGTCCTGGGGAGCAGATTCTAATTATACATACTTATATGTGTATTTGTTAACTTCTCTATTATTTGTTATCTTTCTCTATTACAATGTTAGTTCCTTGCTATTAGAGAATGTTTCATTCCTTATATTTCTCCTCCAACGCCAGTGATATTCAGCAGGTGCTTAACATGCTTGTTAATTGATTAATTGATCACTGCCTCCATAGCCAGTTCAGTCCAGTTGCCTTGAGATGGCTAATGAAATGTGCCTCAAAACGAAACAGAAATGATTAGACTTACTGTTCTTTTCTTCTTCTCTTGTGCACTCAAGACTTGATGAGTTGGTTTTATTGCTTCTGATTGAATTGCTTTTCCAAGTTTTCTGAGGACATAAAGCACATGCCAGGGTGGCGTTAGAATTTACACTTACTCAAATTACTTTTTTCTGGGAAAAACAATTTGTGGTAGAGTAACTATTCCATACAACAAGGCAAGAGTGACACGCAGAGTTTATGGTGCCTATTTTAAATATTTACAGCTCCCTTTGGGTTTGGAATAATGTTGTTGGTGGTTAATACTTACTGATGCAAGTCAGCAGCCGATTTCATGCTCTCAGACGCAAAGGCCCAGGCACCACAAATACAACTAGAGAGAGAAGCAAGAGGCAAAAGAGTTTGGTTTGAAATTTTTGCAATGAACTTCATGAAATAAAAGCATCGTGTCTGCTCCTCGATGTATAGTGATTAAAAAGACTTCTCCAATCCACTTGCCATTTCTCTATGGGATTAAATCCTGCCATAGGCATAAGTAATTATACATGCTAGAATAGAAGGAGCTAATATATTTCACCCAGCAGCAGCAGCAGCAGCAGCAGCCATTAAGCACATGGAATTTGTGCCTACCTTTTTAGTTTTTCTTTAGAGTCTTTAAAACCCATTTCTGATGAAAGCTAAAAGAGAGAGTCCAGAGAGCTGGGAACTATATATACACTGATTAGTGATGATGGTAGTGGATATTAGTCTCTATTTCACTGTAGTAGCAGAGAGTGCTAGGTGTTAGGAGATACCCAAAATGCTAAATCTTAGAGATGAAAGTCTTCATTTTGTTTGGGTACCAGTAACCCCAGAGCCTGTCCAATTATTTTAACAAATGTTTATAAAACTGAAAATATATCTACACGTCTACATATAGAAATCTAGACATACATATGCATGCATATTTATAAAGCATCTGCTATATATGTTAAGGCCTGGAAGAGATACAAAGATTAACACATGAAATTCACTTTCACTCATGAAATTTATATTCCTCTAGAAGGAAATAACACTTACAGAAATAATCACAACATGGAATTATATATGATACACACACACACACACTCATACATATGCACAATGAGTATTAATGACCTTCAGATGATTTTTTTAAGCCTTTGCTTTCTGTTTTAGTAACGACTCTAAGATAAAAGGGCGAGAACTAAGTAAACAGGGTTAAGTGACTTGCCCAGGGTCACATAGCTAGGAAATACGAGGCCAGATTTGAACCCAAGACCTCCTAACTCCAGGTCTAGCATCCTATCCACTGCGCCATACAGCTGTCTCACATATCCCCTTGGATCATTCTTGACGAGGGATTCAGAGAAGACTTTGTGTAGAAGGTGTTTTTGAGCCGGGATGATAGAGGATGAATAGGAATTGGACAGATAAATGTGAGGGTTGGAGGGCAGGATAAAAGATATTTCAAACATAAGGATCAACATAAGCAAAGGCATGGAAGGGGTAGTCTAGTGATGGTGAATAACCCAGTCTGGTTGGAGCAAAGAACATAGAGAAGGGATTTGTAGAGGTGGGACTGGGAAGGTAGGAATTCATCATATTATGGAGGGATTGTCTCTCTAAGGAGTTTAAACATTAATCTGAAGGCAAGTGAGGAGTTTTCAGCAGCTAGGAGATACAAGCAGACTTAGAGATGAGGAAGAATGTTTTTGTAATTGTATGAAGGATGGATTATGGAGAGGACAGTGTAGGCAGGAGGACCTGTTTGGAAGCTCCTACAATAATCTATGCAGGTGTCCAGAAAGGAATGAATTTGGTTGATTACAGTGAGAATAGAGATGAGTCGATGAATGCAAGAGATATTTTGGAGACAGAATCAGTGTGATATTGGCTTTGTGTGAGTCTTTTTTTCATACTTAAAAGCATCATTTTTTATGTTGTTCAGTCATTTTAGCCATGTTTGGCTCTTCATGTTCCCATTTTGGGCTTTCGTGGCAGAAATATTAATTAGAGTTGTTTGTCATTTCCTTTTGTATATACTCATTTTACAGATGAAGAAATGGAAGCAAACTGGATTAAGTTATTTCCTCAGGGTCAAAAAGGTAATGTCTAAGGTTGGATCTGAACTCAGGAAAGAGTCTTCCTGATTCTTGGGCCCCACTCTATCCACTGTGCCACCTAGCTGCTCCCACTTACACTGATATTTTCTATGCGCCTTCTGCATAACTAGGGGCTAACTCAGAAAGAGGCTTGATCACCCAAAACCACATCCCCATGTCTGGGAAGTCAAGGCGGAGAATGCAATATCCCGGCATAGAACAGCTGATGTCTGGAGGAATCAGATGGAAATGGGCAAATTTGCCAAGACTCACTGAATTTTAGTTTCCTGATTGAATATTTACCAGCCATGGCCCTGTATTCTGGAGACTACTCTCCCCAATCTTCTTTAGCCCTTTGAATTTCAGTGTTCTGCAGACTCCTTGTCCATAGCCCAACCTGAATTTTGAAGGAGTGGAAAGGTGGGGATTTCTCCCTTAGGTGGCTCTCAGCTCTCTCCTCTACCCTTGAATGTATGTCAGCACCATCACCTGCTGTTGGGTTGAAAAGGTTTCTTCTGGATAAGGTTAAGCCCACAATAGAAACTCTTTTTTTTTTTTTGTCTTTTCTAAAACTTTGAACATATAATACAATATAATACAACAACACAATACAGATATCATATAATAACCCAATGCAATTAATGCAATTAATAAAATAGAATATGATTACTTTCTTCCTGCTTATATACAAGCCCCAAGTTATTCTCTTCAGCTCTGATCTTCTTTAGGAACTCTGGACCCAGATCTCCAATTCCCCAGTGCCCACCATATGGCAAGCAATAAATGCTTGTTGACTGACTGCTTTTTACAGCCATCTTTACCCTCATCTCAAATTCCACATGTTCAAAGCTGAGATTATGATCTTTTCTTCTAAACCTACTTCTAATGCAGCTTTTCTCATTTCTGTCTATAGATTCAAACATTCCCATGTTTGAAAGTTCAGTGTGATTTTTGATCCTTCTCTCTTCCCCCTCAGACCCAATCAATGACCAAGTCTTGCTAATTTTAATTTTTTAGCACTTTTCACAACTGTCCTCTCCTTTATTTGTCTGCTGATATCACTCTATTCGAGGCCCTCATCTGCCTGAATTATCATAAAAGCTTTTGAACAGTCTACCTGCCTCTATTTTGACCCTTTTCCAATCTTTCCTTCATAATACTGTCAAAGTAATCTTCCTTATGCAGAGGTCCTATCATGATACTTATGTGCTCAAAAATAATCCCTTCTGGATCCCTGAGAAGTGCCAAGCTTGTTCTTTTGGCGTCTGAGTCCTTAATCCAGGGCCATGATACTTTTTCTTTTGAAACCTTTACCTTCTGCTTAAAATTGATATTAGGTATATATTCCAAAGTAGAAGGGTGGTAAGGGCTGGGGTTAAATGGCTTGCTCAAGATCACACAACTAGGAAATATCTGAAGCCAGATTTGAACCTGGGACTTTTTTCTGGAATTGGCTTTCCATCTACTGAGTCATCTATCTACTCCCATGATACTTTTCCATCCTTGCCTAATTACTTTATGCCAAGAACCTAAACAACTGAATTTAGGTGGACCAAATTGTGTCTCACATTCTATCCACCCATCTGCCCCAGATAGCTTGCAAATTGTCTGGAAATAAAATATTTATCCCTCCTTTCTCTGGCCCACTTTCCACAGTTTGTTCTGTGAACAGTAATAAAACCAATATTATCACTGTTTTTAGAAAGGATGTGAAATCAACTGTTCTGTGGCTCTACTCGTCATCCTAGTGATGCTCCCAGACCCCAACTCCATTCTTTGGCCATTGTTTTCCTAAATTTGATATTTGTTTATATATATATATATATATATATATATATATATATATATATATAAAATCAAACAATTAAACATCTACTATGTTGTGTGTGTGTGTGTGTGTGTACCTTCAGTGCCTAATATGGAACTTAGAACATAGTAGGTACTAGATAATTTCTCTCTCCCTTCCTTTCTTTTTCTTTCTTCCTTTTTCTTTCTTCCTTTTGCTTCCTTCCTTCCTTCCTTCCTTCCTTCCTTCCTTCCTTCCTTCCTTCCTTCCTTCCTTCCATTCTCCCTCTCTCCCTATCTCTTGCTCTTTCCCTCTCCCCACTTCCCTTCCCTCTCTTGCCTTCTTTCTCTCTTTCCCTTTATGTTATACCTAAGCTAGGCTATCCATATACCCCAAGTACTCCCTATGTTTTCCTGTTTCTATATCTTTGCTCATACAATGCCTTTTCTCCTTAAAACATCGTCTGTTGGTGATAGAATAACACTATCTCATCCCTAGGATTTCCTTCTTCCTCTTCTTTACCTGCTAATTTCAAGCCATTCTAAAAAATGCCACTTTCTTCATGAAGCCTTCTTTGTAACCAACTAATTGATTGCAGTGCCTATCTCAGACTTAATGTAACACTTAATTGTATATCTCTCCGATGCATTTTGCATGTAATATTGTGTAATAAAGTTACTTACATTTATAGGAGCAACTAAGTGGCTTAGCAAATAGAGCACCAGGCCTGGAGAAGGGAGGTCCTGGGTTTGAATCTGGCCTCAGACACTTCTTAGCTCTGTGATCCTGGGCAAATCATTTAATCCCATTTGCCAATCCTTGCCCTTCTGCATTAGAACTGTTACTAAGTCAGAAAGTAAGGGCTTTAGAAAAATGATCTACATTTGTGTCTTATCTACTTGAATATAACTTGATGAGAGATTATGCCTTATCTAAGGCATCTAGATAGCAGTAGTTAGTGTACTCAGGGTGGAATCAGAAAAATTTGAGTTTAAATGGAGCCTCAGACACTTACTGGTTGTATGACTTTGGGTAAGTCACTTAACCTCTCTTTGCCTTAGTTTCATCCATAAAATGGAGTAATACTAGCACCTGCCTCCCATGGTTTTATAAGAAACAGATATTTGAAAAGTGCTTAGCATACTACCTGGCACATAGTAGGTACTATATAAATGTTAGTTATTATTTTCTAATTTTCTGTCTTTACCAGCACTTAGCACTGTATTCTGTAGTCAGTAGGTATTTAATCAATTCAACAAATACTCATTAGGCCTGCATAAGTGCTTAGTAAGTACCAGGCACTGTTCTAGGATTCAAAGACAAAAAACAAAAACAGTTTTTGCCCTCCAGAAACTGAACTGCTGTTTGTTGAATGAATGAATGGATGGATGGACTGAACCATCTTCTTGACTTTAGACAATACAAAAGTATATAGAAAAAACAGAAAATATTTGCTTCCTGTGAGAGCTGAGGGTACCATAACTACACAGTGCTTTGAGGCTTTTTGAATCCTGGAAGACTTCCTCTTTCCAGTTATAACAGCTGTGATTTGTGATTGTACTCAAGTCCCTATTCATTGTCATTTTTACATGCCAAAAGTTTAATTAGAAGATTACCTCCAAGTATACATTTACTGGAATCTTAATGATCTCCTTAAAAACAAAAGAGAGGAAAAGTAATTCCTTCTTGACCCTTTGCCCAGTCCTACCATATATTAAATATTAATTTCTATCATTCTGATAATGAGAAAGAAGACAGATGCTTTATTACTATCATCATTATTATTACTATTAAAGAATGATCTCTCCTTCACACCGCCCCCCCCCCCCCCCCAGTACTTACTTTTTCTTGGTGCTTTGTAGTGCTTTGGTGAGCTTGCTTGCCAGTTTCTGAAGTCCTTTGGCATAACTAATCTCTAGGTTAGCCCTGCAACAGAATGACAAGATGTTCAATGCAAAGGACATAACCATAAATCAAGATGAAACAGCCCTTTGGCAATCATCTAGTCAAGGGATTCTTAACCTAAATTTTGTGTCATGTAACCCGTTGGCACTCTGTTGAAGCCAATGGGCCCCTTTTCAGGATAACGTTTTAAAATAATTAATAATAATAATAAGAAGAAACATTTACTGAGGACTTATTATGTGCCAGTTCCTATGCACATCGAAGGACATGCTATATTTGAGCTAGAAACTAGCTGAAGGGGGCAACCAGGTTAGCTCAATGGAGAGAGGGACAGTCCTGGAGAGAGGAGGTGGTGGATTCAAATCTAGCCTCAGACACTTCCTGGGCAGGTCACCCCATTTGCCTCACCCATATCACTCTTCTACCTTGGAACCAATACTTAGTAGCAACTCTAAGCTAGAAGGGAAGGGTTTTAAAAGAAAATTAGTGGAGGGACAGCTAGAGGGTACAGTGAATAGAGCCAGGTTTGGAGGTAGGTGGATTTGGGCTCAAATCTGGTCTCAGACATTTCCTATCTCTGTGACTCTGGGCAAGTCACTTACCCAATTACCTAACTCTTATCCTTTAGTCACAGAGTTGTTATTGGGACAAAAAGTAAAAGTTAAAAAAATTTTTTTAAAGGTAATGGAAATAAAGATGTAATTTTAAAATTCAAGGCACCCTGAAATCTATATCCACAAATCTCTGGATGCCAGGATAAGAACTCTTGATCTAGTCCAATCCATACATGATCAAATAATCATCTACCCTATAGCCAACAGTTGATCATAGAATCTAAAGATCATAGAGTCTAAAGAACTCTAATGAAGTCCTCAGAGGTGAGGAAACTAAGGCAAATACGGTTAAGTGACTTGCCAAGGGTCACACAGCTAGGAAGTGTCTAAAATCAGATTTAAACTTAGGAAGATGAGTCTCCTGACACTGTGCCTCATAGCTGTCCCTAACTGGATAAAGAGCTGACCTCAAAGCCAAGAATACTTAGGTTTAAGTCTCATCTCTGATGCATATTGTCTGTGTGACTCTAGGCAAGTCACTTAACCTCTTACCACTGTCAGTAATTATTTTTTTATTTTTATTGTCATGCAAAACACACTTCCATATTGGCCATTGTCATAAAAGCACACTCATATATAACCAACCCCACCCCCAAATAATAACCATAAATACACTGATGTGAAAGACAACTCTAATATTTCTTTCTCTGGAGGTGGATAGCATTCTCTGCCCTAAGACTTTCAGGATTGTCCCAGGTCCATTGCATTGCTGAGAGCAGCCAAGTTTTCACACATGATCATCCTCCAATATCATTTATTGTGTACAATGTTCTCCGGATTCTGCTTAACTCGTTCTGCATCAGTTCCTGCAGATTTTTCCAGTTTTTTCTGAAATCATCTTGCTTATTATTTCTTATTCACTAACATATACCATGATTTGTTCGGCCATTTGATGGACATTTCCATAATTTCCAATTCTTTGCCACTACAAAAAATAGGCAACTTTCTAAGACTATAAATGGCCGAAAAAGTGTCGAACTGTATTAGTAGGGAGAGAGTTTTGTTTGTTTGTTTTTTTACAGGGAGTTCCAATATATAAGGGAAATCACAGAACCAGGCCCTTTCCCTGTAAAACACAGATGAAGAATCTGATAGACATCTTCCTGTTCTACAAATGAGACTTTCACTCAAATCAGAAACAAATTTCCAAGTAGTCAGTCTAGAGCACCTAAACTAATCGGATTAGCTCCGAATTATAGAATTATAACTGGAGGCAATAACGTGACATATTGTGATTCAATTAGCCAAAGAGGAACCTAATAATGGAAAACCACAGAGATAATAAAGCCAAGGCTGGCAATCACAGTTTCCATTACTTTGTAGCCTGGACTGAACCCCACAGGGAGCTTGGGGCATGCTCTCCTAGGGCCAACTCTTTCATAATTCTGTGCGGATCAGAACACTATACTATTAAACTAATTTTATTATGAGGTAGCTGCCCTTTTCACTGAGACATCAGCAGATGAAATTAGGGAATATTATTATTCATCTTCTCACTTTTTACTGAAGATACACAACACACAGGAAATGAAGTGCAATTGTTTGACATTTTCCATTTTAATATGAGCTGGAAAGGTTTTGGTTTCATGCTTTATTTTCAAGCATTAGAATCTATTTTTTGATATTATATTTGTGATGTTTCATCCTTCTTTACATTTGGAGCACAACATCAGAACCTCCAGAAATTGTCAATAACTAAAAATTTCCACAAAAAAGTAGCTAAAGATAATTTCGTAATAGAAAATAGTGTAGATTAGGACTCAGATTAAAAGCAAATGTATCCTTCTTAACTTGTCAACATTTGCCCATAGCCAATTAATTTATACTTTTAGTTACTTTGACTGCTTTTGGGGAGAAAAAGACCAGCGGATGACTATATGAAGACTAAGAAGCAGAAACCCATTTATCTATCTGTAATTGGTGGGTTATTAGCCAACTGCAGCAAAAGCTTCAAACTAAGGTGTTGTTCAGTCCTTTCAGGCATGTTTGACTCTTCCTGACCCCATCTGGGATTTTCTTGGCAAAGATCCTGGAATGATTTGCTATTTCCTTTCCCACCTCATTTTGCAGACGAGGAAACTGAGACAAAGAGGGTTAAGTGACTTGTCCAGGGTCCCACAGCTAAGCAGCATCTGAGGCTAGATTTGAACTCAGGTCTTCCTGACTCCAGAGCTAGCACTCTCTCCATTGTGGTTTTAAGGCAATGAAATTAAGAATAACACTTTAAGTAAATTTTTAAATAATGCTTTCTGAATTAGCAACAGGCTCACTTTGAGAAATACAAGTGTCACAGGATTGAGGGAGAAAACTGGCAGAAACATCAACACTCTCAAGTCTGGGGGAAAATACCAGATCTCTTTTTGGAAGGGAAAGGAACGAACATTTACATAGTGCCTAATTAGTGCCAAGCACCGTGCTTTACACTAATTATCTCATTTGATCCTCACAACAACTCTAAAGAGGTAGATGCTGTTATTATCCCCATTTCATAGTTAAGGCAACTGAAGCAGACAAAGGTAAAATGACTTACCCGGGCATCATACAGCCAATGTCTGAGGCTGGATTTCAACTCGGGTTTTCCTGCCTTCAGACCTATAATTTAAACACTGTGCCACCTAGCCAGCTGCCTCTGGGGGACTTTTCTTGTGATCCTTCTGGTTCTAGTTATAAATCTGCTCCCTGAGATACTCGAAGTGATAAAAATATTTAGGCAGATCATAAAACTAGAACTAGAAGAGACTGCACAGGTTGTCTAATTCAACTTCTTCATTTTACTGATGAGAAAACTGAGGCTAAGGAATGCCCTAGGTCACACAGGCAGTAAGCATTAGAGGCAAGCTTTGAACCCAGACCCTCTGTTTCCAGAGTGCAGGCTTTTCCCACTGCTCCATGGTACCTCCTAAGGGGCTCCCCAAAATTTGATAACTTGTCAGAGGATCCAAGGATTGAAGGCTTTCAGGCTGGAACTGACCATGAAGATCATCCAGGCTCAAAAATCCATCTACCCTGTTTCTTGTTCAGTAGTTTCAGTCAGGTCTGACTTTTTGTGACTGCATTTGGGGTTTTCTTGGCAAAGATACTGGAGTGCTTTCCCATTTCCTTCTTCAGCTCATTTTACAGATGAGGAAACTGAGGCCAAAGGGATTAAAAGACTTGTTCAGGGTCACACAGCTAGTAAGTGTCAGAGGCCAGTTTTGAACTCAGGTCCTCCTGACGTGGCACCCACTGTGCCACTTAGCTGCCCTTTATCTTTTGCAAGGTTACTCAAAACAACAGTTGAAGGTTCTTCCCAGGAGAGACAGATTGGCCACAGGGTAGACCTCCTGATCACTTGCTATGATTACAGTATGCTCTTGTCCAACAGTTGCTATGGGGTACAAGACTCCATGGAGGCTGGCTCCATCAAGGACCCTTATCTCTTGGCAGCTCAGTGACTCGGGGCTGAGCCTCCTTTGAGCCAGATAGTCATTTTCACTGGAATCCTTGGTACTCAGCACCAGGGACCCTTGTGGATTTCTTCTTTTCTTTTTTTTTTAACCCTTACCTTCTATCTTAGAATCAATACTATCATTTTCATGGCAGAAGAGAAGTAAGGGCTAGGCAATTGGGGTTAAGTGACTTGCCCAGGATCACATGGCTAGGAAGCATCTGAGGCCAGATTTAAACCGGGGACCTCTTGGTTCCAGGCGTGGCTGTCTATCCACCTTGCTGCCCCCCTTGCTGACTTCTTACAAAAACAGAAAAATAGACTGAAGAGATTAAATTACAATATTGCAGATCTTCTACTAAGAAGCCTCACCTTTGGGACAGCTTGGCAGCACAGTAGATAGAGTGCCAGGCCTGGAGTCAGGAGGTCCTGGGTTTATATCTGGCCTTAGACACTTCCTAGCTGTGTGACCCTGAACAAGTCACATAATCCCAACTGCCTAGCCTTTGCCACTCTTCTGTCTTGGAACCAATACTTAGTACTGACTCTAAGACAGGTAGTAAGGGTTTAAACTTTTTTTTAAAGAAGCCTCACCTTTAAACACCTTTAAGCATTAAAAACATAGGAGTCTGTATCATAGCTCAATTAGCAGTTTGGTGCTGATCTCCCACCTCCCTCCTCCTCCTACTCTAGCTCTATGCCAGCCTGCTCCTGAGGGGCTTTAGCCAAATAGCTCTCCAGCCAAATTTTTGCTAAGGCTCTTTTCTGACTTGTTTATGATGCTTTCTTCATGTCCTGCCTGCACAGATTTTGTGTACACAGGGATCTGGGGACTGAGGATTGCTGGGGAAGTAGATTAAAAGTCCTTTTTCAAATGGACACAGCTTTGAATCTTGCCTCTTAGTAGTCAGAATCACAAAAGCTACTGCCTGCAAAGGAGGCAAGAGATGAAGCCTGAGGATGCTCAGTTAATCTGTAACACTTTCACTCCAGCCCTGCTGGCCCCATCACCCCTCTACCTTGTCCCAGCTGGTACTCAGGATGCCACCTCTGGATGTCTCCGTTTTGATATGTTACCTTTTTCCTTCTCTTGCTCAGTCCTGCCTTTATTTCACTTTCTTGCTCTATGCTAGCCCTAGTGGTATCCACCCCTTTTATTCCTCTTCTAATTCCCCAAAAGTCTCATGATGAAAAAATGGTACCCATTTCCAGAGAAAGAGAACAGATAAACTTTAAGTGCAAAATGAAGCATAATTTCCTTACTTTATCTTTGTTTTTTTTTTTTTTAAATGGCTAATATGGAAAGGTGTTTTGCCTGATTTCACTTGTATACTTTATAAGATATTGTTTTCTCAATGGAGAAATGGAGAGATGGAGAGAATTTAGACATTTAAAAGGAAAAGAATGCTAAAAATAAACAATAAACTAAAATATTAAAAAAAATACCTTACTTTCCTGCCCTCCCCTTTCCTTCATTTGTTGCTTCCTTCATTTCCTTCTTTTTTCTTCCTTTCTTTCTTTCTGAAGGGATAGATAGTATATTGGGGGGGGCATATATACATATCATAATAATATGCAAGATAAATCGGAGGTAATGGGGTATGGGAGGGGGCATCAGGAAAGATTTGAGTTGAACTTCAAAGGAAACTAGAAATTCTAAGAGTTGGAAGTGGAGAAGGGAGTGCTTTCCAAGGACGAGGAGCACTCTATGCAAAAATCACAGGGCCTGGGAGATTAACTATTATGTGTGAGGAATAGCAAGAAGTCTGATCTGGCTGGACCATAAAATGCACAAAGGGAAATCATGTGTAGTAAGACTGGATTCAGGTTGTGAAAAGCTTTCTCAGCTACACAGAAAAGTCTGTATTTAATGATAGAGGTAATAAGGAAGTGCTGGAGTGATTACTGATGATGAGAACAACAGCTAAATTCTTTAAGTGATTTAAATTTTGCAAAGTAATTTATATATAGGTCTCTTTAGGCCAGTGATTCCCAAAGTGGATGCTACCGCCCCCTGGTGGGTGCTGCAGTGATCCAGGAAAGTGGTGATGGCCACAGGTGCACTTATCTTTCTATTAATTGCTATTAAAATTTTTTTTAAACCCTTGTACTTCGGTGCATTGTCTCATAGGTGAAGATTGGCAAGGGTGGGTTAAAATTTTTTTTAAAATTAATTTTCAGGGGGCTAAGTAATATTTTTTTCTGGAAAGGGGGCAGTAGGCCAAAAAAGTTTGGGAACCACTGCTTTAGATCCTTGATCAATCCTTTGAAGCAATGCTGTTATTGTCCTTATTTTTTAAAAGTGGAAACAGAGAGGTTGAATTGCTTGCCCAGGGTCACATAGCCAGTAAATATGTAAGACAACTTGGGTCTTTGTAGGATTTCAGAATCTGGGGAATAAGAAGATGAACTGATGCCTAGAGATAGAGATAGATAGATAGATAGATAGATAGATAGATAGATAGATAGATAGATAGATAGATAGATAGATAGATAGATAGACAGATAGATAGATTGATAGATAGTTAGTTTCATTTGAGTCTCACAACAACCCTATGAGGTAATAGTTCCAGCAGCAGTAGTAGTAGCAGTAGTAATAGGAGCAGCAGCAGCAATTGTAGTAAGAGTAGTTGTGGTAATAATTGTAGTAGTGGAGGCAGCTGGGTGGCTCAGTGGATTGAGAGTCAGACCCAGAGACATGGAGGTTCTGGGTTCAAATCTGGCCTCAGACACTTCTTAGCTCTGTGACCATAGGCAAATCTCTTAACTCTCATTGCCTAGCCTTTACCATTGTTCTGCCTTGGAAGCAGAAGGAAAGGGTTTAAAACAAACAAAAAAAATTATAGTAGTGGCGGTGGTAGTAGTAGCAGCAGTAGTATTAGGAGTGGTGGTGGTAGTAGTAATAGTAGCAGTAGTAGTAGCAACAGTAGCAGTAATAGTAGTAGCAGTAGGAGTGGTAGCAATAGTACTAGGAGTGGTAGTAGTAGTCATAGTATGAGTCCTTTTTACCAGATAAACAAGCTAAAGCTGAATTGGGCTAAGTGAATAGCTATTGCCCCACAGCCAGTAAGCTTCCTAAGTGGGATTTGAGTCTAGGTCTTCCTGTTTCCAAGTGCAGCACTGCATTCGGGATGCCACACAGCAGAGAGCATCATGTGGTCACAGCCACCAACATACCTTTTTCTGGCAGGCTTGAAGCCCGAGTTAGTGTGGCTAGAATAAGGAAAGATTTATCACCGTTTCCTTCTGCCTCAATTTATTGATGACCTGAAGGGGTTTTAAACATCCAGCATTCAAATCTCCTGAGCAAAGCAGGCTGCAAATCTCATCTCTACTGGCATTTCAAGGCCCTAATGGACATTTCTGAAACCCCTGGAGATTACTCTGTACTTCAGCAGCAACCAAAAGAAAGCAAGGGAGAACAATGGGGAAGGAGAGGGATGAATGAGAGGAAGGTTTTGTGATTCTGTATAGACTTTCAGGATAGCCAGCCTAATAGACTGTTTAAAAGCTCTCTAGCCTTCCAGTGCTCTGAATGGCCTTCACCAAATCACTCTTCAGGAGTTAAACCCATCTCAGAAGAGAAGTCATGGTCACTTTAACGGTCCACGTTTGATTCCTGTAAGTCAGGATGTTTATGATTTGAAACAAAAGAAGGTAGCTAAGCCAGGGGCCAAATTGAACAGTTCATGCCCTCTTGGATGGAATTCCTGCTGAACACAATTCTAATAACCTTGGTATTTCTGGGCAGCCCTGCAGCTGGGGTTAGATGCCCTCCAGAACCACAAGAACGAGGTTGCTGCAAATTGTTTTCTCCTTATTGTCCTTTGACAACAGCTTTTTATCATGTGTTTGTCACTTTCCAAGGCAGAGCTCATCTGAGAAAATAGAATCCGTTTTTAAAATTGCCAGAAGCAAGGTAGTATAGGATGCCTCATTTGATGGACTTTTTCCTATTTCTTAACAAAGGATGCATTTGGAAGTAGCTCTTCATATTTCATAGCCATTACACCCAGACCTAATTGTGGGTTCCCAAGATAGCTCCTTTACACATAGATAGATGGAAGCGTATCCATAGGGCATTATAACGAGAGTAAGGCAACAGGAGCATGGGCCCAGGGAACTGACAGCTGGTCTCATTTGCACTTCCTCAGGAGCAGACTATTAACTGAGCCGATCACCTATTTAGCAAAAAATAATAAATTAAAAGAGGAAGCTATCAGATGACAAACTTCCTTCTCCTCTTCCTCCTCCCCACTCCCAGTGGCATTATTCCTGGTGATTTCCTTTCTGTAACCTAGTCTCATTCCACTTCCCCCACTCATAAAGAGTTCATTTGAGCAAGTTAATAATGGTTTGCTGAATTATTATTCATGTTTGGTACCATTCACCCTGAGTGCAAAAATTGCTGGTCATGGCTCTGCATAAATACCCTATGGCAAAATATTACAGCTCCTTTTCAAGATCACAAATGGGGAAATTATTAACTTCAGGTTTTAACCTATTTTCTAATTTCTTTCCAAGTAAATAAGTTATCATCAGCAATGGTGACATAAAAATGTAGTATCCAGGCTTCCGGGTTAAGATGGCGGCAGAGTAAGAAGCAGCTCTTAACCTCTCCTGACCGAAACACACAAAACTCCTCAAGGGGACATAAAAACAAGTCCAGACGAACGGAGGAACCCCACAACAGGGCACAGCGTGGAAGGTATGTGGAATCGAGACATTTCCAGGCTAAAAAGGGCTCTCACTCACTCAATCGCGGGCTGAGCAACCGCCCCACCCCCACCCCCTCCACACTCACCTATAGCTCCGAACCCAGCTAAAAAGAAATAGAGCAAGTTTGGGGCACCCATCGAGTCATCGGCAGCTCCGGGACCTGTTCCTGAGAGCAGCAAGACTTAGGACCCCATTAAGTCAAGAACGCACGCGAAATCTGAGCGCGCGCGCCAGAGCAGAGAGTGGACGCTGGACGCAGAGTGCCAGCTGAGCAGGGGCGTGGGTGCCGGCTGAGCAGAGGCTTGGGTGGAGGCAGACACAGCCAGGAACTAAAGCCTAAGTGGGGAACCAGTGCAGACGGGTATACGA
>NC_058132.1:254581792-254592136 GCF_016433145.1 Gracilinanus agilis
GTTGTGGTTTAGTTTTTCTGGGTCCCATTCCTTGTGATTAATCCTATTGGGGGTTTTCTTGGCAGAGATACTAGAGTGGTTTGCCATTTCCTTCTCTAGCTCATTGTACAGATGAGAAAACTGAGGCAAATGGTGTTAAGCGACTTGCCTAGGGTCGCACAGCTATTAAGTATCTGAGGTTGGATTAGAACTCAGGAAGATGAGTCTTGTGCCACCTAGCTGTCCCTAATAGGAGAAGGTGAAATAAATATAAAAATAACTTTTAAAAGGTGAAGTAAAAATAAAAAAAGGTGAAAATTATGGAGTGGGGGAAAGATGAAGGAAGTGTTGTACAGAAGGCCCTTAGACTCAGAGGAACAACCAGGAGAGGAAAGAAGCAATGGCTGGTCTGGGCATCCTCCTTAAAATGGTAGAATCAGCCAATCAGAGGGAGAGGTGACAAAGGCAGAAGGCACTTTAATTCTGTAATAAGTCCAGGGATAAAATGAACTTTCAGGGTTAAGAGATTTCTAGGACATTGGAGAGACATGGGAGAGTCAGGACTGTAGGACAGTGTAGAAGCACACTGATCCATAGATAAAATTATTGCCTAAAGTAGGGCACACCTAGAATATTTTTCCTCTGCAATTTTACTATAGAACTTTAATTAATCCTTTGTGTTTAGGTCATTCCTGTTTCTACTGTTGAGTTACAAGTAATTGCCCCCAAACTGTCATGCTCTTCCGATTTTACAATTACTTTCCTCCCATCTCTATCACATAGGTAAAGCGTGACGGGAGACATCCCTGGTCATGCTAGTGCCTACATCTGCTTCTGCCTTGCTCAGGGAGTGTTTGAAAATCTCAGAAATGGCTGTGGATGGATGCCATTATCCACTAATGGTGTGCCCAAGAACAGATGGCTTCACTAATCTTCTCAAGACTTAGAACATACGGAAATGGACTGAAATAACAGCAGGGGAGATAGAGGTAAGATGTAAATGCAGTCTGAGCAGACTGGGCATCTTCCCCCAGAGGAAGCAGGATAGACAGGTGAACAGAAACTACTAAGATGTCTGATGGATACACAAGTGCACCTCCTGACTCCAAAGGATTTCCACCAACCCCTGTGTTTATCCTCAACTCTCACCTAAATGTAACTGGTATATTCTAAAGGTGCCAAGGAGTTTGAGTATATCTGGAAAGAACTCCAGAGAATGCAATATTATTAGCACAAACTATAATTGCTACTCAGATATCACCTGCACCCAGGCCTGAGCAAGGCTGGTTTTCTTGGAGGACCTGAGAAATTGGATAGCCAGTAAAGGTGATTACTGCATGCCATCTCATAACCTCCCTGGGTACTATTGTAGTTTAGGTAGTATGAATAAATCTGCTATTAGACTTCCTTGAACACTGATACTGAATGTAATATCTAATATATCCAATACTGAATATGATGTGAATAAATTTATTGAATAAGAATATAACATGAATAAATAATATCTAATGTGGAATATAATATGAATAAATAACAGATCTAATATGGAATGTGATATTAATAAATAATATATCTAATATGGAATATGATGTGAACAAATATGATATCTAACATGGAATATAATATGAATAAATATATCTAATACTAAATATGATATGATTAAATAATATATCATACTGAATATATGAACTGAATAGAATATGATTAAATCATATATCTAATATAGAATATATTATTAAATAATATCACACTGAATATATGAACAATATATTGAATACTGAATATAATATGAATTAAAATCTAATACTGAATATAATATGAACAAATTATATATCCAATACTGAATATAATATGAACAAATAATATCTAATACTGAATATGTGATTAAATAATATATCTAATACTGAATATGATATGAATAAATAGTATATCTAATACTGAATATATGAATAAATAATACCAAATGCTGGTTATTATATTAATAAATACTATATATGATATGAATAAATATATATAATGTGGAATATAATATGAATAAGTAATATCTAATACTGAATATATGATTAAATAATATATCATATTGAATATATGAACAATATATCTAATACTGAATATTTTAATGAATAACATGCCTAATACTGAATATAATATGAATAAATTATATATCTAATACTGAATGTATGATTAAATAATATACTGAATATTTGAACAATATATTGAATACTGAATAGAATATGAATAAAATATGTCTAATACTGAATATAATATGAATAAATTATATATACATATATATGACTGAATATAATATAAATAAATAATATATCTAATACTGAACTAAATACCTTGAATTTGCAGGTTTACTATTAAAACCTTAACAACCAGCTCTATCTCTTCTTTTCCCAAAATGTACACACTAGGGAGTTGGTTCAGCACACCCCTGCTTGTTAGGCTAGTGAGATCATGAAACTATGTTTGTAAGAGGAAAGTGGAGTTAAATCCACTGAGATGAACATTTTAACATCCCAGTGCTTTTCTGATCACTGAATGCAGCCATTCAAGTGATACATTAATAAAAAATATCAGTTCAACTGAATGCCTCACACTTAAAATGTTTGTAGATCACTGATTATTTGCTTTACGTTATAATGATATATATAACATATATAAGTTATATAATATACATATATATATATATATATAAAATTATAATTATAATAGCTAGATAATGCATTTTCTTAACACCAGAGTTCTGTCCATATTCATCAAGCATTTTTCTTCTGGGTCCCTTTTTTGCATAGAAAAAAGTATATAAACTTATAAATTATAATTCAAGGACTTCTTTTGTGGGGGTGTGTGGAAAGCCAATAAGAGAAGCAGAGTCTCAAATAGATAAAAATCTGAGACTCCTCTTTTGACCCCTTTTATGATCCATACCTTTTCTGACTAGAAAGCAATATAGTCTTACTGGAAAGCTTTAAGTTCTTAGCAAACTAACAGTCAAGAGGTTAACATTCTCCCCCTTGGTCAGAAATGCAGCTGCTTGGCAAGCCAAGGTCAAAACCTCAGCAGGGGCATTTCATCCCTGAGAAAAGTATTCCCAGACTTAGCTTGCTGATAATCAGGTAGCTGAAAGTCCAGCCTGGTTCTTATCTTCATTTTGAAGCTTCTGAAGCCTCTTTGTATTGTCTAAGTTGTAATGGCATTTTTGCACAGCCATAAATCTTTATCTGTGCTTTTGGGTGAAAGGGAGTTTGAATTTTCATATATAATAAACTTGTGACTCAATGGCACTTCTGAGAAGCAGCTATGAGCTGACAATCAAGATTTCTCCAGCCTGTTTCTTTATCAACAGCTGTCCTTATCAGATTATCTGGAGATGATAAATAGATTTCAAAAAGGGTGTTGGAATTGATTTCTCTTTGGTATTTTGTAGGAGGAGTTGTGTGGTTCCTAGGGAAGTGCATGTGGGGGCAGGGGTTGTATGCTTTAATCTTTATACACATATATTTTTGGTGTTTTCTATGGTGAAAGACTTGTTCACAATGGATCAACAAACCTTTTTTGCAGTTACTCTTGCTGAAAATAAGATTTCTTTTTGCTTTCAGGAAAAACAAACAAACAAACTAACTAACTATACATTGACAAGACAAAGGAGAAAATCCCAAAAGAAATACCAAAGTGTTTCAGGAAGCAGTCTCCCAGGTTTATTCTTTCACTCACACTTTATTCAGTTAGTCATAATGGTAGCAGGTCATATATTGATAATGGTCTGAATTAGATGAAACTTTTCTTCACAATTGCCCCTTTAAGTTGTAGGTTGACTAAGGTCATGTTCTACCACCTGACCAAATCACAGAGACAAAAGGGGGTTACAAGGGAGGGGGTTTTATCTGCCCATTGTGTTATGTTAAAGCCATTTAGTTTGGTATTGAGAAAGCCATTTGTTATGATTGAGTCCTGTCCAATTCTTTGTTTCTTGGCAAAGATATTGGAATGCATTTCCTTTTTCTTCTCTAGCTCATTTCATAGATGAGGAAACTAAGGCCAATAGTATTAAGTGATTTGCCCAGTGCTAGTAAGTGAGGTCAGATTTAAACTCTTAGAAGATGAGTCTTTCTGATCCCAACCCTGACATTCTTATGCACTGTGCCACCTAATTGCCCAAAAAGCCATTTTCTGACTGAGGTTTATCTTCTTCTCACCATCAAATCTATCTCCTGGAACCACGCAAATCCTTCCACTTTGTTTAAAAGAGAAATAAAGACACTTTTTGAGGGATTGGGGTTGGAGTAGGGAATGCTGGGAGTGGATCAGAGGGGTAGCTTGCCCTCCTTGGTATAAAGGACTACTCTTGGCTAAGGGGTTTTTTAATTCAGAAATGAATTACTGGAATAAGTAAAGAAATAGTTTCAGAAGAAATCTAAGAATAAGCTAGATATTGTAAAGCATAACCTTTAGGAAACATTTAATATTGATTAATTTCGTGTTTTATTTCTTTTTTACTAAGATTTAGTCCTACCTATTAGCCAGTTCTGTCAGCTAAGTTAAGTCAACCAAGATACTTTCTTAGAAATTAGGTTACTTTTTAGAAGGTAAAAGAACATTAATTTTAACAATACCCATCTGTAAGATTAATGTACAGTTCTGTTTTTTCAGTCCTCTCTGTTGATGATGCTAATCACTCCATCAACAAGCATTGATTAAGGATCTGTTTTGTGCAGGACACTGAGTAGGATGCTGGGATTCCCAAACACAAAAGCTAAGCTATTACTCCTCTCAAGACTTTACATTCTAAATGAGATTATCATACCAGGGCTGATTTGAGACTGACTTCTCTTTATACCTTTTCCTGGACACCAGGAAAGTTCACAAAGTATTAAGGAGAAAAACATGGACACCATCAATTTTTCCAGGAAAATTGCTTTGTCATTTTAGCAGAGCCCAAGTTATATTCCCTGAGATGGAGAATAATCACTATTCCGACCAAGCTTTCGAGAAAGTAGGACAACGGGAAATCTCTCTTCCAATCATGTCTCTCATTGCAACTAACAAGATAGCAGTCCTCCCTGCCAACATCTGTACTGTACCTTTGTTGAAGGATGGATGTGAGCTGCTTGCAGAAATTCTCTCCATTTTGAGAAACTTCCTTAAGCTCCTGGTATACTTTATTGTACTAAAATAAAACAGGCAAAGAAGGAATATGAGTGCTCATGAACAAAGGTTCTCTAAACCCAGGCTACCTGGCTGTCCTTTTAAAGGCTTATGACTAGGGATAGTAGGTGGTTCAGTGGATAGAGAGCCAGGCTTAAAGGTGGGAGGCCCTGGTTCAAATCTGGCCTCTAACACTTCCTAGCTATGAGACCCTGGGCAAATCACTTCATACCAACTGCCTAAGGATACTTATTATCTATTCTAAAATGGAAGATAAGGGCACATTTTTTAAAAAAATGTTGATGACTTGATAATACATATATGGTCCAAATCAAATTGCTTATCATCTCCGAGTAGGGGATAGTCCAGATCTTATACTTTTGGAAAACATGTAAAAAATCATTATTAAGTGTAATTGGAAAAAATAAAATATCATTAAAAATGCTTATGAGTGGCATGCATATCTTCTAGATTCATTCCTAAAAGGAAGCTTAGCTCTGTTCTGCCTGATTCATAAGATTTTTCAGCTAGCTCTACATAGGCCTGTGCCCATTCTTTACATGGATTAGATTTCATGAAAAATCAACAAAGGGAGAGAATCTGAATCGTAAAATGTTAGAAAACAAAAATGTTAAAAGTTGTTTATACATGTAATTGAAAAAAAGAAATTTCAATCAAAAAAAGAAAAAAATCAGCAACAGTGTCTATGTGAGTCAAAGGTGTTTCTTATACCCAGCACTACCTTTTCTTTCCACCTGATTGTGGAGTCAATATATAGAGGGGAAATCAAGGTTGTTCTTTTGAATGGATTGCAAATAAATGACTTATCTTTGTTGGTTTTCTTTTTTGTTAGTTTTTTTACCACTGAAACTCTGGACAAATATTTTTGCTATTCACCACCAAATCATAAAGTAAAAATATTAGCATATCTTTCCTGAAAAGTATCACATAATCATCCTTGAAAATGCAAACGAGTTGTAATTTAACGCTTAGTTACATATTTGCAAATAAGGGTTTTGTTTCATTCTCCTTTTGTCCCCTTCAATTCCAGTGATAAGAAAAACTTTTTATTAATGGCACAAGCCTCTGTAGCAAACCAAGAGTTTAAAAGAGCAGCTAGAAAGAGCTTGAGGTCAAAATTGAACCCAGGTCCTCCAGGCCTTGCACTGTCTTCACTATGCTCAATAACTGCCTCTCTCTCTCTCTCTCTCTCTCTCCATTTTTCAAGTTCCTTTTTATTCATGAGGCTCTCAGTCATTTCCTCAGTGAGGAACAGTGTCATTGATCACATACCTAGATAATCCCACAGAAATCGAAGTATAGCTATGGAAGGAATCTTGAGAAAATGATCTGACCTAGTCCCCTGTTTTCAGAGAGGCAAGGATGTGCAGGTAAGTTATAAAAGAGCTCATAAACAAATACAAATTTTAAAGCACTCACATCTTACTTATCTCTGTGTCCTTGGTTGCCAGGGGCAGTTTTGGGTCCTGGAACAGGAGTTAAGGGAGATTGGATTGTACAAAAAAACCAGTGATAACCTTGGCAGTACTGACTAGGGTAGTATGGTTGACAATGGTGATAATCTGCATTTATCAGCAGTTGTGAAACAAAGCTGAAATTCACCATCAGGAAAAGGAATCCAGTTTGGGCTTTCCATAGAAACAACTTGCCAATATGTGAGGAGTTTTATTCTATTATCAAGACCTCTTCTTGCTTCCCTCCATCCTACGTATGCATAGATGCAGTTAGAACTGAACAGTTTAGGTCACCTATTCAGTTCTCATCCATCATTGAGGAGTGATCTTATCAATTTGAGAATTCCTTTCAGTGATGAACACAATCTACCAACGCCTGCCCATCCCCAGCTCTTTATGTCTTTATTCTCTCATATAATCTCCCCAAGCAATTCACTCTGCATGACAAAGTCCTTCCTCTCTTCCTCCCAACACCATGAAGGTACCAATAGAACAAACTAGCCACCCACCTGGCATAGCTGTCTTTAGAAAGTATTGACCAACCCTTGCCATATTATAAACTATACATTTGGCTATTCATGGTCAGATAACTAAACACACTCATGACTTCAACTATTTCCACTGAGATTAGGAATTTTCTAGTAATAATAGTTGTGTAGATATCAGTAACAGGTTTGGTTTCCAAGTCACTTAACATCTGCTTGCCTCAGTTTCCTCATCTATAAATGAAAGGAAAAAACAATGATTTCAGGGTTGTTATGAGGATCAAATGAGATGATTGAATTGCTTGGCACAATGCCTAGAACATAGTAAATACTATATAAATAATAATTATTAATAGCAATGATAACTGTCACTAATTTGACACTAGGTTTCACAAAGTGCTATGCAAACATTATTTCATCTGATCCCACTACAGCACAGAGGGGTAAGAATCACAGAAACTATTATCCCCATTTTACAGATATGGTTATTAGAACTCAGAGAAATAGACTTGCCCAGTCATAAAACTAGTAAACTCTGGACTATTTCAACTATGGTTTCTTCTGATTCCAAATCTAATCCTCTTTCTGCTCATCTTTAGCTTAATTTTTTGGGGGGTTACAATGTAATAAAAACAGGGGAAAGGGAGCAGACATTTATTTAGCACCTACTAGGTACCAAGCTTTACAGTGCTTTATAAATATTAACTCATTTGATTCTCACAACAAACTCTGTAAGATAGGTGCTATTATTATTTCTTTTACAATTAAAGAAACTGAGACATACAGATCTTAAATGACTTTCCTGCTATCACATAGCTTGTAAGTGTCTGAGACAAAATTTGAATTCAGACCTTCCTGACTCAAGGTTCAGCATTCTATTCAAACAATACTTCTTAGCTACATTTTTAGGCAGAAATTACTTAATTTTGAAGAACTGAGATCTAATCTGATATGAAAAAAGATTGACAGCAGATTATTCTTAACTTATCCTCTACGTAATTTGCATTATGAGTTTTTTGAGAATAGTGATTGTCTTTTGCTTTTCTCTGTATTCCCAGGATGTAGCATTGTGCCTGGCACACAGTAGGTGCTTAATAACTGCCTGTTGAATGACTGGCTGGGTCCAATAATATCTCACTGATTTATCATGGTACCAGGAACTTTAGTGTATTTCACTTAGTCAAACTCAAAGATGAAACTTTTTGGAGAGCAAGTTTGAAGAAATAATGGAGATGAACGAGTAAGAGAGCAAGACAATAAGAGAATCCACCCAAAATGCATTCATTCATAAATTGCTTCATCAATATGACTGGGGTTTGGGTAAACAGTATATAATATTCTGGTAGGACTTCAGTTTTACAGTTGGAAGAGATCTTAGAGTTCATCAATTTACACTTCATTCTGAAAATGAAAAAACTGAAGCCCTGAGGGGTTAAATGACTTGCCCTAATGTCATAAAGTGATATAATAATAAGTTAACCACAAGCCAAATGATGAAATAGAGGTGTTTGGTGCTCCTCGCCTCCTCTATGGGCCTCTTCCCATCTTTGATTTATTTTATCTTCAGCCCATCATTCTTTCATTCTCTCTTGCCTATTAGCTGCCCAATTTTATTAATTCTACCTCTATATCCCCCTTTGCCCACTCACATCAGTACCATCCCAGTTCAAACTCCGGTCACCTCCCACTTGAACTATGGCAATAGCCTCCTTATTGGTCTTCCTGTTTCCAGCCTCATCCCTCTGAAATCCAGCTTAGGGCTAATATTCTACTTTTTTCAGTCATTTCAGTTGTGTCCGACTCTTCCTGCCCCCATTTGGGGTTTTCTTGAGAAAGATACTGGAGTGGTTTGCAATTTCCTTCTCCAGTTCATTTTACAGATGAGGAAACTGAGGCAAATAGGGTTAAACACCTTGTCCAGGGTCACAGAGCTAGGAAGTATCTGAGGTGAGATTTGAACTCGGGAAGATAAGTTTTCCTGACTTCCTCATCACTTTGTCTTAGCTGCCCTGATTTCATCATAACGGCCCCTAATATTCCACTCTCTGGCTCAATAGTCATCAGGATGTCCTATAAATTACAGAATAAGACACAAACTCCTCAGCTTGGTATGTCCTATGCTATGCTGACCTTTTTGGGTCTGTTTTAAATCATGCCCCTTAAAAGCACTCTCTACACCAGCCAAACTGACCTACTTGCTACTGTCTCACCTCTACTCCTCGCCTGAAATGTTCTCCCTCTTCCTCTCTGCCTTTCAGTATCCTCTTTCCTCCAAATCTCCTTGGTGCCACACTTTCTTTCCTGGCTCATATTACCTTGAATTTGCTTATCCATTTATTTGTTCTAATTCCCAGGAGAATGTAAACTCCTTAAAGGCAGGATTGTCTATAGTTGATCTTTTTCTCTCCACTGCCAAGTATAGAGCCTGGCATCCCCTGTGTCAAATACAGAGACTGACACACAATGAATCCTTAATCACTGTTTATTAATTCAATTAATTCTTTCCCCCAGAAGAAAACTCAAATCAGTGAATACCTCTTTCAGGGAGAGTTCCCTTTCTAAGTGTTCCATCTGATCATGGAGGAAAGTCTTGGGCCACTAGTAGAGGCATTTCGAGGCTCAGGGAGCAGGTTGGGGAATATCTTGGAAGTAAATTCTGGAACTCTGGAAATCAGCATGAAGGCCACAGATGACACTCATTGTTTCAGGCCCTGGCAACGGATCTAAATTGTGAAAAAGTCCCTGCTGCCAAGCTGTCTGTCTGCCACAGGCAACCATGCTAAAAAAAGGCAGAACTGGCTTGTTATCAAGGTAGGGCTGGACTTGGCCCCAGTTAGAAGATAAACATAATATATTATTAACTCCCTCACAGGAAAAGGTACTAAAGCCTATTGTAATCACGGATTTAGAGCTGGATCCGAACCTGAGTGGTCATGTTCCTTATAGGCAAATGCAATTGCCCTAAACTGGAAATGAAGAATAAAACCTACACAGAAAGATTGGCTACTCCATTAGGAACTGCTTAAGTCTTCCTAAATTAGCCTTAACCTGAGTCCATTTCTAATGTTCTGGATACTGCAGTTTCGGTCATTAAGGATGGCAGGTTAAGGCATTCCCAGAATTCTCAGCTGTTCTGCATTCAGCCACAAGAAAAATTTTTTTCATAAATATTCATAGGCCATGCATATCATCCTTGATGTTAGAAGGGGATGAGACAGCATGGCCTTCAGAGGGGAATGTGGAGAGGAGAGGAG